>NW_012106720.1:220217-317040 GCF_000951045.1 Mandrillus leucophaeus
TAGCCAGGATGGTCTCGATCTCCTGACCTCGTGATCTGCCCGTCTCGGCCTCCCAAAGTGCTGGGATTACAGGCTTGAGCCACCGCACCCGGCCACAAGTTCTAGATAAACACTTCTAGTGCACAGCTCCACACGAGTGTTCCACCTAAAATCCCAAATGTACCAAACCCACCATCATGCAATATGTCCCAAATTTGTTCATCGTCCTACCATTCATTCACACACACCCCTTTTAGTGAGCAGCTACCATAGGTCCAGGCACTTTATTTAATGTTTCACATACACCAATTTTTTCAATCCTCACAGAGTCCAATGAAGAAAGTAGTTATCCCCATTTTACAGATGGGGAACTCCAAACAGAGAGAGCGTGAGTAATTTGTCACACAGCTAATAAGTGGTAGAGTTGGGTTTCAAACCAGTCAGTCTGATTTCAGAGACCATGCTTTAAACAAATACACTACATTACTCCCCAGTTGCCCAGGCCTGAAACTTGTCTCTACTTCCCCACAACCAGGCACTATATGCTTGGTCCTGTGACCTCTAGGTTCTTCCCGTCTGGCCTTCTTTTCCATTCTCACTATATATATTTTTTTTTTTTGAGATGGAGTCTCGCTCTGTCGCCCAGGGTGGAGTGCAGTGGGCGGATCTCAGCTCACTGCAAGCTCCGCCTCCTGAGTTTACGCCATTCTCCTGCCTCAGCCTCCCCAGTAGCTGGGACTACAGGTGCCCGCCACCTCGCCCGGCTAGTTTTTTTTGTATTTTTTTAGTAGAGACGGGGTTTCACCGGGTTAGCCAGGATGGTCTTGATCTCCTGACCTTGTGATCCGCCCGTCTCAGCCTCCCAAAGTGCTGGGATTACAGGCTTGAGCCACCACGCCCGGCCTCTCACTGTATTTTAGTCCTCAATGCCACTTAGCTTCTTCTCACTGCCCATGTCTCCATATTTCATCTATTCACCTATCACTCTTCCTCAAAAATCATCAGCGGCTCATCTTTTCACACTGCCTACAGGATAAAGTCAAAACTCTCCAGCTTCGTCTACCACCTGTCTTCTTCACAGTCATCATGTTCCAGTGAGAAAGGACAAGTATCATTCTTTTTTGACTGCCCAGCATTTAACCCTTTTCTTATGTCTGGGGAAATCCCTACCTGCCAATGTAGAAGCTGAAAATGCAAATGTATCCTTTCCAAGACTCCTTTGCAGCTAGTGCAAGGTGCCTGACCTAGGCCATGCCAATTAGATACATCATACCCTGATGGTAATTGGGAAGTGGGCACTATGGAGAACTCTCCCTCGTAGGAAGAACAGTTGCAAGAAGATTTGAGTTCTGGGGCAGTGATATGGTTTGGCTGTGTCCCTACCCAAATCTCACCTTGAATTCCCAGGTGTTGTAAGAGGGACCCGGTGGGAGGTAATTGAATCATGGGGGCAAGTCTTTCCTGTGCTGTTCTCATAATAGCGAATAAGTCTCATGAGATCTGATGGTTTTATAAAGGAGAGTTTCCCTGCACAAGCTCTCTTCTCTCGTCTGCCACCACGTGGGACATGCTTTCACCTTCTGTCATCATTGTGAACCCTCCCCAGCCACGTGGAACTGTGTGTTCATTAAACCTCTTTCTTATATAAATTGCCCAGTCTTGGGTATGTCTTTATCAGCAGCATTAAAATGGACTAACACAGGCAGCAATCAGCGTCCAGGACCAGATGTATTCCGTGGTATAAGTGCAACACCCATCCTCTGGTGGCAGCAGCATTTTCCTTGTGGTTCCTCACTGAAGTGGCCAGTACAGTAAATAGAACAGACCAAATGGCATAGCCTCCACACCTGTTGTTTAAGCCATCATGATGATTCTGTAAGCTATCCAGTATCCCTTTTAAAAATTCCCTTTTAGGCCCTGCACAGTAGCTCATGCCTGTAATCCCAGCACTTTGGGAGGCTGAGGTAAAGAGATCACTTGAGGCCAGGAGTTTGATACCAGGCTGGGCAACATGGCAAGACCCCATCACTACAAAAAAAATTTTTTTTAATTAGCTGAATGTGGTGATGTATGCCTATAGTCCCGGCTATTCAGTAGGCTGAGACAGGAGGATCCCGTGAGCCCAAGAGGTTGAGAAAGGAGTCAGTCATGATTGCACCACTGCACTCCAGCCAGGGCAACAGAGTAAGACCCCGTCTTTAAAAAAAAAAAAAAAAAAAAAGGCCAGATGTGGTGGCAGGCACCTGTAATCACAGCTACTTGGAGGGGTGGAGAATCATTTGAACCCAGGAAGTGGAGGTTGCAGTAAGCCAAGACTGCGCCATTGCACTCCAGCCTGGGCAGTAAGAGTGAAACCCTGTCTCAAAAAAAAAAAAATTCCCCTTTTGGCTTGAATCACCCAGTGTGGCTGTTTCTAAGTAAGCATCCTGACTGGCAACTCAGTCAAGCTGGCTACCTCCCTCAGTCCTTTTAGAACATGCCCTTTGCTTCCCTGACTCATAAAACACTGCCCACTGATGCTTCCATCCAGAATTCTCCTCTGCCTTCACTATTGGTCAAAATCTTTCCCACCCTTTAAGGCCTTGGTACGGCCTTTCTGAAGGGCAACTTTGCCTTGTTCATCTAATACCCTGAAAGTGTGCATTTCTTAGGACTCAAAATTCCACTGCTGGAAGTTTATCCAAAGAAAATAAGCAGACTAGTATGCAAAAATGTATGTAATAAGAGTAGTCATAAGAGTTACTGAGTACATATTAAGTGCCAGGCATTAAGCTAAATCCTTTAAATGCAGAACTTCACAACCCTTAGAGTAAACACTGTAATTAGCTTTATTTCACAGATGAGAAAATGAAGACTTGCAGGTTAAATCATTTGTCCAAGGTTAAGGGATTATAGATGACTTCTTTTTAAGTGTGGGGACTACAGCTGATTTTAATTGTGCATATTAATCTTTTCTAAATTTTCTACTATAATAACCATGTATTAACATGCGTCACTTTTTAGGACAGTAAGATAACACAGAAGCCTTACTCCTATTAGTGTTTTCCTTTGGAAGCGTAGGGAAAATAACAAAACAAGCATTCTGTTTATTTTACTTTGAAAGGTATAGAAAGTCATCACCCTGGGCTTTGAAACAAGAATAGTATTTGCTCACACAAAACAGCCCTGAAAACAACATTCTGGATCTTATGTGTTTCCCATGTACCAGCACTCAGTCAGTTACATTTTGTCAATATGCAAGTAGAATTAAAATTATGTTGTGACTTGTACAGAATACTCTTTGAACATGAGGATAGATTCACTTATCATCACAGTCATTTAGAGAGGAAGAGACCCACTTTCCCTGCAAACCTCCAGGGGTATTACATGCCCCAAATTACTACATTTGGAAGGCTTTTCTATATTCAAGCTGCTTTGCCTCTGATCCAAAAACACTAGTCAAGGATCTCCTTCCATATCTATGCTGAATTAACAGAAAAAATACCAAGCCAGGTCTATTAAATGCTAAAATGACCAAGTAAAAACTCCCCAAGCCACACCCCTTACCTCTTCTGACACAATAATTAGTGGATACTTGTCCTCAGATAAAAAGTTGAAAATAACCCATACTTTAAATGCATCTTCTTCTGTAATGAGCAGGGGATTCTTTGTGAGGTTTTTTTTGACACATAGGGTCCAACACATCCTATTGAATTCAATCTTGTCAAAGTTGTCTTGGACCTAAAAAGGAATAAGGAAAAACTCCAACAAATCAGTCCGATATAAGCAGTATATAAGGCAAGTAAAACAGAAAGACAAAGCCTCCTTTGGCTCCCATTTTAATCACTCCAATTAACCAACAGCCATATCCTACATATTTGCTTTAGGTATTACACTTCCAGTGGCTCAATTAAGATGTTACATTTAGCATGACACTGAACCAACATCTGTCCATATCACTCCCTTGGCACATAAAATACTGACCTCTCAAATAGTTACTGTTTCATGTGTATACACTATCTTCCTATTAATAAATAGACTACCAATCCTAGCACTGACCTCTCAAATAGTTACTGTTTCATGTGTATACACTATCTTCCTATTAATAAATAAACTACCAATCCTAGCACATAGAAGAAACTGAGAATGTCAATTACTCAGTATGAGCCAAGTACAGGTACCTTATCTTCACATACACAGTCAAAGAAGAGGCTGGGCACGGTGGCTCATGCCCGTAATCCCAGCACTTTGGGAGGCCGAGGCAGGTGGATCACCTGAGGTCAGGAGTTTGAGACCAACCTGACAAACATGGAGAAACCCCATCTCTAGTGAAAATACAAAAATTAGCCGGGCATGGTGGCGCAGGCCTGAACCTGGGAGGCGGAGGTTGCAGTGAGCTGAGATAGCGCCATTGCACTCCAGCCTGGGCAACAAGAGCGAAACTCCATCTCAAAAAAAAAAAAGAGGAAGAAGATACCTTCTTTTGGGGAAAATTATTTAACTGAAATTCTAGAACAGCAATCCTGCGATTCATTCATTTGTTCACGTATCCAGTGTTCCCTCAGCATCTACTACGAGCCAAGTACTATGCTATAAACTAAGGATACAAAGATGAAGAACTAGGTCTGTGCTCTTAAAATGTTCACAGTTTATTAGGGAAAACAGATATGTAAATAAATTTTAATATAATTGTGTATAATTTAACAGTGTATAATTCAACAGAATTGTTCACTCATTTGACAAATAAAATTTAGATCCTAATTATTATTTGCCAAAGACAGTACAAAAGTACTCAACATAATACTGGCCTGTTCCCAAGGAATGTAAAGACAATTACAGCAGAGTGTGACAAGTACTGCAATAGAGATAAGCAGAGGATTTTGTGGGAGCACTGCGGAGCTAACACAATCTTGAGATCTGGGGAAAGATTCACAGAAAGAGTGCCAGGACAACAGAGCTGAGTTCTCAAGGAGCATCAAGAGTCAAACAGATCAAGATTGGGATAAAGAGTATTCCAGGTAGAAGAGAATGTGAGAAAGCCCCGAAGTGGAGGCAAGCATAGTCAGTTTGGAAGAACTGTGAGTATTTAATGAGGCACCTGGTGCTGGAGGCTGGTATAATCAAGGCTCTTCATAAGTGCAAGTAACAGAAACCACCTCGGGTGGAATTTATTGGAAAAACAATGGGTAACCTCACAGATCTAATGCAAAGGCTAGAAAAATCTAGGCTCTGAAATTAGGCTGGTATCAAGGTAGGGTAGGCAGCCAGAACTGCAGCTGAACCACTCATGGGAACAGTCCGGTGGAGACACCACTACCTGTATAACATGAGAGCACTCTCACTATTACCACTGCTACCACTGCCCCGTCCATGATCTTCTGTGTCACTCACTGCAGATTCGAAGTTCTATTGGCTGAGCCTGGGTCACATTCCTGTGCTCTAACTGCCAAGAAGCAGGGAAAAAATCAGTACCTGAACTTTCCAGATGTTGAGGTGTGAGACAGGTCCTGTTCCCCACCACAACTCTGTAGAATTTCCCAAATGTAAGAAAAAAGTTCAGATGCTAGACAGACACACACACACACACACACACACACACACACACACACACACACACACACAAAAGGTAAATTTCCACTACATGGGACACAGTGAAAGACGAGCCAGTGAGGTAGGTGAAGACCAGATCATTAAGAGATTTATCATTCATGTTAAGGAGTTAGGCCTTTATCTGGACTGAAAGAATTGAAGGTAGTAACAGATACACTCTTCATTTTAAAAGCCACATTCTGTACCAGTGCAGTGCCTCACTCCTGTAGTCCCAGCACTAGGGGAGGCTGATGCAAGAGAATTGCTTAAGGCTAGAAGTTTGAGACCAGCCTGGGCAATATAGCAAGACCTCATCTCTATTTATTTTTTAAATTAATATAAACAATGTTAAAAAAATAAAAATAAAAAATAGGCCAGGCACAGTGGCTCATGCCTATGTAATCTCAGCACTTTGGGAGGCCAAAGCATAAAGACTGCTTGAGCCCAGGAGTTTGAGACCAGCCTGGGCAACATAGAGAGACCCCGTATCTACAAATAATAATTTTAAAAATTAGCTGAGCACGACAGTGTATGCCTGTGGTCCCAGCTACTCAGGAAGCTGAGGCAGGAGGATTGCTTGTACCCAGGAGGTCAAGACTGCAGTGAGCCATGATCATGCCACTGCACTCCAGCCTTGGAGACAGGGCAAGACACTTTCTCAAAAAAAAAAAAAAATTTTTTTTTTTGATATTCTGGAATAGCATAGAAGATATACTAGAGGAGGCAGGCATGGGCAGCAGAATAATATCACCAAAGCATTTCTTTTTAGAAAGATATGAACAAAGCATTTTGTTTACTCTATGAAAGAAGTCACCAACTGTCTGCAGGCAGAAGTTTCACCTGATCTCTAATTTTATTTTGTAGTTGGCAAACTAGTCCTCCAGGAGTAGAAAGAGCTCCTTTGTGTTCTGCCTTTAGCACTTTGCCTCAGTCTAACACCATTTCCCATGGCCCCATCAAAAACAATTGATCCCATCGAGGGAAAGCAGCAGCAGCAGCAGAAGCAGCAACTGCTGCTGCTTTTCTTTTTTGGCTTATCACTATCACCTTGAAGACTTACTATATGCTAGGCATTTTATATGTGATTTCTCACTTAAATTTTGTATTAGTCCTATAAGGTTAATTACTGCCCCTATTTTACAGATCAGAAAATAAAGGTTCCAAAACACTGAGCATCCTTGAACAACATAGGCTTGAACTTCGAGGGTCCACTTAAATGTGGATTGGATTTTCTTCTGCCTTTGCCACCACTGAGACAGCAAGACCAACAACTTCTGCCTCTTCCTCAGCCTACTCAATAAGAAGACAATGAGGATAAAGACCTTTATGATGATCTACTTCCACTGCATGAATAGTAGATATATTTGCTCTTCCTTATGAACTTCTTAATAACATTTTTTCTTTAGCCTACTTTATCATAAGAATAACTGTACATAATACATTTTACATTAAAATATGTACTAATCAACTGTTTATGTTATTGGTAAGCCTTCCAGTCAACAGTAGGCTATAAGAAGATAAGTTCTAGGGGAGTCAAAAGCTATCCTTCGAGGCCAGGCACAGTGGCTCATGCCTGTAATTCCAGCACTTTGGGAGGCCAAGGCGGGTGGATCGCTTGAGTTCAGGAGTTTGAGATCAGCCTGAGCAACATGGTGAAAGCCCGTCTCTATCAAAAATTCAAAAAATCAGCCAGGAGGCTGAGGGTGGGGGGAGATCACACCACTACACTCCAGCCTAGGTGACAAAGTGAGAGACTCTGTCTCAAAAAAAAGTTATACTTGGATTTTCAACTGTGTGAGTTCAAGGGTCAACTGTACATTTACAAACTTCACATGGCTAGTAAATCTCAAAACCAAAGTTTAAACTCAAGCTCAGCAGGGTGTGGTGGCTCACGGCTATAATTTCAATGCTTTGTGAGGCTGAGGTGGGAAGACTGCTTGAGATCGGGAGCTCGAGACCAATATGGGCAATATAGTGACATCTTATTTCTACAAAAAAGTTTTTTTTTTTTTAATGAGCTGAGCATGTTGGCACGTGCCTGTAGCCCCAGCTACTCAGGAGACTGAGGCAGGAGGATCACTTGAGCCGGGGTGGCAGAGGCTGCAATAAAGGCAAGACTGTGCTGCTGCACTCCAGCCTGGGCGACAGAGTGAGACTCTGTCTGAGGAAGAAAAAAAAATCCAGCCTGGGCAACATAGTGAGACTTCTGTCTCTAAAGAAAAACATTTTTTAATTAGTAGGGTATGGTGGTTTGTGCCTATAGTCCTAGCTTGTCAGGAGGCTGAGGTGGGAGTATCGTTTGAGCCCAGAAATTCACGGCTGTAGTGAGCTGTCATCATGCCACTGTACAAATCCACACTCTAGCCTGGGTGACAAAGCGCAACTCTGTCTCAAATGCCAGCTCTTCCCACCATCCCAAATTGCTTGTAGAACTCAGTAGGTGGAGGTCATCTATGGGATGAATGCCATCTACACAGAACATTTCCAAGGCCACTACCACCAACTCTTATCTATCCACACCCCACAAAACACTAAGTGGAAGATATGTCACACAGGGGAAATGACATGTGCACAAAAGCTGATAGCCTTGCTCTGAGAACAAGAAGTGATTCTATGTGGATTATGTGATGAATCATAGGGTTCCTGAGGGGAAGTGGCTAGATACACAGCTGGAAAAGCAAACATAAGACCAAATCACAAAGGGCTTCATAATTTTAAGAAATAGCCTGTAGGAAAACAGTTCAAGGATTTTAGAACAAAATACATAAAGAACTCCTACAATTCAATAACAGAAAAACAAATAAGCGAATTTTAAAATGGACAAAGAAATTATTCAACACGTCTCCAAAGATATACAAATGACCAACAAGCATATGCAAAGATGCTCAACATCACTTATGACCGGGGAAATGCAAATCAAAACACAATGTGGTATCACCTCACACCTGTTAGAATGGTCACTATCAAAAAAACAGAAAATAACAAGTGTTATTAGGATGTGGAGAAATCTGAACACTTGCACACTGTTGGTGGGATTGTAACATGGTGCAGCTGCTATGGAAAACAGTGTGGAAGTTCCTCAAAAAGTTAAAAATAGAATGACCATATGATCTAGCAACCCCACTTCTGGGTATATATCCAAAAGAACTGAAAACAGGACCTTAATGAGACATTTGCACACCTATACCCATAACAGCATAATTCACAATAGCCAAGATGTGGAAGCAAACTAAATATCCATCCAAGGATGAATGGATAAAGAAAATGTGATATACACTGGGTGCAGTGTACACTTCTTGGGAGACAGGTGCACCAAAATCTCAGAAGTTACCACTAAATAGCTTATCTATATAACAACAAAACCACCTGTTCCCCCAAAACTATTAAAAGTTTTAAAAAGTAAAAAAAAAAAAAAAATTTTTTTAAAGAAAATGAGGGCCAGGCCCAGTGGCTCACGCCTGTAATCTCAACACTTTGGGAGGCCAAGACAGGTGGATCACTTGAAGTCAGGAGTTCGAGACCAGCCTGGTCAACATGGTGAAACCTCGTCTCTACAAAAAATACAAAAATTAGCCGGGCATGGTGGCAGGCACCTGTAATCCCAGCTACTCGAGAGGCTGAGTCACTTGAACCCCAGAGGCAGAGGCTACAGTGAGCCAAGACTGCACCACTACACTCCAGCCTGGACAACAGGGCAAGACTCTGCCTCAAAAAAAAAAAAAAGAAAAGAAAATGTGTTATATATATACAATGGAGTATTATTCAGCCTTAAAAAAAGAAGGAAATCCTGTCATACATTACAATAGGGAAGAACCCTGAGGACACCATGTTAAGTGAAATAAGCCAATCAAAAAAAGACAAATACAGTATGATTCTACTTATAATAAAGTAATCAAACACACTTTAAAAAGATAGTAGAATGGTGATTGCCAGGAACAGGGGGGAAAGGAAAAAAATGTGTTGTTCAAAAGGTATAGAGTTTCAGTTATGCAAGATAAAAAAAGTTGTTGTTGTACTTTTTTTTGTAAAGTTGTTGTACTTTTTTTTGTAAAGTTGTTGTACTTTCTGTTGTAAAGATCTGTTGTACAACAATGTGCATACAATTAAAAATACTGTACTATACCCTTAAAACTGTTAAGAGGATAAATTTACATTATACATTTTTACCAGTTTTTTTAAGTACAAAATCCATAGTTTTCATAGAAAATAGTGCATAAAGCATTAGTATTCAAGTGTTTTCACACAAGGTATAATGTCAAACAAAATAAGGAAATTCAATCTTGGGTTTCCAGAATTTCATATATCATAAATTATACCAAATGGTTTTCAAGGTTCTAAGAACAAGAATAAAGAAATATATGTGAAAGAATCTTGCTAAAGAAGAAAAACACTTCCTTCCTGTAGGAGATAGGTAAAAATAAAGAAAAAAAAGGAAGAAAAATGCTGCAAAGTATTTATTATTAAATTATATGATGTACTGACCATATACACAGCTGTAACAACAAAAAAACGAGTTCTTTATGTGTTAATGTGAAATAATCACCAAGATATGAAGGTACACAACACGAAGAATTATACAATGTCCAGTGAAAAACGCAAGTCACAAAATACTATATAGAACATGATCCTATTTTTATGTCTCCAGAGTAAAAATTAATCATACATTAAGATATACATATATGACAAAACTTTTTTCTAATGTGAGAGGAAAATGCACATAAAATTCAGGATGGTGGCTTCCTCTTGGGAGGCGGCAGGGAAATGAAAAAAGAGAAGAGCAAAGAGGTTGAGGCAACAACATTAGTGATGTGTTTCCCAAAATGAGTGGTAGGTTCACAGATGTTCACTTTATTATGCTTTATAATTTTCATATATCCTACAAATATTCTTTTGTATATATCATATTATAAAATAAATAAAAAGACAAAATGGGGGAAAAAAAACAAGTGCTGATCAATGTATACAGATCACCAAGTGTACACAGATCACCAGTGTATACAGATCACCAAGTGTATACAGATCAACCATTTGTGTACAAAGGGGAAAGAACAGATCATCTATGCTGTTTGTATAAGGTGTAGCAATGTCTGCATCAATATGTCTTTGAGCTGAACTGCAGCTCAAAACTCTTATTCTAGATCCTGTATTTTACTGTTTATCTATGGATATGCAAATATGTGTTACCTGTCTACTATAGGTCAGTCAGCATCTGGTATGGGAGGAGTCCCACATAAAATAAGACATATGTACTCTCTAAGGAGCTTCTAGTGCAGGGAGGAAGACAGACTAACAGTTATGTGCAAATGCTCCAATAAAGGGGAATACAGGGAACTCTAGCATCTAATTCAGCAGGGCACAGTGGTTCATGCCTATAATCTCAGCGCTTTGGGAGGCCAAGGCAGGCAGATGACTTGAGGTCAGGAGTTCGAGACCAGCCTGGCCAACATGGTGAAACCCCGTCTCTACTAAAAATACAAATTACCCAGGCGTGGTAGCTCGCACCTGTAATCTCAGCTACTCGGGAGGCTGAGGCACGAGAATCACTTGAACCCGGGAAGTGGAGGTTGCAGTGAGCTGACATCATACCACTGCACTCCAGCCTGGGCAACACAGAAAGACTGTCTCAAAAAAAAAAAAAAAAGAGAGAGAAGATGGAGGTTCTCTTTCCTTGCCTAATGCAGCCATGGCTCGTGGTCCCAAGAAGCATATGAAGCAGGTAGCAGCTCCAAAGCATTGGATGCTGGATAAATTGACCAGTGTGTTTGCACAGTGAGGCCATATATACACACAGTAAGGCCATAAATATATATATGGTCTCTCTATATATCAGTAAACAGAATTATGCCTGTTATTAAAATATTATAGAACATACTGGGAAATTAACAGAAATCCAGAATTTGGATAGGGATGATGGCCACACAACATAATAAATACACTCACAACCATTTTACTGTACACTTTAAAATGGTAAGTTTTATGTTATGTGAATTGTATCTCAATGTTTTTATACTTTCATAAGACCATTTAAATCAGAGCAAAAGTCCAAGAGCCAAGAAAATGGAGAAAGTAAAATGGTAGGCTCTTCTCATATAACTACATATATATTTCTAACCTCAAACTCTTTCCTGAGTCCCAGTTCTATATTTTATTACAACTCACATGAAATCATGAATTCTTTGAAATCAAAGGCCATGTCTTATTTAGCTTTGTATCCCCTCTGCCTGGTTTGCAGTATTAATTTGCTCATTCATTCATTCAAATCATTGTGTGTGTTTACGAGGTATCAGTTACTCTGCTAAGAGTTGGATAACAGTGAACCAGTTCTTGCTGTCACAGAACTTATACTCTGGAGAGGGAATCAGATACCAAACAATACAGCACACACAACAACCCAACCACTAGTAAGTGCTATAGAGGAAAAGCACAGGCTGCTGTGGGAAACACATTACAGGAGAGCTGGTTAGCTCTGGGAAGGGTGGGTGCTATCAGGAGAAACCTCCCTGAGGAAGTGACAATCAAGTTCAGAGCTAAAGGATGAACAAAAATTCTCTGCATTTGATGGGCGGAGTTGGCCTTACAACACAGGAAGCAGCATGTCTGAAGGTTCTGAGGCAGGAAGGGTCTTGGTAACCTGAGGTACAGAGAAAAGGCCAACATGGTTGCACTAAAGTGAACAACCCACATGTCTAACACCTGATGAACTGAATATGTAAACAAAGCATGGTATATCCATAACGGAATGTTATTCAGCCATAAAAAGGAATGAAGTATTGTTACAGGATACAACGTGGATGAACCTTGAAAACATTACGCTAAGTGAAAGAAGCCAGATACAAAAGGCTGCCTATTGTATGATTCTACTAATATTGTATGTCCAGAATAGGCAAATACACATAGACAGAAAGTAGATTTGCACTTGCATAGAGCTATAGGGGAGAGGGGGTGATTGCTAAGTGGGTATGAGATTTTGGGGGGCAGCAGTGAGATGAAAATATTCTAAAATCAATTGTGGTAATGATTATAGTGAATGAACAAAAAAAACCACTAACTGGTACATGTTAAATAGACTAATTGTATGGTATGTGATTTATATCTCAATAAAACTGCTATTTTAAAAAACAATATATCTTTACAGCACGTGACTCATATTATTGGCCAAAGTGTTCATCAGTATAAAGTCATTCACGTTTCTTAGCATGAAACCCCTTTATTTCCTCAAAAGTTTATAGTCCTCTATAGTTTCACAAATGTAATGAAAATGTAGAGTCCAACTTGGTCATTGCACCAAATTAAAACTATGTAACTTTCAGTCAGGTGCAGTGGTTCACACCCATAATCCCAGCACTCCGGGAGGACAAGGCAAGAGGATCACTTGAGCCCAGGAGTTCAAGACCAGCCTGGACAACATAGTGAGATCTCTACAAAAAAAACAAGTTAAAAATTAGCCAGGCATGGTGGTGCACACCTGTAATTCCAGCTACTCCCCAAGCTACTTGGGAGGCTAAGGTGGGAGGATCTCTCGAGACCAGCAGGGCAAGGTTGCAGTGAGCCACAATCATGTCGCTGCACTCCAGCCTGGGCAACAGAGCAAGACCTTATCTCAGAAAACAAAAAAAACAAAACAAAACAAAGAAAATGCACACTATGTAACTATGTAACTTTCAAACAACAATGAACGAAAACATAACACAGGCTAAAGGGCAATAAAAAAGAACCACACGAAAGCACAGGTTTGAGTGTTTAAAGAACAGTACCACTTCCGATTAAATGACGTTGTTAGGCACACATTTGAAGTGCTTTCAGCGCTGACAGGATAGTCATTTAATTAACAGAAGAAACTTGAAACAACACTTTATACAAGAATTATAAGTGACATATGAACAATGAGAAAGTACACCAAGGGGAAAAGCATAAATGTTAGACTAGAGAAACACAATGCAGAGGCAGCTAGGCTCTAGAGGATAGACATACTGAACTGAAATGTTTCTCTGTTTTTCTTTTGTGTATGTTTCCAAAAAAACAAAAACAAAAAGGCTTCTGTTGGAAAGCACCAGATTCCCCAACTGGAACTTGGCATACTGCCAATGTATTAATGATTTTAATCATATAGCCCAAACCAAGCCTTAATATGAGAATCAGAGAAAATAACTGATAAGATTTGGACTAGCAAGCCTAATCAGCCATTAAATCTCATGGAAGAATTAGACTGCCTTAAAAATACGCTGAAGGAAAACTAGTTTTTTACATACTTTATTGTTACTAACTAGAAGGTAGTAATATACCACTTTCTTCAATTATTCACTGTCAGATAATTCAGCAATAGTGTCTCTCTGCCTAAAAAAAAAAAAAAAAACCCACAAGTTTCTTTCTAGATGTTTAAAGAACACTCCTTTACTAAAAAAGGATTTGTTTGTTTGTTTGTTTGTTTTTATAGACAAGGTCTTACTTTGTTGTCCAGGCTGCTCTAGAACTCCTGGGCTCAGGTGATCCTCCTGCGTCAGCTTCCCAAAGTGCTGAGATTATGGGCATAACCTACGACGCCCAGCCAAGAAGGAATTCAAAAATTTAACATTTGGGGCCAGGCGTGGTGGCTCATGCCTATAATCCCAGCACTTTGGGAGGCTGAGGCGGGCGGATCACCTGAGGTCAGGAGTTCGAGACCAGCCTGGCTAACGTGGTGAAACCCCGTCTCTACTAAAAATACAAAAATAAGCCGGACGTGGTGGCATGTGCCCATAATCCCAGCTACTCAGGAGGCTAAGGCAGGAAAATCGCCTGAACTCAGGAGGCAGAGGTTGCAGCGAGCCAAGATCACGCCATCGCACTCCAGCCTGGGGAACAAGAGTGAGACTTCGTCTAAAAACAAAAGTTAACATTTGGAAGGATAAAATACTTGGTAAGGGAATAACAGACAGGTTAATCATTTGAGGTCTCAGGAAAGCTGCAAATTAATTCTATCGATGTGAAAGAACAAAGTAAATACAAAAACCAACCATAAAAAATTACTTTTTGGGAAGTTTCAATATAATTTAACTCTTGGTACCAACCTCCTCAGAATAATTCTCCCAGGCAAAGGCAGAAAGCCCCTAAAACAACCTGGGGAAAAAAAAAAACAAACGAAAAAACTGACCAAAATGAATACTAAGGAACACCACACACTAAGACAAGAGAATCACCTTAAAACAACTTGAGACAGAACAGAAGAAAACTGGATGAAAGCTGAGCTACTTTGAGGTAATCAAAATGGCTTTTAAACAACTTTACCCCTTCCTGCCTTCGACCAAGATTTCCCCTATGTATCCAAATATTAGACACTCGAAAAAAACTTAATTCCTAAAGGGAGTAATTAATCCTTCAATAGTACAGTTAAAGAAACATTGGTGGTGAAGTTAAATAGCTTAGGTTCAAAAATCGACCTACCCCTTATTAGCTAGGCCACCTTAAGCCATTTCCTCCTTAGGTAATGGGGGATAATTCCAGTTCTGCCTCACAGAATTAACATGAGGATCAAATGGGACAGTACATATACATGACAGTATACCTTGTGACTGTTTAATAACTATTTCATATTTTCTCTGCATAACTGATTATAATCTCTAAGTTTTATGTTAACATTCTTCAGTCACTGTTAGCATTTCTTTTTTCAACCAAGTTTCAAACAAGGCACTAATCTTTGCTCAATTTAAACTCAAACCATGGAAACCTCGGCTGCTTTACTTGAATTGCAGGACTGGCAAAATTCCACTCCAGGTGGCTAGGCAATAATAAACAAGGGCTCACTGTTTCATCACATCCTCATTCCCTCCGTGAATAAGTTTCTCTCCAAATTTACTGGCTCATTTTGGACTTTCAAAATACTACTACATTTCCTCCCCCAGTTATAAAACTTTTAAAACATTGAAATACTAAAACAAAGAACATTTTAAAACTAAATAAAATTCAGTAAGTTTAAAGAATGTCACACCAAAGAAAACAAAATGCAGTAGTAGGGTACACCACTTCAAGATATTAAACCATGTTTCTCTATTCACTAGCCCAGAACACACAAATTCTAGCACTGAAATAAGAAAAACAAATTCAGGTTTCTAAGAATTTCCCAGTATGTTCTATAATATTTTAATAACAGACACAATTCTATTTACTGTCTATATCTAGAGACTATATATATATATATATATATATGGCCACTGTGTCACCCAGGCTGCAGCGCAGTGGCACCATCACAGCTCACTGTAACCTCAAACTCCTAGGCTCAACTGATTCTCCCACCTCAGTCTCTCGAGTAGTTAGGACTACAGGCATGTGCCACCAAGCCTGGCTAATTTTTAAGTTATTTAATAGAGAGAGGATCTCACTATGTTACCCAGGATGGTCTTGAACTTCTGGGTTCACATGATGCTCCTACCTCAGCCTCCCAAAGCACTGGGATTACAGGCATGAGGCACTGTGCCCAACCAGTGTCTATCATTAAACACACATACACACAGCAGATCATCAAATATTTGTGTTCTATAGTGTCTATCATTAAACACACATACACACAGCAGATCATCAAACACTTGTGTTCTATAGTTTTATTATAAGTATATATGAAATATATTCAGCAAATATTTGACATATTAGACATACTTACACATAATAAAACTATAGAACACCAATAAGCTACCTGAGCAATAAACAGAACAGCAACACAAAAAAAGCATTATACTATAAAGTGCTGAGACTTTACACATCAATTTTGGTACAATTTAATTTTTTTTTTATTTTTATTTTTATTTTTATTTTTTTTTGAGACGGAGTCTCACGCTGTGTCACCCAGGCTGGAGTGCAGTGGCGCGATCTCGGCTCACTGCAAGCTCCGCCTCCCAGGTTCACGCCATTCTCCTGCCTCAGCCCCCAAGTAGCTGGGACTACAGGCGCCCGCCACCACGCCCGGCTAGTTTTTTGTATTTTTAGTAGAGATGGGGTTTCACCATGTTAGCCAGGATGGTCTCGATCTCCTGACCTCGTGATCCACCCGCCTCGGCCTCCCAAAGTGCTGGGATTACAGGCTTGAGCCACCGCGCCCGGCCTTTAATTATTTTTTATTAAGATATAATTCACATACCATAAAATTCACCCTTTTAAAGTATACAATTCAGTGGTTTTCAATATATTCATAAGGCTTTATCACTGGTTAATTCTAGAATATTTTCATCATCCCAAAAAGAAACCCAAGACCATTAATAATCACTCACCATTCCTACCTCCCCCTCACCCCAAGAAACCTCTAATCTACTTTGTATCTCTATTTACTTGCCTATTTTGGACATTTCATATAAATAGAATCATACCTTATGATGCTTTTGTGGATTTAATGAAATCTTACCTTTCATTATATGTGGTTTTTCTTCCTTCTTTTTTTCCTAATTAAAGCATGATCATGTACCACATGATAACTATAGTTAATAACAATATATTAAACACCTAAAAATTGCCGAGAGTAGATTTTATTCTCACCACAAATAAGGATGTGAAGTAATGCACATTACCTAGTTTCACTTTACCATTCCACAATGTATACACATTGCAAAGCATCATGTTGTATCCCATAAATATATTTTTTTGGTCAATTAAAAAAATAAACACGAAGAAGAGAAAAAAGCACGATCAGGGCAATGTTATCATCTCTGCAAGGGAAATTCTTCAAAAACATGCATTGAAGTTGGGCACAATGGCTCACATCTGTAATCCCAACACTTTGGGATGCTGAAGCAGGCAGATCACCTGAGGTCAGGAGTTGGAGGCTAGCCTGGCCAACATGATGAAACTCCATCTTTACTAAAAATACAAAAATTAGCCAGGTGTGGTGGCACATGCCTGTAGTCCCAGCTACTCAGGAGGCTGAGGAAGGAGGATGGCTTGAGCCCGGGAGGCAGAGGACACAGTGAGCCAAGATTATGCCAGTGCACTCCACATTGCAGCCTGGGGGACAAAGAGAGACTCCGTCTCAAAAAACAAACAAACAAACAAAAAAACAGGGCAGGCACAGTAGTTCACGCCTGTAATCCCAGAACTTTGGGAGGCCAGTGCGGGCAGATCACCTGAGGTCAGGAGTTTAAGACCAGCCTGGCCAACGTGGTAAAATCCCATCTCTACAAAAAAAAAGCAAAACTTAGCCGGGCGTGGTGGCACGCACCTATAATCCCAGCTACTGGGGAGGCTGTGGCAAGAGAATCACTTGAACCCAGGAGGAGGAGGATGCAGTGAGCTGAGATCATGCCACTGTACTCCAGCCTGGGTGACAGAGCGAGACCTGGTCTCAAAAAGAAACAAACAAAAAACATGTATTGGCCAGGCATGATGGCTCACATCTGTAATCCCAGTACTGTGGTAAGCCCAGGTGGGAGGACTGCATGAGGGCAGGAGTTCAGACCAGTATGGGCAACATAGTGAGATCCCGTCTCTATAAAAAATGTTAAAACTTAGCCAGGTGTGGTGGCACGCAGCTGTAGTCCTTACTACTCAAGAGGCTGAGGCAAGAGGACTACTTTATTTAGCACAGGAGTTCAAGGTTGCAGGGAGCTGTGACGGCCATTACTGCACTCCAGCCTACCCGACAGAGCAAGACACTGTCTCAAAAAACCAAAAAACACATATAACACATGAAATACACACACACACATACACAGGCATGCATACACATAAAGAAAGATCAGGAAATTGTATTGTGAGGCTGATATGGAATAACAGATATAGATACAAAGATTACCACACAGATGAACATTGTAATTTTTAGAATCTTTACTGCAAAATTCTTGAAAAATATTCGTTGGTTTCTAAAAAGAATCCTGGCTGGGCACAGTGGCTCATGACTGTAATCCCAGCACTTTGGGAGGCTGAGGTGGGAGGAACACCTGAGGTCAGGAGTTCAAGACTAATCTGGTCAACATGATGAAACCCCGTCTCTACTAAAAATACAAAAAATACATGGGCGTGGTGGTGTGTGCCTGTAATCCCAGCTACTCAGGAGGCTAAGGCAGGAGAATTGCTTCAGCCCGGGAGGCAGAGGCTGCAGTGAGCCGAGATCGTGGCACTGCACTCCAGCCGGGGCAACAAGAGCGAAAAAAAGAAAAAAAAAGAATCCTGACCAACATTTTGGCATTTTCCAAACTATTAAATTATTATTATAAATGTTAATTACTATACTTTACTATTATAAAAAGACATTAAACTATTTTAAAATTATATAAAAATAATAAAAAATCTGAAGCCACAGAAAAACACGTATATAGTTGTATATTCAGGTTTGATGCAAAAATTGAGTTTTTAAAAATTTTTAAATGTTTTATTTATATTTTTACTATGTTGCTCAGGCTAGTCTTGAACTCCTGACCTCAAACAATCCTCCCACCTCAGCCTCCCAAAACGCTGGTATTACAGATGTAAGCCACTGTACCCAGCTGCAAGTATTTTACTTTTAATTCGAAAGTATTATCATTATCATTTTTTGAAAGGCATTACTGAAATATACTTGTTAGAGAGAATGGTCTGAGCAAAAAATAATAAAAATAAATAAGAATTTAAAAATTAGAAGTATATAAAGACCCCTCAAAAAAAAAAAAAAAAAAAAAAAAAATTGCCAGTACATACGAAACCAGATTGTTTTCTTTAAAAAAAAAAAAAAAAAAAAGATACATGTGCAGTACGTGCAGGTTTGTTACACAGGTATATATGTGCCATGGTGGTTTGCTGCACCTATTGACCTATCCTCTAAGTTCCCTCCCCTTGTCCCCCAAACCTCAACAGGTCCTGGTGTGTGCTGTTCCCCTTTCTGTATCCATATGTTCTCATTGTTCACCTCCACTTATGAGTGAGAACACGTGGTGTTTGGTTTTCTGTTACTGGGTTACTTTGCTAAGGATGATGGATGGCTTCCAGCTTCATCCATGTCCCTGCAATGGACATGATCTCATTCTTCTTCATGGCAGCATAGTATTCTGTGGCATATATGTACCACATTTTCTTTATCCAGGCTATCGTTGATGGTTGGTTCAATGACCATCCATCTTTGGTTCCACGTCTTTGCTATTGTAAATAGTGCTGCAATAAACATACGTGTGCATGTATCTTTTTTTTTTTCTGAGACAGAGTTTCGCTCTTGTTGTCCAGGCTGGAATGCAATGGCGTGATCTCGACTCACTGCAACCTCCGCCTCCCAGGTTCAAGCGATTCTCCTATCTCAGCCTCCCAAGTAGCTGGGATTACAGAAGCATGCCACCACACCTGGGTAATTTTTGTATTTTTAGTAGAGACGGGGTTGCATCGTATTGGTCAGGTTGGTCTCGAACTCCTGACCTCTGGTGATCCGCCCACCTCAGCCTCCCAAAGTGCTGGGATTACAGGTGTGAGCCACCCTGCCCAGCCATGAATGTATCTTTATAGTAGAATGATTTCTATTCCTTTGGGTATATACCCAGTAATGCGATTGCTGGGTCAAATGGTATTTCTGGTTCTAGATACTTGAGGAATTGCCACACTGCCTTCCACAATGGTTGAACTAATCTACATTCCCACCAACAGTGTAAAAGCATTCCTATTTCTCCACAGCCTCACCAGTATCTATTGTTTCCTGGCTTTCTAATAATCACCATTCTGACTGGCATGAGATGGTAACTCATGGTGGTTTTGATTTGTTTTTCTCTGATGATCAGTGATGTTGAGCTTTTTTTTCATACGTTTGTTGGCTGTGTAAATGTCTTCTTTTGAGAAGTGTCTGTTCATATCCTTTGCCCACTTTTTGATAGAGTTTTCTCTTGTAAATTTGTTTAAGTTCCTTGCAAATTCTGGATACTAGACCTGATTTTTTTAAAGCGCCCTGAGAGAGAACAGGTACAGATTAACACAAAACACAGTTCTTAATTTCAAAGAATGAACCAAGTTGGAAAAACATCAGACCAAGTTTAGAAGACAGTGGAGGAGAGGGAAGAATAAGAAGCACTGTCAGTCTCTCATTCTTTCTTCCTTTCTGATTTATCTAGTGATTCTTTGTACCTCAACTCCTTAGTGAACGCACCAACAGGGGGCTTTGGGGCCCACTTGAAACATGCAAACCAAACAATGCTGCACCCAAAAAAATGTTAGAATCATACCTTTTCCAAAATGAACCTGTTTAAATAAGGCATGTAGCCCTGGTTGGACACTGGCCCCTCATCATCATCCCTGAAGTGCTCTTCAAGGGCAACTGGGTCATGAGGAACCTTCAGCACCGTGCACAAGTTATGGGAAAGGACCTGCAAGGGAAAAGAAAATCGTTTAAAGACTCCCACTAACCAGCACATGACACCTTCACCGTGAACACAATACGCTGCTCCCTGTCCTGGGTAGAGAAAGATGGAAAATAAACTAGCAAAAACAGGGTGAGGGCTGCTCAGCTGCCAGCCCCTACTTGTCACCTGTTACTCTTTCTCATTTCTTCCCAGGTTTGGTTCACTCAGAACTAGTCTCTCCTACATGCCCACTATGAGTCACACTCCATGCGAGATATGTGAATATAATACTCCTGTGGTCTTTTACTAATTTATCCACATCAGAAAGAAAAGCGGGGGGAGAAGTGTAAGAGAATGCGTTCAAAATTAAACTTTTTGCCAAGTAGAGCACAGTCAGCCAATTAGAGCTGTTCCGAGGAAGAACCTGGTATTGGGACGGCAGCCAGGGGTTCCGGACAAGGAGGCTGACCTAGGCAAGTCACAACCTCTCCAGGCTTTAGTTTTCTCATTTATTCAATAGAAAGGGGCCAAATTAATATACCAAATATTAATTAGGAATCTCTAAGTATCTAAATATTTCTAAAATTCTATGACTAGGCTAAGTTTCAGCATGAGTGTAAAAGAATATAAATATAAAAAGAGAAAGAAATCCAGGGCCTGGATTAAAAATAAGAAAAAATTAAATAGCAAAAATTGGAGTCACCAACATGGTTAAAAATACTTTATAGAAAACTTGCATTCCATAGCCTAAATACATATAAAGGGCTACTGGTCTTGCAATAACCTAAGTTCACACTTCAATGTCCAGATACAGTAGTTAAATTAGCAGTCTGGGCTACCTTAGTATTAATCTTGTTTTACATTAAATGAAAATTTTAAAATAGAACTTAAGTCCCTTCCATTTCATTTGTGCTTTCTGAACAGGTCAAATTATACAGCTAAGGCTGTACTTTCTTCAACAGAGAATCTTCCTAGTTGAACCCCAGATAAAAACATTCCTTATTTTTCTCAGCCCTAAACATTTAACCTTAAGGAGCCACATTCATATCAATAAATACTTTTATTTGCATTAAGCGAGTCCCTTTTTCTGCATACACATATTTCAGTTAGGAGTTTTTTTAAGATTAAAAATTTTTAATCTATAAAATAATTTGCATATCTTCTTTCTAAATTTGTTTTGTTTCTCAAAGCTTCATTTATGTGGAGATCCTTTTCTACACGCTCTACTGGTTTTAAGGAAGTAAGTTAAGGAAGTAAATTCACAAATGATTATAAATGCAGTAATGAAGACTTTTATGAGCCTCTACAAAGCACCCTGTGTTTGCCAGTAAAGCACATGAAAAGACTATGGTGGAGCTTTTATTGGAGAATCTTGCACCACAGTCAGCAAAATTTTAAATAGATATTTAATTTCTACTAGCCTAGTAAATCCTACATACTAAAGGTCAATTTCAAGAATATAAAGTGCTTAAAAACTGTAAAATGCTATGAAAACACAAGTATTAAAGAAATGAAATGCACATTACTCAGATCAGGTTCAAATGTGATTCAAATTTTAAAATCATTTGGAACTCTACCCAAGTTAACAATTCCCAACTACTGGTTAAATTACGGTATATCCATAAAACATAAAAACCATGAGAAAGCTTGCTATGTACTGATATGAAAAGATCTCCAACATAAATTAAGTGAAAAAAACAAAGTACTTAAGAATATGTATGTCATCTTTTGTATGAAAGAAAAGGGAGGAAGAAAAGAAATTCTGGAGAGATATATAAGAAATTAGTAACTGTGAAGGGAAGACAGGTTTGATGAGACCAAGGTTAGAAAAAGACTTCACTGCACCTCTTCTTTGTATTAAGTTTTTTAAAAAAATTAACCTACTCAAAAATGTACTACATATTTTAAAAATTAAATATACATATATATATATAAAGTGGCCAGCCTAAGATCACAAAGATCAATCTATTTATCTTCATAGCCTATACTTTTTCTTCTACATTAACCTGCTGACTAGAGATAAGGTGTAAAAGGAAGACATATTCCACAGCAATATACCATGACTAATGGATGAGTGAGCTGTAATGGCAATAAAAGAGCTCAGAAAAGGAGAAATAGTATGTGTTACAGTGACTTCACAGAGGAAATGAAATGTAACTTACTGCTTACAGGATAAAAAAGGATAGTTTTAGGATAGGAATAGAGGCAAATAGAAAAATTTCCAGATAGGGGAATAACATGATAAAAGTAGTTGATTAATCCAAAGCACTCAGGAAACAAAAAACACCATCTCCTCCATACCCAGCCTGTTCTCTACCTTTGGGTTTCACAGATCGTCTAACTAAAGTCCTGGCAGAGGCCTTGGATGTCATATTGTCATCCTCATCTTATAAATGGTGACTACAGACTCACAGATATTAAATTTGTTTTTCTTGACTAAAGTTACCGAGAACTGAGACTAGAACTCAGGTTTTGTAATCTCTGGTCCAGCACTCTCCAGTAATAAGAAACATTATGTCTTCAGTTCTCTAAAGTCAACAGTGCTCTTTGTACATATAGACGCTTAGTTTGATTAAGTGATCCCACTGAAGAAGATACAGATTTGAACTCAAGATTTCAGCCTTGGACAATTAAACAGCACTCCTGTTAAACACAGGGATGGCTAAATTCAGTGATAATTTTCTTAACTATATTTACTTAGTTAGGTAAACTGTGAGGAAGGCAGCACATTATACAAGGCACCTAGAAGGGACCTGAACTCCAATGTCTCTGCATCCTCACTATCAAATGAGGAGTTGGACTTGTTTGTAAAACCCTTAACTATCAACCCAAACTCATTTCATAATTTAGATAAGAAGTCCAGCTTTGTGACAGCTTTTTCACCATAGTAAGGTCTATAAAAGGGAAGTCTTCTTCAAAAAACATAACAACAGGCTCACGCCAATAATCCTAGCCCTTTGAGGGGCTGAAACAAATGGATAGCTAGAGCCCAGAAGTTCAATACCAACCTGGACGACATGGCAAAACCCCATCTCCATAAAAAGTACAAAAGCTAGCTGGATGTGGTGGCACGTGCCTGTAGTCCCAGCCACCTGGGAGGCTGAGATGGGAGGCTGAGGTGGGAGGATCACCTGAGCCTAGGGAGGTCGAGGCTGCATTGAGCTGTGATCATGCCACTGCACTCCAGCCTCGGTGACAGAGGGGGTCCCATCTCGAAAATTAATTAATTATAATATATATGTATATATAAAACAACCAACTGAATAAAGCAACAATGAAACAGTATTTCTAAAAGAGAAAAAACTCGTGTACTATCTTTAAAACTTTTCATCAGCAACCTTTCTTTAAAGCTTAGACAGTATCTCAAGTATTTTTTTCTTTTTTAAGATTTATATTTATTTTTTAAAAATAGAGATGGGGTCTCACTATGTGTGCCCAGGCTGGTCTCAAACTCCTAGGCTCAAGTGATCCTCCCACCTCAGCCTCCCAAAGTGCCAGGATTATATACATGAGCCACCATGCCCAGTCTCAACAGTCTCAACAAGGTTTTTTGTTTGTTTCTTGTTTTGAGGCAGAGTCTCGCTCTGTCGCCCAGACTGGAGTGCAATGGAATGATCTCAGCAACCTCTGCCTCCCAGGTTCAAGCAATCTTCCCACCTCAGTTACCCAAGTAGCGGAATTACAAGCACCTGCTGCCACACCCAGCTAATTTTTGTATTTTTAGTAGAGACAAAGTTTCACCATGTTGGCCAGACTGGTCTCAAACTCCTGACCTCAAGTGATCCACCCACCTTGGCCTGACAAAGTGCTGGGATTACAGGCATGAACCAGTATACCTGGCCAAGGTTTTCTTTTTATAAAAATAAAATATACAAGAAATAAAATTTTTGATGGCCGAAATATAAACTAGTAAAAAGAAGTAAAAGCTCCTCCATAAACTTATACAGCAATTTATGCTTTTTCAAGTAGACTCATACCATCTATTAATCTGT
Source organism: Mandrillus leucophaeus (assembly GCF_000951045.1). NCBI lineage: Eukaryota > Metazoa > Chordata > Mammalia > Primates > Cercopithecidae > Mandrillus > Mandrillus leucophaeus. The sequence continues at coordinate 245,005 of NW_012106720.1, forward strand.
TTTAGCCTCTCCACAGGGAGAGTAGATATTATTGCTATTTTACAGATGAAGAGGCTGAGTCAGAGATTAGGAGATGTGTCCCAAATCACAGAGTTTTATGTGTAGTGAAACTGGGATTAGACCCAAGTCTCCCACTCTGGTGTCTTTTCCATGCTTTGCCACCTTCCCTCTGTTTCTGGAAAAACAGATAGCCCTGCCAATACAAAGATGAACATGCCTGCGAGTTGTTTCCAAATTTCAGTGATGTGCTGGTGCTACCCTAGCCCTACCCCATCAGCTCCACAGGACCCAACAGAGATGACTGGCACTATTCAGCAGGGCCAAGTCAGTGCCAGTGGCAAGGAAGTACATGGACCTAGAAGTCTGGGACCATTCTCTCTCTGGGAGCCCTCATCTCCCAGTACCCTATCCCTCTGGGGGAAACCACATTAAGAGGCACTAACCCCTTCCCCAGATGAGAAAGCTGAAAAGCAAATTAAGACAAAAGAATCAGAAAGAGGACTACAAGTTCTTGATTTGTAAAAGGACTGCCCCAGATCACTCTAATCAGGGTGTTTGCAAGTTTCTTGAAAAAGTTGAATTTATCCCACTTCAAATGCCTGCTCCTCCAAAGGCCATTCTTTCAGCACGCACATAATTGCTAAGCAGCTTTGCTCTCATTCTGCTAATTTGAAGAATAAACTATTGTTACCACAATAACAGATCCATATCCATGCCAGAAACTCATCTCTCCAGTTCCTTCATAGCTGTCTGCAGTTGCCTCTGCAGGGCCTCTGCTGACAAGATGACTAATTAACTGCATGAGCCCTGCTCGTGTAGTCTGTTCCTATTCAGTGGTTTGCTTGCCATTTACCCTTTTTAAGCATTTTGCTCCAGCCATCATGAAAATAAAATCAAGGATGGTGAACGGTGTTTTAACACATAAGTAAGTAGTGTTCACCATCCTTTCTCCAAAGACGTAGAGATTCTAAAAAGTTATTTAAAATGTGCCGCCCAGTAACACAGTTTCCCTTTACAGGATGTGCGTAATGGGCAAGATTCAACACTGAAAAAAAGGGGAGGGGGTGGATTTCTATTCAAAAGACTTATCTGAACTGACACAATTAAAGACTTATAACTCATAATGGGTAATCTTTTTTTAAAACATTAAAATTCCTGTCTGATTTATAAAATTTCAAGCTAATGGCAAATTACCAGAAAATTCTTCCTAACAATGGACCAGCATGACCAATTTCCTACCACAGCTATGCCCTGCCTTAAGAGCATTGTCTACTCTAAGTCCGGCCCATTACCGCATGGACTCATTTTCCACTTCCAAACATCTTTTCGTCCTGCTTGTCACTGTTTAAGTCTTGCTTGTTTTCGCTTATCTTTAATCTATTCAGCCTCAAAAATCTCAGTCACTGTTCACATTGCTCTCGATACCTAAGTGCAATCAATTACCATCCTAGACATTTACACCAAATCTTCAAGTACCACTAACATCACGTTTTCCCCTGCCTAAAAATCATCAGAAGACTACAGAAGTAAAAGCTAAGGAAATATGTGAGTTCTATATTTAAGTCACTCCACAAGCCAGCCCACTTCACCTTCCTTATTTCTTCCCACCCCTCTGCACGAACCATACAAATACAGCCAAATAAGCTTACTAACTGCATTCCAGGCAAACCCTGTACCACACCCTTTTCTCCCCTGGGCCCTTGCTCAATTTACCCCCGCCTCCTTTCCTACCTAACAAAAATGCCATCTCTTTCTGAAGCCTTCATCACCCAAACCAAGATGATCTTTCTTCACTCTGTTTCCCAAGCAGTACCTCTTGTGCTAACTACCACACATGATTTTTCTCTCCTATAAGACTGTACATTTCTGAAAGGCCCATATCTTACACAACATTGCATGCCCACAGCACCTAGCATGCTGCCCAGAATCCAGAAGACTTTCAATAACTGCTAAGTGAATTCTTTCTAAAAATTATCTTAACATTAAAGCCGTGAGACTTTACTATTAACAATAATCTTTTTTTTTTTTTTTTTTTGAGACGGAGTCTCGCTCTTTCGCCCAAGCTGGAGTGCAGTGGCACTATCTAGGCTCACTGCAAGCTCTGCCTCCTGGGTTCACGCCATTCTCCTGCCTCAGCCTCCTGAGTAGCTGGCACTACAGGCGCCCACCACTGCACACGGCTAATTTTTGTATTTTTAGTAGAGACGGGGTTTCACCGTGTTAGCCAGGATGGTCTCGATCTCCTGACCTCATGATCCACCCGCGTCAGCCTCCCAAAGAGCTGGGATTACAGGTGTTAGCCACTGCACCCGGCCAACAATAATCTTAGAAAATATACTATCTCTATCTCCTCACTTCACAGATAAAAAGACTGTGGCCTGAGACTTGGCCTAAGTCACACAATAATTAGCAACAAAGTAGGGACTAGAACTCAAATCTCTTAACTATCTATCCCACAGTGATGCCCTGTGCTGGAAACATTTCCCTTCTGCCTAGTCACATCCTTCAAGATTGGGTCATTCATAAACTCTAGGAAATGTTCATGGATTACCACCCTGCCCCATGAACTCCTATTCAGCATTTAACTATGTTCTGTTTCAGATACTAATGGTGTCTCATTTAACTGTAGATCAATAAGGGAGGAAACAAATATTTTCCTTCTACATCCTTCAGTGACTAGCATAGGGCTAAGGGAAGATTCAGTAAGAGCAGAACACTTACAGACAGATTAAGGAAAAGTAACTCAAAGTCATCTGTTGGAATGCTGTCCACAGAATGCATGCCACTGATGTCATACAGTGGCACTGGATTACACTCTAACTGAACTGAACCACCTTTTTAAATTTATTTTGGATAACTTACCAACTTACCCCTCTTCAGAAATGAAACAGAAAATACCGGTAAATTTGACCACATAAAAATGCTTATATTTTCTTTTAAAAAGAAAGAAACCATAAACAAACAAATAAGGTAAATAGCTCCAATATTCAAATCATTCTTGTGGGCATGAATAGAAAATTCACAAAAGAAACTAATCACTAATAAAAGAGGATACCTTTCAAGTTGGGGTGGAACTCCGGGGACCTTTAACTTCTAGACTGAATGGCTAAGGCGGTGTAATGCTGTTCGCTGTGTATTATATTTGGCATAACTTTTCTTACTGTTTCTCTACTAAGAACTCCTTTAAATGTGGTTTGTTATTGTGATACTTTTTACAAGGAAACTATACTTGAACAGTTCCAAACTGTACATACTGTATGAAGCTTGTCCTCTGAATGGGTTCCTTGTTTCTACATGGAATTTCATAGCTTGCAGTATCATATAACTAAAGATTAAACCCCACCTTTTACTTCAAAAATAGGTAAATAAAATATAGGAAAAGATGCTTTATCTTGCTAGTAATCAAAAGAATGCACATTAAAAGAGCTATTACTTTTTGCCTAAGTAATAACACCTGGTGATTGAGGAGCTATAAGGGAGTAAAGACTACCAATATCCAACACTACAGAAGGTACAGAGCAGGTTTTCTCAACCTCAGTACTACTAACATTTTGGGCTGAATAATTATTTTTTGGGGGGACAGGGCAGGTAACCTACGCATTGTACAATGTATAGCAATATCCTGGGTTAAAAACATTTAAAACATCTCAAATACCTGTGAATAGGAAATGGTTAAAGAATGATGCATCAACACAATGAAATAGTTCACAGTCATTATAAAGGATGGTGTCTGTTATCTATATGCATTGATACAGAAAGATGACCCTAACACAATGCTTAAGAAAAGAGACTACAGGCTCGGCACTGTGGCTCACACCTGTAATTCCAGCACTTACGGAGGTCAAGGGAGGAGGATCACTTGAGCCCAGGAGTTCAAGACCAGCCTGGGCAACAAAGTAAGACCCTGTCTCTACCAAAAATACAAAAGTTAGCTGAAGGGGGTAGTGTGCGCCTGTGGTCCCAGCTACTAGGGAGGCTGAGGTAGGAGAATCAAATGAGGCCAGGAGGTTGAGGCTGCAGTGAGCCGTGATAGCACCACTGTACTCCAGCCCTGGCAACCGAGTGAGAACCTGTCTCCCAAAAAAATATAAATAAATAAATAAATAAGAAAAGAGGATATGAAAGGACACAGAATATGACCCTATTTACACAAAAGGACATATATGTCTGTGTATTTACACATGTGTGTGCATGTGTGTGCATGACAGGGGAACGGAGAAAGAGAGATATATAAGAAAGATATTCACTGAAAAATTAATTGCATCTGCCTCTGGTGGTAGAATTTGAGTGTTTTACCTTGGACTCTGTACTTTAATACATTGAGTATTCTATGTATTACCTTTTAATCAGAAAATGAAGCTTTTATGTTTTAATATTTTATATATTTTAAATACAAAATTTAAAAATTAAGTAGGGCTGAGGGCTTGCTATGGTCTGAATGTGTCCTCTAAAATTCATATGTTGACACATAATCTCCAATGTGTCAGTATTAAGAGGTGAGGCCTGGCCGGGAGCGGTGGTTCATGCCTGTAATCCCAGCACTTTGGGAGGCCAAGGTGGGTGGATCACGAGGTCAGGAGATCAAGGCCATCCTGGCCAACATGGTGAAACCCCATCTCTACTAAAAATACAAAACTTAGCCAGGGTGGTAGTGTGTGCTTGCAGTCCCAGCTACTTGGGAGGCTGAGACAGGAGAATCGCTTGAACCAGGGAGTCGGAGGTCGCAGTGAGCCGAGATCACGCCACTGCACTCCAGCCTGGTGACAGAGCGAGACTCCATCTCAAAATAAACAAGAGGTGAAGCCTTTATGTGCTGATTAAGTCAAGAGAGCAGAACTCTTGCAAATGGGATCAATGACCTTATAAAAGAGGTTGAAGGGAGGGAGTTCCCTAGTCTCTTTTGCCCTTCTGCCACATGAGGATACAGCAACAAAGAACCATCTTGGAAGCAGACAGCAAGCCATCACCAGACACACTCAATCTGCCAGCATCTTGATCCTGGTCTTTCTAGTATCCAGAACTGTGATAAATAAATTTATATTATTTATAAATTACCTAGTCTGTGGTATTTTGCTGCAGTATCAGGAGTAAGCGAAAACAGGGCTCCTGCCAGAAAACACCAGTAAAATTAGAAAATGAAAAGATCATTGCAGAACTATGAAGTTGATAAAATTAACTCATGTGAGTCATCCACAAAGCATGCTTTCCCACGCCCCTTTAAAAAGCCACCCTATGGAGGTTGCAGCAGGCCAAGATGGTGCTACTGCACTCCAGTCTGGGCACAGTGCGAGACTCCATCAAAAAAAAAAAAAAAAAAAAAAAAAAGTCACCCTAATGGGCAACAAAGTCCCCCAATTTGGGACAGCCTCCTGAGAGTCCAGCCCCTTAATAAAATATTGCACAAATGTCTTTTAAGAAGGTAAACCATTTGTGAGAAGATTTAACTCCAGCAAGCTTCTTTATCTTTCTCACTACTCTGTAAGTTCCTTAAAGAGAGGGTCTATATTTTAGCTATCTGTGCAACATGTATTTTAGCCATCTGTGCAATACCAAAACCTAATGAAGTACCTAATGAGAGAGCTGTTCAACAAATGTTTGCTAAATTAGTCCCATTTAAGAATTTCCAAGAATTTTTTTCTTTTTTTAAATTTCATTTTGCTACTCTACCATCTTCATCTAGATCTGGGTCTCTGCATTTATTTTACTATACTACCATGTTTCTAGAAGAATTTTTAATTGGAATCTCTAGATCAGATCACCTTCAGAGTGAAAAACAATGCCTCCATTAGTTCTTAACACCACCAGAACTAGTCAAGTGTAACTCATCTGGCCTGAGATCTAGTAGAGAAGTCCAGTTCCTTAAAATTCAAGTACAGACTTCTGAGAAAAGGACACAATAAGAATTAACAAGCATGTGTGAGAGAAGGCTCTATAACAGAAGAGGGGGCTCTGAGTTGTGACTCCTTGACTATCACCTTCCTTGGAAGTTTAATTTAGTACATTCATCTCCAAGAGAAAATGTGACGTCACAGTGTGCACTCAGGTGGTGACAAAGATCACAAATCTGGCTGGATGCAGTGGCTCATGCCCGTAATCTCAACACTGGGAGGCTGAGGCAGGAGGATCACTTGAGGTCAGGAGTTTGGAACCAGCCCGGGCAACATAACAAGACCCTGTCTCTATGAAAAATACAAAACTTAGCAAGGCATGGTGGTGCACGCCTGTAATCCCAACTGCTCAGCAGGTTGAGGTGGGAGGACCACTTCAGCCTAGGAGTTCAAGGTTGCAGTGAACCATGATGCACTCCAGCCTGGGTGACAGTGCAAGACCCTGTCTCAAAAAGAAAAATTTTTTAATTTAAGAAAGATCACAAATCTGAAGTCATTAAAATATACAGAAATTGAAAATATGTAAAATAAAATTAAAAATAAAAGAATGAAAAAAAATCACAAATGTGAGGTTTCCCTCAGCTGCCCCACCTTCTCATCTACCTGACCCCGCATGGTCCTCATAATATGACTTCTATCCCTATCAATCTCTTGAAATTGCTTTTCTAAATGGATTCTGAAGTAGACACAGAGATGCACCACTCAGATGTCCCCTCAAGAAGGTAACTGCTACCCAGCTACAAGGACTGTGTTAAGCTGACAGCCTCCAGCTACTTTCAGGGTCCCAGTGACAGAGTGGGGCGGTAGGATCACTTTTCCTCAATGTGGGAGTCCCATAAGGGGCAATCTTTGCTTCAGAGCTCCCGGTTTTGCCAAATCCATATGATGGTCTGACAGTTCCTTTTCCCAATTTCATTTTCTCTCTCCCACCCCATAGAGGAATAATACTTTTGTATTCCTAACACTGTCTTAGCATTGGCTTCCTGGAGAACCCATGCTGGGACAGGTACCTTCTGGCCAAGTCACTCTCCCAAAGGTCTGGCAGTTGGCAGTCTGAATCACCCCCGCTCCTCTTAGACGTTTTTGGTCCCTGACATACCATTTTCTTTTCTTTCTTTTTTTTTTTTTTTTTTTTTGAGACAGGGTCTTGCTCTGTTACTCAGGCTGGAGTGCAGTAGCTCGATCCAGGCTCACCACAGCCTCAACCTCCTGGGCTCAAGCAATTCTCCCACCTCAGCCACCATCCCCCACCCCTCACCCCCAGCAGCTGGGACTACAGGCACCTGCCATGACACCCAGCTAATTTTTCTGTTTTTTGTAGAAACAGGTTTCATCATGTTGTCCAGGCTGGTCTCAAACTCCTGAGCTCAAGCCATCCACCTGTCTCAGCCTCCCAAGTGCTGGAATTACAGGCACGCGCCAGCACACCCAACCCAGACAGAATAGTTTCTAAGTTCTTCAAAGGTGCCTTTATGCAGTCACATCCATCATCCCTCATTCTCCCAATCTGGCCATTTCCCAAAGGTCAATTTTCAACCCTGAGTTCTTCTTTAATTTCTTCTTGGAAAGTGCTTTTGGCCAGGTACAGTGGCTCACACCTGTAATCCCAGCACTTTGGGAGGCCAAGGCAGGTGATCACTTGAGGCCAGGAGTTCAAGACCAGCCTGCCAACATGGCAAAACCTTGTATCTATTAAAAACACAAAAATTAGCTAGGTGGGGTGGCACACACCTGTAATCCCAGCTACTTGGGAGGCTGGGGCACGAGAATCACTTGAACCCAGGAGGCAGAGGTTGCAGTGAGCCGAGAATTGTGTCACTGCACTGGGCAACAGAGGACGATCCTGTCTCATAAATAAATAAATAAATAAATAAATAAAAAGACAATTCTGTATTTATGAATCAAAAGACTTAATTTTTTTTTAATTTTATATTTTATAAATTTAAAAATTTATAAAAAGAAAAAAGGAAAATGCTTTCATTCTGACAACCTTAAGTCATCTCTATCCAAATGATTCACAGATCTCTTTCTGCTCTTGACCTCTCCAATAAGCTCTGGTTTATATCACTAAACAATACTAGAGATTTCTATTCTAAATCTGCCTCTCGTCCAAAAGATCCAAATGAGATCTCATCACCTTTCTCCCCAAAATAGGTTTGCCACCCTGATTCTAACTTTGGTATCACCATTGCCTTAATAAAACTATGGTCTCTTCTCATATCTCTTTTTCATATAGTTTGTCCACCTTCTGGATCTATTTCAGCCCCAGCCAATGCCAACTCCTGTCTCTACTGCATGAGCGGCTCTGTCACCTTCAGGCTAACCAAGCAGAGAGTGTGAGGCTGGGGAAACAAGGCTCCTCCCCTCACCTCCCAGTACAAGGTCCCATTCTCCCCTCTCAGGCCCTGACAAAGAGCAACCACTCCTCAGGATATAACCATGGTAAACACATCAAGCTACAAGGTTTAGTTAGAAGGCTAAACCTCAAAGAGTGTGTCTGCTACCCTACATTTTACAAATGAGGAAACTAAAGCTCAGCAAAGAGAAGTGACTTCCCATGACCACACAAGTAATGGAGTACAGGTAACTCTCCTTACTCCCCAACTCCGTTCTCTCTTAACACTTTTCATGTTCCTCTAAAGGTTTTACTTTCTGAATCTCATCATAGTATTCTTACAGAGGAATTCACACATCCTTTTCAAGTTAGTGACAAATGGCTCCTCCTCTAGGAAGCATTCTCTGAGCTAACCCCTCATGTCCTTACCCCAAGCTAAACAGGTTCCCTTCCTCTGCATTCTGCCTTCTGTATCTCACTGTATTTGAGTTGCCAGTTTGCTCATCTGTATCACTCACAAGATTTTAAGCTCTATAAGGGGAGGGTACATATCTGTTTTAATTTCCATAGCCACCACTCCTGTCCCATACTCACCAACTTACCCAGACTTCATAACACCCCACTAACAAGTCCCCCAATCTCCAGCCTCTCATCTTTAATCATCACACCCACATCATCAGAATAATTTTAAAACCGTATCTCTGCCATTTATCTACCTAAAAACTTTAAATGACTTACCCTCTTTACAGGGTCAATTCTGAACTAATTCTAACACAGACTGTCACTCAATAAACATACATTAGCTATCTATTCTGTGCAAAAACATTCAATGACATCTAAAATGTAGCCCCATCTCTCTTTAAATCCTAATTCTCCATTATGCATCAAAACAAACCTTCCACCCTACTCACAGTATTTCCTTTCTGCTCAAATACTCCAAGTTGAGGCTCTTGCTCTTAATTTACAGTGCTACCACCATATTTGTCACCTTTCTGCAATTATACTGGACAAGATTTGCTCCATTCTCTCAAGACCTTGAGAGCTTGTCTGGAGGTTCTAGCAGGGGAGCACGGCTACTCATATACCCTTGACCAAAGACTGGTCCTCCTCTATCGAGGATGGTCATTCTGTTTGAGCACACAGCACTGGGAGGGATGCGCATGGAGTGGTGAGGGAGGAAGGGGACAACCACCTAGCCAGTCAGATCAGTGAAATCAACCCTGGTGATCAATGGGGTGACAGATGTCACAGCCAGATCACCCTCAACATTCACCATACCCTCAAGAAATAGCTGAAGTTCTATCTCCTTCATGAAACTGTCTGCAACTGTCTATATCCTTTTCACTATTTGCCCTGAACTTCTACAGCAGTTCTGGCCAATGGAAATATACTGCAAACCACATATGAAGTTTAGAATGTTTAAAGCCACATTTAAAAAAAAGTAAAAGGGAATAGGCAATATTAACTTAAATACTATATCCAAAATATTGTAATTTAAACATGTAATCAGTATTTTTAAAAATCATGCCTGCAATCCCAGCACTTTGGGAGGCCAAGACGGGTGGATCACCTGAGGTCAGGGTTCGAGACCAGCCTGGCCAACATGGTGAAACCCTGTCTCTACTGAAAACACAAAAATTATCCAGGCGTGGTGGCGGGCACGTGTAATCCCAGTTATTCTGGAGGCTGAGGCAGGACAATCACTTGGACTCAGGAGGCGGAGGTTGAAGTGATCCAAGATCATGCCATTGTACTCCAGCCTGGGCAACAACAGCAAAACTCCATCTCAAATAAATAAATAAATAAATAACGAGATGTTACTCTTGTTCTGGTACTAAGTCTTTGAAATCCAATGCATATTTTATAGTTAAAGTACATTTCAACTCAGGCTCACGACTTGTCAAGCAATCAACAGCCAAACGTGGCTACTGGCTAACACTGGATGACACAGCTTACAGGGGTCATCTTCTACACTCTCTAGAACTTGCTTATATATTGCATCATTGTGGTCATTTCATGTATTGTCTTCTTGACTACATCACACAATCCTGAACATAAGGGACAAGGCTGCATGTTTTTTTCTTCCCCAGGGTGCCTAACAAAAAGTGTTCAGTAGACTGAAACCTTCAAACTCATATAATGTTTTATACATTAATTTTCTTCAACATCAGTGTTTGGTAGAAAATAAGACAGAAATTCTGCTGTCACATATAAAGGTTGTGAGCTCTATTATAATCTTAAAATATAAAAAGCAGGCCAGGTGCAGTGGCGCACGCCTGTAATCCCAGCACTTTGGGAGGCCAAGGAGGGCAGATCACGAGGTCAGGAGATCAAGACCATCCTGGCTAACATGGTGAAACCCCGTCTCTACTAAAAATACAAAAAAATTAGCCATGCGTGGTGGCAGCCACCTACGTCCCAGCCACTCGGGAGGCTGAGGCAGAAGAATGGCGTGAACCTGGGAGGCAGAGCTTTCAGTGAGCCAAGATCACGCCACTGCACTCCAGCCTGGGCAACAGAGCAAGACTCCATCTCAAAAATAAATAAATAAAAATAAAAACAATAAAAAGCATAGTAAGCTTCCCAAAGTCATGCAGGTAAAGGACCTCAGAATTCCAATGTAGTCTGATCTACTAATCGTCTGGTGTCCTATTACCTAACAGTGTTTCTCAAATCATCACTGAAGACGATCACTGAGACTGGAGTCAGTTGCTCATCAAGCTACAAGGTTCAGTTAGAAGGCTAAATTTCAGGGTAACAGCCAGCTAGCTGAGTATCCATTACCCTAGGAACTGAAAGAATTGATGGGGATGTGCTGCCTGCCAAGGCAGACAGTGCCCCATCCTCCCACAGCTGTCTATCCAGTGGAATGTAATACCTTCCAACACTGTCCATATGACCAGAACAACTTTCATCCTAACTAATGTCACTTCCAGCTGATACACCATGCCCACATAATACCATTCTCCTCCTTCAAATCAAAGGTTGTAAAGCTAATTATTCCTTTACAGGTATAGGGAGAAGCAAAAGGTATAGAAAACAGAAGAGTCTTAAGATCAAAAAATTAGTTTTTCTAATATTGCAGAAATCTCTCCTTAACCGCAAGATCTCCTTATATGAAATTCAAGTATACATACAGATTTCCATTTAAATATCTCTCCCTCAACTGCTGAAAACTACAGTTTTTGACACAGATTTTGAGTTTAAAAAAAGGAACACGAAGGTGGGATGAGAAGAAGGAAATAAAGCAGAAGGTAGAGCAGGAAAAATAGTTTTATGAAATGCAGCCTTGGGGAAGAAAAAGGAAGCTGAGACAAGGATCTACCTTAGGCTTGCGTTGTGGGAGGGGAACAAGGACATGCCTAAAAGGAACTAAGGAAGCGAGTGAGAGTGCTAATGTGCTAATAATCAATAATCACCACTGACGGGACTAAGGTTCTATAACCCTCATGGTGGGAAAGAATGAGAAATATCTATTGAGTGATGGCATGCTGAGTACATGGGAGAAGGTTGCCCAAAGCCTCTTCTGTCTCTAGCTTTGTTACTATGTACCTCTGGGACCGTGATGAGACCCCAAAGGAAATACAAAATGGGGATCAGAGAGGTTTAGAACTCTGAGTCATAAGATCAGAAATGTACTGACTATTAATATTAAGATTGAAGGTCAAATACCAAAAAAAAAAGCACCTCACCGTTTACATGCTATTTTCAATAAAAGTACATGTATTTAAAAAAAAAAAAAAAAAAACCACAAAAATGTCCAAGTTATCTCACTGAAAAGTTTCTAACAAGTAAGGAATAGAAACTAGAAATAATCCAACATTCATTATCCTATTTTAAGATTTCTAAATGTCTAATTTTCTCTTTATTTAGAGAGTCGTCTTTACTATTTTATTTTGGTGATATCTACACAAAAAATATTTACGAAGACTTTAGGCTGGGTGCAGTGGCTCACGCCTGTAATCCCAGCACTTTAATAGGCTCACTCAAGACTCTGATCCCCAACCCCATTTTAAAAATTGATTGTTGTTGTTCCTCAAGAGAACCTTTTACCATAGAGATTAACAGAAACATAATACAAAAGATTAGGGAGGGAATACTATACATGCCAAGTTCACAAAAGAATTAACTACATTTGTATATTGTGTTCCACAAATAAAAACCCTGTCTCGTAATTTGCTTCCTTTATATTTTCAACTTACCAATGGCCTGGCTGAATTACCTTTGTAACTAGCAAGGTTAAAATTTTTTGAGGCTAAATGTCGACATGGAAACAGAAAATATGGTATGATTCATAAGATACCTAAACCAACTGTGAGGCAAAATATTAAAAAAAACTAAAAAAGAGATTTTAGTTGAAAATCTATCACTGAGAAAATAATAAAGATTTAAACTACCCATGTTGTTCGTCAAAATTTTTTTATTTAGATCTACACCAGAGTTGTAAATTCTTTTATTTCAAAAAGCTACAATAAATTTTTTAAAAGCTCTATTTCTAAAAACAACAGGATAAAAATTCACAGCCAATGAGTTCATTTCGAGACATTTCCAGCACTGACATGTAATTCACCCTGCAACCATAATTGCAAAGTAAAGCTATAACAGAGGTTGCAAAAAATATCACTAGATTCTGCTATATTTAAGAGGAAAACATTTACTAAATAAGGATATTAATTTTAAGCTTCATTTTGATCTCGGAACAGAAGAAGTTAGAAATAATGGTTACCTCCAGAACAGGGGACTAATGTGGGCCAAGGGTTAAGGAAAACTTACTTTTCACTTTTGTAAATATCCTTTAGAATTTTATAACTTTTATATGTGTCTATATGAGATATTCAAAAAGTTTCTTTTTAATATACATGTTTAAATAATAAGCTTTCTTATTTTATTAGAATTACATGTACTGTATTTCTAAGTAACATTGGAGATTTAGCATCTTTCAGCAAGACCACTGAAATTTCTAAAAAAGTTTTTAAAAAATTTTTAGCACCAGTAGAGGAGAAACAATTATTGCTTTTACTTCAAATAAGATGCCCTATTTCTATTTCCATTATGACTTCTGAAAATTTATACCATAATTTAAAAGTAACACTCTCTGTTTCAGGTGCCACATTAAAAAGGTTTATTATTATCAGAGAGTATAGAATCCATATACAAATAGCTCTCATTAAAAAAAAGAAGAAGAAGAAGAAGAAATACAGTTGGCCCTCCGTATTCCTGGGTTCTGTATCTGTGGATTCAAGCAAGTGTGGACTGAAAACATTCCCCTTAAAAACTGCATCTGTACTTAACATGGGCAAACTTTTCTTCCTGTTATTATTCCATAAACAATGTAACTTAACAACTATTTACATAGCATTTATATTGCATTAGGTATTATAATTAATCTAGAGATAATTAAAAATATAAAGAAAGATTAGGTTATATGCAAATACTATGCCATTTTGTATAAGAGTCTTCAGCGTCCTAGGATTTTGGTATCTGCAGGGAGTCCTGGAACCAATCCCCCAAGGATACCAAGGGACAGCCTGTACAAACAAAAGAAGAGCACCAAAACCAAACCAAGGGGAAACAATGGTGGAAAAAAAAGTCTAACATTCAATTAAACTACATTTACTCAGCTACCTATATGCACCTTCCTATAGATATAAAGAAAAGTTTCCTTCTCTTTCAATACAGTTTTCAGTCTCCCATCAGTTATCACAGAATATACTAAAATCGCAATCAAAACAAATAATATAGTCTTAAACTATACGGTTTGTTCTAAGAAAGGACTATTCATGAATACAAGTTTAAAAGCAAGTAGAAAATGTGTTTCTGGAATACTGTTTCCCCACTATTAGCTTATTGCTATCTACTTCAGCTGCTGAAAAGCAAGTAAATCTTTGCTTAAGAAAAAGCTCAAAACAATCACTTAGTGTTGCTCGGTAGTTCAGCCTGAAAAACAAAGTAATACCAAATCAACATGACAATCAGTTATCTTTTAACAATCCAATTGCAAATTAAGTTAACAGAGCTGATGACTTCTATGACAGTGCCTGTACAGGATGAGTGTAGGGAAGAAGGCCTGCGTACCCTCAACTCACGGGGGAGCCAGAAAACTTACAACTGGAGCCAGAGAGACAGAGCTCCTCTGTAGAAGGTGCACAGATTGCCAGGAAGATACCCAATGAGATTACAGGGAATGTGGGAGAAGGAAGGAGAAAAAAAATCAACGTAAGTAAAGGGAAGCAGACAGAAGTGGTTTCCTTTTTGGGGAGGAGGGTGGTGTGCGGAGGAGGGCTTAAAGATTTGAGAAAACCTACTGACCTGCAATGACCTTATTTATGGCTATAAATATGTAAAATATATAAAATATAAAAGTTGTTTTAACAAGAAAACATTACTGTGACTAGACAACCAGCAAACATCTGTTTCTATTGTAGTTTATGTATGTTATAAGAGGTCTTTCTTTCTCCCTTTCCCTCCCTCCCTCCTCCCTCTTCTCCCTCCCTCCCTGTCTCTCTCTCTCTCTCTCTCTCTCTCTCTCTCTGTTTCTTTCTTTCTTTTTCTTTGGATACAGAGTCTCACTCTGTTTTCCAGGCTGGAGTGCAGTGGCAGGATCAGAGCTCACTCCAGCCTCCATCTCCTGAGCTCAGGCCATCTCCTGTCTCAGCTACAGAAGGAGCTTGGACTACAGGCATGTGACACCATACCTCTCTAACTCTATCAGTTTATTGTAGAGATAGGGTCTTACTATGTTGCACAGGCTGATCTCAAACTCCTGGGCTCAAGTGATCCACTCGCCTCAACCTCCAAAAGTGCTACTATTACAGGCATGAGCCACTACACCCGGACTAGGAGTGGCTTCTATTTTTTTAATTTCAATTTTTTTTTTTTTTTTTTTTGAGACAGAATCTTGCTCTGTCACCCAGGCTGGAGTGCAGTGGCAGTATCTCGGCTCACTGCAAGCTCCACCTCCCGGGTTCATGCCATTCTCCTGCCTCAGCCTCCTGAGTACCTGGGACTACATGGGCCCACCACAACACCCAGCTAATTTCTTTTTTTTATTTTTGGTATAGACGGGGTTTCACCGTGTTAGCCAAGATGGTCTCGATCTCCTGACCTCATGACCTGCCCGCCTCGGCCTCCCAAAGTGCTGGGATTACAGGTGTGAGCCACCGCGCCTGACCTATTTATTTATTTTTGAGACAAAGTCTTGCTCTGTCACCCAGGCTGCAATACAGTGGCACTATCTCAGCTCACTGAACCCTCCTCTTCCCGAGTAGCTGGGACCACAAGTGCCCACCACCATGTCCAGCTAATTTTTTAATTTTTTGTAGAGACAAAGTCTCACTATATTTTCCAGGTGGTTTCCAAACTCCTGGCTTCAAGTAATCCTCCTGCCTCAGCTTCCCGAAGTTCTGGGATTATAGTCATGAGCCACTGCACCCAGCTTCCCAAGGGTTTAAATCTGTGTTCTATAGTTCAATTTTATTGATAAGTCTGACAAAAGTCTATGTTTGCAACATGTGATATTATGAGACAAGAGATATATAGAGAGAAATATACATAGGTTTTCATCCATGGTCCCTGGCTCATAATGCCATAGCCCTTGTTATAATGTCGGGGTACTTTAGGCCTCAGAAGCAGGTCTCAGAAAACAGAATCTCAGCCGGGCGTGGTGGCTCACACCTGTAATCCCAGCACTTTGGGAGGCCAAGGCGGGTGGATCACTTGAGGTCAGGAGTTTGAGACCAGCCTGGCCAATGTGGCGAAACTCGGTCTCTACTAAAAAATACAAAACTTAGCTGGATATGGTGGCGTACACCTGTAATCTCAGCTACTTGGGAGGCTGAGGTAGGAGAATCGTAGGAAGGAAGGGAGGAAGGGAGGAAGGGAGGAAGGGAGGAAGGGAGGAAGGAAGGAAGGAAGGAAAAATAAATCTCTCTCTCTCTAACCTTCTGTCCTTTCTTCGCCTGCTCCTTTTTCTCCCCAAGGCAGGCCGTAGAAACTAAAAATATAATCTCATCTCCCCCAATCCTTCTATCTTGGAGCTGGTCATAAAGAAATTCTCTGACCTTCCTTGTCTAATTGTAGGCCACAAGACCTTCATTTCAGAAGGGGTCCTCCCCCACACCCTTGTGGAAGGAAGGCTGCACAGACAGACCAAGAAGAATTTGAACAGACAATCCTTGCTGGACTTTCCCACTCAGTCTATTAATATTAGATCACACCCTTTTTGTCTAATCACATTCCTACATGGTTGTCTGTACTTCAATCACGACTATCCAATAAAGTCTCCATAAGAGACCCAAGAGGACAGGGTCTGAGGAGCTCCCAGAGAGCTGAACATGTGGAGACTTAAAGGAAGGTTAATGAGAACTCATTCATGTACCAGGAGGGCAGTGCACCCAAACTCCATGAGAAGTTCCTCACCCTGTGTCTCTCTTCATCTGTCTATTTGTATCCTTTAAAATATCTTCTGTAATAAATCAATAAACATGTCGCCCTGAGTTCTATGAGCCACTCTAGCAAAGTAACTGAACCCAAAGACAGGGTCACGAAGACCCCAACTCGAAGCTGGTCCATCAGAAGTTCCACAAGCCCAGATTTGCAACTGGTAGGAAGGAAGGGGACAGTCTTGTGGGACTGAGCCCTCAATCTGTGGGATCTGACACTCTGTGGTATCTGACACTGTCTCCAGCTAGATAGTGTTGGAATTGAACTGGAGGATACCCAACTGGTGTCCACTGCAGAACTGATTGCTTACTTGGTGTGTGGGGAGAAACCTCCACACATTTGGTCACCAGAAATCTTCTGTGTTGATTGTTATTGTGGTGTGAGAGCAGAGAAAAAAACAGTTTGCGTGTTGTTTCCACTGACGTAATATTAAAATGATATCTAATTACATTGTTAATTTTTCTACAGATTTTGCTTCAAATTTTATTTGGATAATTTTTCTTTTACTTAATAATATGCTATTCGTTAAAAATTCAGTATATAAATAAGCTTTGTCTGTACTATACTGGAGGCCCTCAAGGCCAATATTTACCAATTATAGCATTGACTCAAGCACATTTATTTAAATGAATACCATTCTACAAAGTAATCTTCTTAAAAATGAAAAATACAGGCTGGATGTGGGGGCTCATATCTGTAATCCTAACACTTATAGGTGGATGGACGGATTGCTCAAGCCCAGGAGTTTAAGACCAGTCTAAGCAGCAAAGTGAGACCCTGTCTCTACAAAAAACAAAACAAACAAACAAAAAAATTCGCCAGGTGTGGTGGCATACACCTGTAATCCCAGCTACTCAGGAGGCTGAGGTGGGAGGATCGCTTCAGCATGGAGGTCATGGGTATGGTGAGCTATGATCATGCCACTGCACTCCAGCCTGAGTGACAGAGTGTTACCCTGTCTCAAAATAAATAAATAATTTTAAAATAAGTAAAAAATATATTTATTCCAAAGATGATGTCAATATTCCAAGCTTTTCATAACTTCTCTTTAGAGAAGAAATATGAAGTTTATGACACATGGAAAGGAAGAACCAACCTGATTACTTTACAGTCTCCTATATATATATGTGTATATATATATAAAACAAAATTAACTTTCAAAGGTATAAGACCATGTTTTCCTTAAAACTCTTCTTCCTCAGCTCCAACATTGCCCCAAAGGGGTTCTTATCTCTGATTTCTGGTCCTCTGGTTTTCTTGTTCCTCTCACCATCTACTATAGCCATTCCTCAAGACTGTCGATGGTTCTCTTCTCCTCTTTTTCCAAGCTTCAACTACCAAATTCCTTACTGACAACCCCACACTTCCCAGGAGTATCATCTCCAGCTGAACATACACCCATCAAGGACCTCAAAAAAACAAACAAACAAAAGTTTTCATGTTCAAAACTGTATCACTGCATAAACAGCTCCTTCTCATGGCTTTTCCATTTCTATTAAAACCCACTTCTATTAAAAACCATTACTAAAAAAAATAAAAACCACTACTATATATTTGGTCAACTGCAGTTGACATTTGAGACATTTCTGAATCTGTCCTTTCCCGTCCTCCTCCCACCCAATCATGGGATCATGGGTCAAGGCTCATACCTTGACCCACCATTTCCCTCTTGTCCACCTTCACTGTCTCTAGTCCCTATTACCTCTTATCGGGGCTATTGCAATGGTTTCTCTTATCTTCCCAATTCACTCTAGCCAGCACTTCTGCTATGTCACCCAAGCTGGAGTACAGTGGTGCAATATCGGCTCACTGCAACCTCTGCTTCCCAGGTTCAAGCGATTCTCCTGCCTCAGCTCCCAAGTAGCTGGGACTACAGGTGCGTGCCACCACACCCAGCTAATTTTTATATTTTTAGTAGAGACAGGGTTTCGCCACATTGGCCACACTGGTCTTGAAACTCCTGACCTCAGGTGATCCACTCACCTCAGCCTCCAAAAGTGCTGGGATTACAGGTGTGAGCCACCGCGCCTGGCAAGTAACTTTCTAAAGTGCAATTCTGATCACAACTCCTCATCCTCTGAAAACCTGGGGGGCCCCTGGCATCTACCTAATTTGTCTGGCAATCAAAGCTTTCTATGCATTAACCCCAATCTATTTCTATAGCTTTATCACCAGCAATAATTCTCTCTCATACACACATAGGAACACACATGTGTATGTTCTACACTACAATCAAAATAAGTTACACAGAAGTCCCCTTAAATACCTGATTCATTCCCGTCTCTTGCAGTAGTTCAGTGTCCCCTAGGGATAACAGCAATCAATAAATATCCATTAAATAAATAAATTAGGCCAGGCGTGGTCACTCATGCCTGTAATCCCAGCACTTTGGGAGACCGAGGCAGGTGGATCACTTGAGGTCAGGAGTTTGAGACCAGCCTGGCCAACATGGTGAAACTCTGTCTCCACTAAAAATACAAAAATTAGCTAGACATGGTGGTGCACACCTGTAGTCCAAGCTACTCGGGAAGCTGAAGCAGAAGAATCCCTTGAACCAGGGAGATGGAGGTTGCCACTGTACTCCACCCTGGTCAACAGAGCAAGACTCCATCTCAAAAAACTAAGTAATTAATTAATAGAATGGGCTTAATCTTCCCCCATTCCTACATAATCCATCCTAACTTCCTTCAGAGTTCATTTCAAAGAAGCTTTTTTCATAAAGCAATCACACCAGTGAGAAGAAATCACCTCTTCCTTTAAAATCTCATGGCCCCATATCTTCTGTCACACTCAGTATCTTCTACCCAATATTTCTGTTTCTTTTCTCTACCACCAGACTTTATGTTTTTTAAGGATCAGTAATTGTCTGAGTAATACAATCTCCATCTGGGGAGAGAGAGAGTGCCTTCTTTAATGGTCGTTTAGTCTTTTAATTTACCTACCAAAATTTAAACTCTTTGAAGGCAAAGATTCATATTTCTTTTTTCTCTGCCTTTCACCACCATATCCCTTATCTCGTGAATATATCCATTCTCTGTCTCAAAAGTTGTGAAGATAACTCAAAAAGGCAAGTATCAAAAATATTTTTTAGAATACCCACATAGCTTTCCAAAGCAATA
Source organism: Mandrillus leucophaeus (assembly GCF_000951045.1). Taxonomy (NCBI): domain Eukaryota; kingdom Metazoa; phylum Chordata; class Mammalia; order Primates; family Cercopithecidae; genus Mandrillus; species Mandrillus leucophaeus. Next base: position 264,789 of record NW_012106720.1, read on the forward strand.
CATTTTAACCATCATTTTGGATATATAATTATTAGTCTGCTGCTTAATAAATCAATTATTTGACATTTCCTCCAAGGAGACAATCTTAAGAGCCTAAAAATACTAACCTTATTATTAAATGAGCATGGTACCTTACACATAGTAGACTTACAGAAGGTTACTGTATGAATGAATCAATCAATCAACAAATAAAGGCAAAAACTCTACTCCCAGCCAACAGAACACAGAACTAGGTTCAAACACAAAAGGAGACCTAAATAAAAATGTTTACATATTTTCAATTCTACAAACACTGGCAAGATGAACAGAACTGAACCAATCCCAAAGTCTCACACAGACAAGAGAGACACAAAATACAACTGCGCAGTTGCACTATCAACGTACTGTGGGTGAAACCTATGAACTGGTATTTATCACTTTCTGCCAAGACGCTTTTCCTATAAGCAGCCATAAAGACAATTGTGAATAAAGTATAATCAAAGTAATCCAAAAAAATCTCATTTATGCCATCAACTGGAAGAGAAGAAAATGACGAAACCATTGGCTTTGAAGTGTGAAAATAGGCCAGGCATGGTGGCTCACGCCTGTAATCCCAACACTTTTGAGAGGCTGAGGTGGGTGAATCACCTGAGGTCAGTAGTTCAAGATCAGCCCAGTCAACATGGTGAAACCCCATCTCTCCTAAAAATACAAAAATTAGCCAGGTGTGGTAGTGGGCACCTGTAATCCCAGCTATTTGGGAGGCTGAGGCAGGAGAATCGCTTGAACCCAGGAAGCGGAGGTTGCAGTGAGCCAAGATCATACCACTGCATTCCAGCCCGGGTGATAGAGCCACACTCCATCTCAAAAAAATAAATAAAACAGTAATAGTAATAAAGTGTGAAAACAGGCTGGGTACAGTGGCCCGTGCCCGTAATCCCAGCATTTTGAGAGGCTGAGGCAGGCAGATCGTCTGAGCTCAGGAATTCAAGACCAGCCTGGGCAAATGGCGAAACCCCATCTCTACAAAAAGTACAAACATTAGCTGGGCATAGTGGCCTGTGCCTGTAGTTCCAGCTACTTGGCAGTCTGAAGTGGGAGGACTGCTTGAGCCCAGGAGGTTGAGGCTGCACTGAGCCATGATCACGCCACCACACTCCAGCCTGGGCAACAAAAAGACCTTGTCTCAAAAAAAAAAAGGAAAAAAGAATTACAAAGAGTTGGCTGGACAAGGTGGCTCATATCTGAATCCTAGCACTTTAGGAGGCCGAGGCGGGTGGATATCTTTGAGCTCAGGAGTTCAACACCAGCCTGGGCAACACGACAAAACCCTATCTCTACAAAAAAATACAAAAATGAACTGAGCATAGTGGCTTATGCCTGTGAGCCCAGCTACCTGGAGGTGGAGGCTGGAGGATCACTTGAGCCGAGATAGCGCAACGGTATTCCAGCCTGGGTGACACAGCGAGACCCTGTCTCTCTCTCTGACACACACACACACACACGTGAAAATCTTGGTTCTAGATTTAGCTACTACTTACAACTGTGACTCTGGACAAATCACTAAACATATCATCATGGTGGCTCACGCCTATAATCCCAGCACTTTGGAAGGCCGAGTTGGGCAGGCTGCCTGAGCTCAGGAGTTCGAGACTAGCCTGGGCAATATGGTGAAACCCCATCTCTACTAAAATACAAAAAAAAAAAAAAAAAAAAAATTAGGCATGGCAGTGGGCACCTGTAGTCCCAGCACTTTGGGGGTCCAAAGCGGGCAGATCACGAGGTCAGGAGTTTGAGACCAGCCTGGCAAATATGGTGAAACCCCATCGTTCCTAAAAATACAAAAATTAGCCAGGCTTGGTGGCATGTGCCTGTAGTCCCAGCTACTCGGGAGGCTGAGGCAGGAGAATCGCCTGAACCCGGGAGGCAGAGGTTGCAGTGAGCTGAGATCACACCACTGCCCTCTAGCCTGGGTGACAGAGTGCGACTCCCGCACAGAAAAAAAAAAAAAATTAAGAGGTTATTTGGGAATATCTGGAAAAAAAGAACAAACTTTTCTTCTCCTAAGATCTTTAAAAGAGAAATGATGGTTGAAAGCAAAAAATTTAATATTTTCTGATGGGGATTTCAATGTATGTAGATTAATAAATATGACAATTACAACATAAAGCAGTGAGGGTAAAGGGACCTATATGGTGATAAGTTTTCTACATTCTCCTTAAAGTGGCAAAATATTAACTCTAAGTACACTATGAAAAGTTAGGGATGGATATTCTAACTCCTAGAGCAAGTACTAAAAAAACCTACACGAAGAAATATAGTAAAAAACTCACTATTAAAATGGAATATTGGCCAGGCACAGTCGGTCACACTTGTAATCCCAGCACTTTATGAAACCAAGGAGGGCAGATCACCTGAGCTCAGGAGTTCAAGACTAGCCTGGCTAACATGGTGAAACCCCGTTTCTACTAAAAACATAAAAATTAGCTAGGCGTGGTGACGCACACCTGTAATCCCAGCTACTTGGTAGGCTGAGGCACCAGAATCTCTGGAACCTAGGAGGCAGAGGTTGCAGTGAGCTGAGATCGCACCACTGCACTCCAGCCTGGGAAACAGAGGCAGACTGTGTCTCCAAAAGAGAAAAAAAAAAAAAAAACTGAAGCATATTCAAATAATCCCAAAGATGGAAGAAAAGTAGAGGGAAAAAAAAAACAGAAATCAAATTATAATAAAATGGTAGCCCTAAATCAAACCATATCAATAATTACATTAAATGTAAATGGCCTAAAGATGCCAATTAAAAGACACAGATTGTCAGAAAGAATAAAAAAAAAGACACAGCTACATCTATTTATTAAAAACTTACTTTAAATAAAATGGCATAGGTAAGTTAAAAGTAAAAATAAAAGTAAAATGTAGACCTACTCATAACTCCCCTAAATTGGAAATTACACAAATTCTCAAGGATGCATGGCTAAAAACTACCATACATCCATGCGACAGAATATTACTTAGCAATTTAAAAAATTATTGGTACACACAACAAAACGAATTAATCTCTAAGGCATTATGCTGGGTAAAAGAAATCAGTTTCAACAGTTACAAACTATACAACTCCATTTACATGGCACTTTGGAAAAGGTAAAACTATAGCAATTAGAAAAGATCAATGGCTGCCAACAGTTGAGATGGAAGTAGGGCAACATCACGGAGTTTTTTAGGATGATGGAACTGTGGAAGCCATGGTTGTGGTGACAGTTATATGAATCTATACATATGTTGAAATTCATAGAACTGTACACCAAAAGTCAATTTTACTGTATGTTAATTTTTAAAAATAAAGTAAAATAAAAATTACGTGGATGATCTCCATGGACCCTTCCAGACTATGATTCTATCAGTGAGAAAAAGAGAGGAGAGGCAAAAGGAAGACAAGGAGAATGCTAATCCTACTGGCATAAAAGCCACTACTCACAAGAACCTGATTACTGTACAAAAATATACAAAACAAACCCAATCTTCAGAATTTATTCCCAGAAGGGGCTAAGAAAACCGGACATTCGGATCTAAAATGTGTATATTTTTAAATGCCTATGAATAGCTCTTCTTGTCTGTTTCTATATTTTATACTTTGAAGCAGCTGCCAATTTCTCCTGGCTGAGTGCCAATTTCCCTGCTTGGGGTTACTCAATTTACAAGCATCCCTTTATTTATACCCTATACTCTGGGGTCTCTGGCAGTCACAATAACGACTCTGAAAAAGCAGTCGCTTTTGCAGGGTGCCAGAAAGATCAGCCCTCCTCACCCGGAACTAAGGTCCCTGTGGGACACAACACACCCGGTCCACTAGTTCCAAACCTAAAGACGCTGGGCAGAAGGTCTTCTCAAGTCAAAAAGTCTCCCAAAGGAGGAAGACGCTGGAGGCCGGGCTTCGGGGCATTTCTGCCGTCTCCGGACTGCCCGGGAGCCTCCGGGGCAGCTAGCCGTTTAGAGGACAGTGCTGGTGTGAGGCTGTGGGCTGCAGAAGGTTCTGCCCAGCGACCCTGGGCAAGTCCCTTCCTCTCCTGGAGTAAGAGGAAAATTCTGGGAAGGTTGTGTAAGCTGGCTTCCCATTGACGCCTCAGAATCCACTTTCTGCCCCTCGTTCTCCAACGCCAAGTAGGAACCACACTTGCCCCTCACAGACTTCAACCCAGCCTTATGCCCTCCACCTTTCCCAGTCCCTGGGAGACCCGCGGAAACTAACACAGCCAGCCAAGGGCAAGGCCCGAAGGCAAGGGGTAGGCAGTAAACACCAAATCCCGGTCTCAGACCCACTCCGCCCCAAGCGGGCCTACCGGGCGCATTCCGGCCCGCCCCGCCCTGTGGTCACAGCCTGCCAGGTCCCGCTTCCACCCAAGGGAAGTACAGAGCGCGCCGGGGAGGGTCGGGTCGGGGGCCGGGTCAGGAGGCGCCCACCTTGAGCTGGGACTTGGAGACCTTGCCGCTATGGTCCTGGTCGAGGGCGGTGAAGGCGTGCCAGATGGCTTTGAGCAGCTCGTCCTTCAAGCTCCCCATGGCCGCGGCCCTGCTGCCCCACCAACCCCTCGGGCCCAGCCAGCCCCTCCGCGCCTCGAACGCCCCTCAGCCTCCGCGTCCGCCGCCCGCCGCGCGGTCACCTGACCCGCCAGGCCCCGCCCCCGCCAGACCCCGCCCTGCTGCCGGCGCCGGTCCGGTGCCGCGCCCACAGCCGCCGGAGCGTGGGTTCTGCGGGTCAAGCCACCCGTGGTGACAGGAATGCCTGGCCTTCTTTGTCAGCCAGGACGGTAAACACATCTCCCTAATGTTTCCCAGACCAGTTTGGGCCTTTTTGGGTGCTCGAGTACAACACCTCACACAAATGACCCCGTCTTGAGGAAAAAGCCGAGAGATTAGGTGAGCAGCCTACCCGCCTCTTCCCAGCGCTCCGCAGTGATAAAGGGAGCCCTGGTCCTGTCTTGGGAACGGAGTCACTGTCTGAGGAGGCCGAAGAAGACCCCGAAAAGTCCCCAGATAGGGACTCAAATGATAGCGCAGTCCCAAGTCGGGGAGGTCGGTGGGGAGACAGGGAAGGACCTCGAGGGAAGTTTGTTCGTTTCGCAAAAGTTTATTCGTGCATACTCTTATCTTGGGTTCTAGGGACACAGAGACGAGGTTTAAGGGGAGTTTAGAAGTCAGGGTCAGGCAGCATTTTCTTCCTAACGCCTAACTGTTGTTCAGTTCACATCTTAGGAAGGGTTTGACCTGGTTAATGCCTCTCTGTAGTGTTTCTGTGCTTGCAAAATAGGAGATCTGCGCCAACTCCAAATCACTCCACCCATTTTACTAATCAGAACAGATGGACTATTTAAAAGAACGTATTTGGCCAGGCGTGGTGGCTCACGCCTGTAATCCCAGCACTTTGGGAGGCCAAGGTGGGCGGATCACCTGAGGTCAGGAGTTCAAGATCAGCCTGGCCAACATGGTGAAACCCCATCTCTACTAAAAATACAAAATTAGCCAGGCGTGGTGGCACATGCCTGTAATCCCAGCTACTCGGGAGGATGAGGCTGGAGAATCACTTGAACCCGGTAGGCGGAGGTTGCAGTGAGCCAATATCGGGCCGTTGCACTCCAGCCTGGGCAACAAGAGTGAAACTCCGTCTCAAGCAAAAAAAAGTATTCGATTGCAGCCGTTGAATTAATATCTGTTCACAGTGGTCACTTGATCTCTTTGGGCTTCAAATTTATCCTGTATAAAAAGAGCAGGGTTGCACCAGATGTTCTGGAAGGGTTCTTGCAGTACTAGTATCCTAGGATAATAACTATTGCCGGTTAACTAAGGTCTGATTAAGTCACCAAGCTCAGTACCTCTCCTCTCCAATCCTAGATCAACTGGAGAGAACAATAAACACCAAGAGTTTTTTAAATGAGGTGGTTCTCAGATGAAGTTTGATTTTGTTTTGCTTTTTTAAGTTCCTTAATGCACATGTTTGCCTTATTAAGAAAGGAAAAGATCTTCATAAGAAAGGGATATTTGGAAAGATCAGAACAAAGAGGAGCTTCTTCAGTGAGTTTGAGATCAAAACGGAACTGGTGGGGAAGAGGAGAGGATGGCCCCACTGACGAAAGAAAGGGCGGGAGCAAAAGGGTGGCCAGCCCCTCACTGTGACTGTCCTGAAGGTTCCACCCCATTTCATCACCATTTGTCAGGACTTTTCTTGCCCTACCAGAATCCAATTTCTATCATTTGTCTTCCCCATTTCCAGCCCAAGTCTGCCAGTCAGCAAAAACACATGGTTTAACCTCTAATTTATTCATGCGAACTCAGCTTACCCTGAGTGGCAAAAAAAAAAAAAAAAAAAAAAAAGGAGAAAAAAAAAAAAAAAAAAAAAAAAAGGAGAAGAAGAAAAAAGAAACGAAAAAACCTCCTAATTCTCAAGGTTCAGTTTAACCACTATGTGACACTCCTTCTCTCTCAGTATCTGGAAGCACCAAACATATTTCAAAACCTTTTTTTAAGGACAAGACCAGGACATTGTGGACTTCCAAAGTCCTACTTCTCCCATAATCTTCATTCATACAATCTAAACGAATTTTTTTCTTTTTTTTTTTGGTTTTCTGTTTGTTTGTTTGTTTGTTTTGAGACAGTCTCACTCTGTTGCCCAGGCTGGAGTGCAATGGTACAATCTCAGCTCACTGCAACCTTCACCTCCTGGGTTCAAGCGATTCTCCTGCTTCAGCCTCCTGAGTCCTGGGATTACAGGTGCCAGCCACCACGCCCAGCTAACTTTTTTTATTTTTAGTGGAGACTGAGTTTCACCATGTTGGCCAGGTTGGTCTCAAATTCCTGGCCTCAAGTGATCTGCCCGCCTTGGCTTCCCAAAGTGCTGAGATTACAGGCGTGAGCTACCACGCCCTTCCTGTCCAAACAAATTTTAAAGTATCGTAATGTCACAGAAAGCACTGTGCTTTTCCTGGGTATAGTGGCTCCTGCCTGTAATCCCAACAATTTGAGAGACTGGGATGGGAAGATTGCTTGAGGCCAGGAGTTTAAGACCAGCCTGGGCAAGGTAGCAAAACTCCATCTCCACAAAAAATTGAAAATAAGAAAGAAAAATAAAGAGTTGTGCTTCAGAATCTAACAGATTATATTAATCTAATGCTGTGTAACCAATTAACCCCAAATTTAGCAACTTAAAACTATAATAAACATTATTTCGTATTTTCTGTAAGTCAGGAATTTAGAAGCCACTTAGCTCTATAGTTCTGGCTTGAAGTATCTCAGGAGGTTGCAGTAAAATATAGGGCTGTAGTCATTTGAAGGCTATGCTGGTGCTGGAAAATCTACTTCACATGGATGGGTCGTTTACAGAAGGCCTCAGTTCCTCTCTATATGGGCCTGTCCTCAGGCTGCTTGAGTATCCTTACAACACATCAGCTGGCTTTCAATTGATTCAAGAAAGAGAAAGATGGAAGCTGCAATGTCTTTTATGATCCACCATCAAAAATCATTCACCATCATTTCTGCAATGCTCTACTGATTGCTGAGGTCAAATCTGTTTGATTTGGGAGGGAAACTACAAAAGGGTATGAGTACCAATGGGCAAGAATCATGGGGGTCATCTTGGAAGATGGCTACCCCACAGATGTTGGGAAGAATCCGGGCTTCCCCACTGACTCGTCTATGAATAAACATGAGGCTTCATTTCCTCATATGTAAAATGGGAATGCTAATATTTCTTTTGCAAGACTTTTCTTTTTTTTTTTTTGAGACAAAGTCTTGCTCTGTCTCCCAGGCTGGAGTGCAGTGGCTTGATCTTGGCTCACTGCAACCTCTGGCACCTGGGTTTAAGCAATTCTCCTGCCTCAGCCTCTGAAGTAGCTGGGATTACAGGTGTGTGCCACCACGCCCAGCTAATTTTTGTATATTTAGTAGAGATGGGGTTTCAGCATCTTGGCCAAGCTGGTCTTGAACTCCTGACCTCATGATCCACCCGCCTCAGCCTCCCAAAGTGCTGGGATTACAGGCGTGAGCCACTGTGCCTGGCCTCTTTTTTTAATTTTTATTTTTTGATGAGGTCTTTACAGATGAGGTCTATTTTGCAAGACTGATACGAAGTTTAAATGAGAGGCTAGTGTGTATAAGACATAGCTTCGGCATCATGGTATCTGACAGTCACTGGTGTTTGTACTGTGTCAGTTAGGTAAGTTGAAATCTAGTTCCTCAAATGTCCCTTCCCAATATGGTTCCAGGATAGGATTGTCCACAAAAGCATTTCATGTAAGTTTGGAAGGATCAAGTAAGATTTGTGTAAGATTTGGAAGCAGCAGCCCTTGTGTTCTGAAGGTTGATGGAAATATCACATGCTATGCAGATCAAAGAGTTGTTGCTGATCTGCTAATATACTTTGTTAGTACAGAGCATTAACCAGCCCACAGCTCTTTCAGCTTCCACCAGATTTTCTATTTCAGTGTCTCCAAGCCTTGGGGCAAGGCACATGTGTAGTTCCGTGGTAAGGGCATTAGCTTATACTACATATCACATGCTCATCAATGTGAAAGATAGCTGTGAGTTCCATTTTGTCTTCGTGGGTTCCAGTTTGTCCTGTGGATTCTAGTTTGTCCTCACTCTCCCTCAATGCAATCCAAGTTTTCTTCCTGATTGCTAGCCCTGATGACCTATCATAAACTTCAGGCCCATTGCTGGATGCAGAGGGAACAGCCTTCCATGGACTCATTCGTCAGCTTTCCTTTGTGATCTCTGCTGAGTGACTTTTCTGATTGTCCAGCCATCTCCTTTCAGACCTTTTCTTCCCTAGCTTCTCCTGCAGTTGTATTGTATCCAATTCTTTTTTTTTTTTTTTTTTTTTTGAGATGGAGTCTCAGTCTGTCGCCCAGGCTGGAGTGCAGTGGCCGGATCTCAGCTCACTGCAAGCTCCGCCTCCCAGGTTCATGCCATTCTCCTGCCTCAGCCTCCCAAGTAGCTGGGACAACAGGCGCCCGCCACCTCGCCTGGCTAGTTTTTTGTATTTTTTAGTAGAGACGGGGTTTCACTGGGTTAGCCAGGATGGTCTCAATCTCCTGACCTCATGATCCGCCCGTCTCGGCCTCCCAAAGTGCTGGGATTACAGGCTTGAGCCACCGCGCCCGGCCCCAACTCTTAGAATAAAGCTTAATTCCATAGTGGTGGCCACTTTCCTGATCAGCCCATAACTGATAATGAAATTGGTGAAGTTAGATACTGCAACAATGAAAAATGTGTCGACCAGGCGCGGTGGCTCAGGCCTGTAATCCCAGCACTTTGGGAGGCCGAGGCAGGTGGATCACAAGGTCAGGAGATCAAGACCATCCTGGCTAACATGGTGAAACCCCATCTCTACTAAATATACAAAAAATTAGCCAGATGTGGTGACGGGTGCCTGTAGTCCCAGCTACTCAGGAGGCCGAGGCAGGAGAATAGTGTGAACCCGGGAGGCAGAGCTTGCAGTGAGTGGAGATCACACCACTGCACTCCAGCCTGGGTGACAAAGCGAGACTCCGTCTCAAAAACAAAAGGAAAGAAAAACATGTGTCATTGGCTTTGGACAGGGGTGGGCGGAAGCCAAAAGGACCTCAAGTGAAGTCTTGAAGGACAGTGAAGGAATTGTTATTGAAGGTCGGTGCTTTGAGTTGACTTGTGTCCCCACCAAAATTCATATTGAAATTCTAACTCCCAGTACCTCAGAATGTGATCTTATTTGCTCTTGTTTTTGGGATTTTTTAGCGACAGGGTCTCACTCTGTCACCTAGGCTGGGGTAGAATGGTGCAATCATAGCTCACTGTAACCTTGAACTCCTGTGCTCAAGTGATTCTCCTGCCTCCACCTCCCAAGTAGATAGGATTATAGGTGCATACCACCATGCCCAGCTGATTTTTTTACTTTTTTTGTAGAGACGGGTTCTTGCTATATTGTCCACACTGGTCTAAACTTCTGGCCTCAAAGGATCCTCCCACTTCAGCCTCCCCAAGCACTGGGATTACAGGCATGAGCCACTGCACCGAGCCAGAATGTAATCATATTTGAAGATAGGGTCTTTACAGAGGTAGTTCACTTAAAATGATGTCATTAGAATCGGTTCTAATCCATTATGACTGGCGTCCAAATTCTGGACCCAAACATGTACACAGAAAGAACACCATGCCAGCCTGAAGCCAGAGATCAGAGTGATGGATCTACAAGCCAAAGAATGCCAAACATTGCTGCCAGCAAGCAAACCACGAGAATCTAGGAGAGAAACGTGGGACAGATTATTGTTCACAGCTCTTAGGCAGGATCAACCCAACCAACACCTTGATCTTGGACGTCTAGCCTCCAGAACTGTGAGGCTGCCAGGAGCAGTGGCTCATGCCTATAATCCCAGCACTTTGGGAGGCTGAGGCAGGTGGGTCACTTGAGGCCAGGAGTTCAAGACCAGCCTGGCCAAGATGGCAAAACCCTGTCTCTACTAAAATACAAAAAATTAGCTGGGCATGGTGGCACGTGCCTGTAATCCCAGCTACTTGGGACAAGAATCGCTTGAACCTGGTAGGCAGAGGTTGCAGTGAACTGAGATTGAGCCACTGCACTCCAGCCTGGGTGACAGAGTGAGACTCTGTCTCAAACAAACAAACACACAAAAAAACAGAACTGTGAGATGATAAATTTCTGTAGTCTAAGCCATAGATTCTGTTGTTTAAACCACCCTGTTTGTGGTTGTTATGGCACCCTTAGCAAACTAATACAGTTGGATAAAAGGCGACTCCTGTCGTATAGTGGCAGAAAGTTTGGCAGCACTGTTGTCTAAGGTAATGTAAAAAACAGAAAGAGTAGCGAGTATGTGGTGTGTACCTATAGACCCAGCTACTCAGGAGGCTGAGGCAGAAGGATCATATGAGCCCAGGAGTTCAAGGCCAGCCTGCGTCACATAGTGAGACACATCTCAACAAAAAAAAAGAAAGGAAAGAAAGGGTATCTCATGAAAATTAGAAAGCGCAGTTAATGATCTTGTATCTCATGGGTTTGGCTGGGGAAGTTTCCAGTCAGAGTGTTGAAACTGCCAAGTGGAGTCTTCTATTTGTCTAAGACAAAATACAAGAAAGTTGAACTAAGGAATTGTTTAATTTTCAAGCAGCACTTAGAGTATTAAAAAGTCAAGACTTGCTAGGTCAAAAATAAACCTGTTTCTAACCTCTAGTATCTCCCAACAAAAAGACTTTCACAGCAGGAGATGACCTAATAGCAAAGATTAAATTCAATACACTTTAAGTAAAGTATGGCCTCTGGGTAAAAATAACCTCGGGGAGGCCGGGCACAGTGGCTCACATCTGTAATCCCAGCACTTTGGGAGGCTGAGGTGGGTGGATCACAAGGTCAGGAAATTGAGACCATCCTGGCTAACACGGTGAAACCCCATCTCTACTAAAAAATACAAAAAATTAGCCAGGCATGGTGGTGGGCACCTGTAATCCCAGCTTCTTGGGAGGCTGAGGCAGGAGAATGGTGTGAACCCAGGAACCACAGCTTGCAGTGAGCCGAGATTGCGCCACAGCACTCCAGCCTGGGCAACAGAGTAAGACTCCATATCAAAAAAATAAAAAATAAAAATAAAAAAATAACCTTGGGGGGCCAGGCATGGTGGCTCACACCTGTAATCCTAGCACTTTGGGAGGCCAAGCCAGGAGAACCACTTGAGGACAGGAGTTCAAGACCAGCCTGGGCAACATAGTGAGACCTGGCCACTATAAAAATGAAAATAAACAATAATAATCTTAAGGGCTTTTTTCAGCTCAGGAAACATCTGTGAGATTGAAGGGCATGCTTCATAGACATTCCCAATTAGACAAAAAGGCTTCAGGAATTTTAAGAGCATTATCTCAGAGTACATTGATTCTAAGTCCAAGGAAGAGAGAAAATAGCCTTTAAAGACTTTAGGGGGCCAGACATAGTGGCTCAGGCCTATAATCCCAACACTTTCGAAGGCCAAGGTAGATGGATCACTTGAGTCCAGGAGTTTAAGACCAGCCTGGCCAACATAGTGAGATCCCCCAGGTCTACAAAAGAAATTTTTCTTATTAGCTGGGCATGGTTGCATGCACCTGTAGTCCCAGCTACTCTGGAGGCTGAGGTGGGGAAGATTGTTTGAGCCTGGGAGGTCAAGGCTGCAGTCAGCTAGATCTTGCCACTACACTCCAGCCTGGGTGACAGAGCAAGACCCTGTCTCTTAAAAGACTTTAGAGTGTGGCTTTTATGTGAGTGAACCTCAATACTGTTAATAGAAAACTCAAAATGTTTTTAAGAGAATTATATTGGTAGAAGCACCATGAACTTGAACTGAAAAGAACAGATAATTCAAAATGAAAAGAGACCTCAGGGCACCCTACTTTATATAGAGAGGAAGCAGACTGAAAAGGCAACTTATTTGCAAACACAGGTTATTTTTTATGGAAAAGGAAGCAAAGCTAAATGCAGAGCCAAGAGTCCAAAGGGAAGAGCCAAGAATCACAGAGAAAAACTCCCTTGGAGCAGGACTAGGCCTTAGTCAAGGAACTAGAAATATGTGCCTGGATGGATTTCAGAATTGCTATGAGCCAGTAACTGCTATGTGCCTCTCATTCTTCCTCCCTCCACCTTTTCCTTACTCTTTTTTTTTTTTTTGAGACAGAGTCTCACTTCATGCCCCCAGGCTGGAGTGCAGTGGCGTGATCTTGGCTCATTGCAACCTCCACCTCCCGGGTTCAAGCGATTCTCCTCCCTCAGCCACCCAAATAGCTGGGACTACAGGCGCATGCCACCATGCCCAGCTAATTTCTTTATATTTTTAGTAGAGACGGGGTTTCACCATGTTGCCCAGGCTGGTCTTGAAAGCCTGAGATTGAGCAATCCACCCACCTCAGCCTCCCAAAGTACAAGGATTACAGGCGTAAGCTATCATGCCTGGCCCCTCCACCTTCTTCTTTTTTCTTTTTCTTTTTCTTTCTTTTTTTTTTTTTTTTTTTTTGAGATGGAGTCTCACTCTGTTATCTAGGCTGGAGTGCAACGGCACAATCTCGGCTCACTGCAACCTCCGCCTCCCAGGTTCAAGAGATTCTCCTGTCTTAGCCTCCCAAGTAGCTGGGATCACAGGCACACGCCACCACGCCCGGCTTAATTTTTGGTATTTTAGTAGATACAGGGTTTCACCGTGTTGCCTGGGCTGGTCTTGAACTCCTCACCTAGGCAATCCACCCTCCTTGACCTCCCAAAGTGCTAGGATTACAGGCGTGAGCCACTGAACCTGGCCCTTCCTCCACCTTTTTCAATGGGAGTATTTGCTATAATTTTGCTGTACTTATATCACCATTACATGTTGGCCAGTGTGCAAAATAGAGTTAACCATAGCAGGCTCCTCTACTTATCCTTAGAAAGGTCTGCTTAGGCCAGGCATGGTGTTTCATGACTGTAACCCCAGCACTTTGAGAGGCCAGGGCAGAAGATCACTTGAGCCCAAGAGCTTGAGACCACCTGGGTGACATAATGAGACCTCATCTCTACAAATAAAAAAAAAAAATTAGCTGAGCATGGTGGTGCATACCTATGGTCCCAGCTACTCAGGAGGCTGAGATGGGAGAATCATATGAGCCCAGGAGGTCAAGGCTCCAGTGAGCTGTGATTGCACCACTGCACTCCAGCCTGAGTGAAATGAGACCCTACCTCAAAAAAATAAAAGTAAAAAGCTAGACAGACATGGTGGTGCATGCCTGTAGCCCCAGCTAATTAAGAGGCTGAGGCAGGGGAATCACTTGAGCCCAGAAGTTTGAGGCTACAGTAAGCCATGATTGCACCGCTGCACTCCAGCCTGAGCGATAAAGCAAGAACCAGTCTCTAAAAAAGATAAAAGACAGAAAGGTCTGCTTCCAAGGTTAGCCTTTGTTTTGTTTTGTTTTTTGAGACGGAGTCTCGCTCTGTTGCCCAGGCTGGAGTGCCGTGGTGCGATCTTGACTCACTGCAAGCTCCGCCTCCTGTGTTCAAGCAATTCTCCCACTTCAGCCTTCCGAGTAGCTGGGACTACAGGCTCATACCACCATGCCCAGTTAATTTTTACATTTTTTGTAGAGACAGGGTTTTGCCATGTTGCCTAGGCTGGTCTTGAACTCCTGAACTCAAGTGATCCACCCACGTCGACCTCCCAAAGAGCTGCGATTACAGGCGAGAGCCACCACGCCTGGCCACTTTGCCCTGTACCTTCTTGTAGTAAATATTAGCCATGAATATGACTATTTGCTGAGTCCTGTGAGTCTTTGTAGTGAATCATTCAACCGCGGGTGGGGGACCCCTAACACAGGCAAGAGATACAAATAATTTGTCTCTAGTTTGTGGCTCTTCTGATCCAGAGGAGATTGCAATCAAGGAGCCTCATTCACACCTGAACCAAATTTATATGCGAGCCTGGACTTCAAGCCAATACCATGAAAGGGACATGAATCGTGGTAGCCTGTGCTGTTCATTCTATTCCTTCCTATAGACACACATCAAGGAAGTCTAATTCCCCTCCTCTGGAATATGGGCTAAACTTCGTGACTTGTTTGAGCAATAGAATGTGGCAGAACAGGGACTTCTAAAACTAGGTTGTAAACTTTTCACCTGGATTTCTTGGAATTTTCACTCTTGGGTTGCTCCCTCTTGGAAACTTCCTTCCATCCTCTAAGAAGCTAAAGCCACATGGAAAGGCTGCATGGAGAGAGAGAATAATGCTGGCCAACCCCCAGCTGTTTCAACCACACAGCCCACAAATAAGATATGTTAGGAAAGGAGGAAAGGAGCTACCTGGGACACTCTAGACCCAGTAGACGCTACATGGAGCAAAACTGAAGCCCCAGACATATGACTCTGGTCAAGCTGTTCTTGCCATCTCCAGCTATTTGAGCCAACCCAGCTGAGATCTCTAATGCTGGGAAGCAAAGACAAGCCATTCCTGCTCTGCCTTGCCCAAACTCCAACCCACTGATCATGAGTATAATAAAATAGTAGGGCCGGGCGCTGTGGCTCACGCCTGTAATCCCAACACTTTGGGAGGCCAAGGCAGGTGGATCACAAGGTCAGGAGTTCAAGACCAGCCTGGCCAAGATGGTGAAACCTTGTCTCTACTAAAAATACAAAAATTAGCTGGGAGTGGTGGCAGGCGCCTGTAATCCCAGCTACTTGGGAGGCTGAGGCAGAGAATTGCTTGAACCCGGGAGGCGAAGATTGCAGTGACCCAAGATTATGCACTCCACCCTGGGAGACAGAGTGAGACTCCATTTCAAAAAACGAACAAACAAACAAACAAAAACACAGTAGTTGTTTTATGCCACTAAGTTTTGGAAAGGATGGTTATGTAGCATTAGATAACCAAGCAGCAGTAACATGATAGTGTCCCCAAGAAAATGTTACCTTCTCCTGCCCACCAGAGAAGATTCTGTCTTGGCCTACTCAGATTCTTCCCCTCCCCTGCCTTCCAAGGAGGGTCCTACCTTCCCAGACCAGTTGTTTTGTTTTGTTTTGTTTTGTTTCAGTGGAGAATTAAGAAGAAAGGAAGAAGGAAAGAGGACCACAATGCAGTTTTTTGGAGGGAAGGGGCAGTCGTTGGAAAAAAAAAGAAAGAGCAGCTACAGTGAAAACATTGGATGGGAAAGGGATGAAGAGGGAATTCTAAGAAGTCTCATGGGAAGCTAAATGTTTCTATAGTGTTCAAAATGTACAAATAAAGTATACGGAATATTTTTAAATTTGTTCTGGCTGCGTGGACTGTGTTCTTGCATTTAGGGCTAGCTCAGTCTTGGCTGACGCTTAGTCATTGCTTTCTAAGAGTTATCCTGCTAAGTGCTACAAAGAAAATGTAGGGGTTGATATGATAATATACACTGGTGAACTTGCTGGTCTGTTGGGATCAGGGAAGGCTTCAAATGAGAAATTGACAATGAGTCTGGATCCTGAAGAATGAGTTGCAGTTAACTGGGCAAAAAAATGGGGGAAGATCCTTCCAGACAGAAAGATCAGCCTGAAAGGAGAATGGTTTAGTAAAGAAACCCAAATGAAGGCCAGCAGGTCTAGAGTGTGGTGAACACTGGGAAGAGTGCTGAGATGAGAGAAGGGAATTGGTTGGTATCTGAGTCTATTAAGCCAGGAGCACCAGGCCTGTCAGTTACTTCAGTAGAGCTCTTATCTTCCCCCAAATACCCTGTAATCAGTGGACACAATCTGGCAACAGGAAGCAGAAATGTTGAATGTCTGTGACTGAAGCTGGCAGATGTGATAGTGGTATCCAGCCCCTGGCCACTGGGTCCCCCTGGCCACTGGGTTCAGCAGTAGCTGATAGCATCTTCATTACTGCCATTTCCTGAGGAGGAAAGGTCACTTCTGGTTCCATGGTAAGTTTCATAAGCTGGTCCAGGATTTAACCAGAGCCTTAGGAAGTTAGGCCTGTCTCATGTCTTCAGAGTCAGGTGAGATTGCAGGCTCCTCAAATGGCAAAAACAACACCCCTCTCTGCCTCGCTGAGTTATTGTGAAGAATGAATAAAATAATAACAGCTGTGAAAGCATGGCATAATCACAATAGCCTATCCAAATGGGAGGGGTGAGAGTGACAAACAGGAAAAAGGAGAATAATAATAATAGAGTTCTGATGCCAAAGAGGACAAAGGCCTCTGATGCCTTGGGGTTGGGTGTTTTGGTCAAGGTACAAAAGCAGCAAAATACCATCTTCTAATGATAAGAACTGGGTGACAGGACTAACTTTGAAAGACTTCTCAGACATTACAAACTGGAGTTCCGGCTGAGACCAGCATTCCATGAAAAACCCCAATTTAGTGATAATTCCACTGCGACAAAGGCCAGATCTACTGCCACATTGAATGCATGAAAATCCATGTCAGCCTGACCCACTGAGGACAGGGCTAGGAGTACAATTAGGAGAAGCTTACTACATGTGGCATTTGAGACTTGAGAATTAAAGTTCACAGATAGCTATAGAGGGGAAGGAATGACATTCCAAAAACAGGTAGCTGCATGTGCAGACATATGGGAGCAAAAACAAAACAAAACAGGCCGGGTGCGGTGGCTCACTCCTGTAATCCCAGCATTTTGGGAGGCCGAGGCAGGGGGATCATGACGTCAGGAGTTCGAAACCAGCCTGACCAATGTAGTGAAACCCAGTCTCTAATAAAAATTAAAAAATTATCCAGGCACGGTGGCACACACCTGTAATCCCAGTTACTCAAGAGGTTGAGGCAGGAGAATTGCTTGAACCTGGGAGGTGGAGGTTGCAGGGAGCCAAGATCACGCCACTGCATTCCAGCCTGGGCAATAGAGGGAGACTCTGTCTCAAAAAACAAACAAACAAAAAAACAACAACAAAAAAGTATGTGAGAGATGAAGGAGAAAAAGGACTGCGGAATGTTGTAGAATGGTATTTTGGCCAAGATTCTTTGGTCTTTGTGGTCAGAAAGGTGGCACAAGACAGGATTTTTTAAGGAGAAAAAAATATACTCAATAGTCTAAAACTATAAGACTACTTAGACTATACTCAATAGTCTAAAACTATAAGTTTTTCCTCTAGGATCAGAAACAAGGTAAGGATGCATACTCCCACCACTTTTATTCAACATAGTACTGGAAGTCCTAGCCAGAGCAATTAGGCAAGGAAAAAAAAAAAAAGAAAACATTCTGATTGGAAAGGACAAAATAAAATTATTTCTGTTCACAGATGATATGATCTTATATGTAGAAAACCCCAAGATTCCACCTCTCAAAATGTTTAGAACTAGTGAGTGAATTCAGCAAAGTTGCAGGATACAAAATCAACACTCAAAAATCAGCTGTATCAGTGTATTTCTATACACTAACAATGAACAATCCAAAAAGGAAATTACAAAAACAATTTCATTTATAGTAGCATCAAAAAGAATAAAATGGCCAGGCACAGTAATCTCAACACTTTGGGCAACTGAGGCAGGGGGATCACTTGAGGTCAGGGTTGAAGATTAGCCTGAGCAACACAGTAAGACCCCATCTCAAAAAAAAAAGTATAAAATGTTAAGATGTATATTTTAAAAAGAGTAAAATACTTAGTAAGTAACTTAACCAGGAAGGTAAAAGACTTGTACAATGAAAACTACAAAACGTTGCTGAAGGAAATTAAAGAAAACACAAATAGGCCAGGCACAGTGACTCACACCTGTAATCCCAACACTTTGGGAGGCAGAGGCAGGTAGATCACCTGGGGTCGGGAGTTCAAAACCAGCATAACCAACATGGAGAAACCCCATTTCTACTAAAAATACAAAATTAGCTGGGTGCGGTGGTGCATGCCTGTAATCCCAGCTACTCAAGAGGCTGAGACAGGAGAATCACTTGAACCCAGGAGGCGGAGGTTGCAGTGAGCCAAGATTGTGCCATTGCACTACAGCCTGGGCAACAAGAGCGAAACTCTGTCTCAGAAAAAAAAAAAAAGAAAAGAAAAGAAAAAAGAAAACACAAATAAGTGGAAAGTTATCCCATGTTCATTGATTAGAAGACTTAATTTTGTTAAGATGTCAATACTACCCAAAGCAATCTACAGATTCAATGCAATCTCTATCAAAATCCCAATGACATTTTTTGCAGAAATAGAAAAAAATAAAAATCCTACTCCAGGCATGGTGACTCACACCTGTAATTCTAGCACTTTGGGAGGCGGAGGTGGGAGGATCACCTGAGGTCAGGAGTTCAAGACCAGCCTGGCCAATGTGATGAAACACCGTCTCTACTAAAAATACAAAAATTAACTGGGTGTGGTGGCAAGTGCCTGTAATCCCAGCTACTCAGGAAGCTGAGGTGGGAAAACTGCTTGAACCTGGGAGATGTTCAAGCCGAGATCACACCCTTGCACTCCAGCCTGGGTGACAAGAGCAAAACTCCCTCTCGAAAAAATAAAGAAAAAAAATCCTAAAATTCATATGGAATCTCAAGGGACCCCAAATAGCCAAAACAATCTTGTAAAAGAAGAATAAGCTGGAGGCCTCACACTTCCTGATTTCAAAACTACTACAAAATTACAGTAACCAAAACAGTTTGTACTGGCATAAAGACATGCATATAGACCAATGGAATAGAATAAAAAGCCAAGAAAGAAACCTTTGCATACATCATCAAGTGGCATTTGACAAAGGTGCCAAGCCCCTTCAAAGTGGAAAGGACCATCTTTTCAACAAATAATATTGAAAAAACTGGATATCATCCACAGGCAAAATAATGAAGTTGGATTCTTGCCTAACATGATATACAAAACCTAACTTAAAATAGATCAAAGACCCAAAGGTAAGACCTAAAACTCTTAGCAGAAAACATAGGACAAATTTTCACTACATTAGATTTGGCAATGAGTTCTTGGCTTTGATGCCAAAGACATAGGCAACAAAAGAAAAAATAGACAAATTGGACTTCATGGAAATTTTTAAATTTTGTGCATCAAAAGACAATCTCAACAGGGCAAAAAGACAACCCACAGAATGGGCAAAAATATTTGCAAGGCATATATCGCATAAGAGTTTAATATTTAGAATATATAAAGAACTCCTCAATCTCAACAACAACAAAAAACCCTCAAATTTTAAGTGGGCAAAGGACTTGAATATTCAAAGAAGGTATGCAAAAACACTAATGCTCAACATTACTAATGTTGATTAGATGCTCAACCTTATTAATCATTAGGGAAATGAAAATCAAACTACAATGAGCTATCACTTCACACCCATTAGGATACCTACTATCAAAAAAAGGAAAGAGTGAGTGTTGGCAAGGATGTGGAGAAATTGGAAACCTTGTGCATGGACAGTAGGAATGTAAAATGATATAGTCATTGTGGAAAACAATATGATGGTTCCTCAAAATGTTAAAAATAGGATTACCACATGATCCTGCAATTCCACTTCTTGGTATTACCCAAAAGAATTGAAAATAGGGTCTCAAAGAGTTATTTGTGTATCTATTTCATAACAGCATTATTCATAATAGCTGAAAAGGAAAAGCAACCTATGTCCATGGAGGGATGAATGAATAAGCAAAATGTGGCATATGCATACAATGGAATATTCTTCTGCTTTAAAAAGGAAGGAAATAGTGATACATGCTGCATGGATGAAGGCTGAGGACATTATGCTAAATGAAATAAGCCAGTTGCAAAAAGACCAACATTATATGATTCCACTTATATGAGGTACTTACAGACTAATCTAAATTATAGACACAGAAGTAAAATCGTGGTTGCCAGGATTGTGGGGAGAGGAGAATGGGGAGTTGTTGTTTAGTTGGTGTTGATTTAGTTTTACAAGATGAAAAGAGTTACGAATGGTGATGATGGTTGTACAATGTTATGAATGTAGTTAATATTACTGATTGTATACCTAAAAATAGTTAAGACGGTAAATTTTATGTTATGTGTACTTTACCACAATAAAAAAATTAGAAAAAAAAGCCAAGCCGAGTAGTGAAATCTCAGGACAAGACAAAGAGGAGGGAAATCTGATATAAAACCAGAGGTGGAGAAATCAGGAAGAACAGGCCAAGTCAAGGATCCAAACCCAAGGGCAAGAGGCAAAGCCTGAAGAAATGACTGAGATTTTCTCATGGTCCCTATGGGTAGTCTGAGGAATTGTGGGTAATGCCCAGCTCAGGTGTAACATACATGTACAGTTGATGCTTGAACAACACAGGTTTAAACTGTGTGGGTCCACTTACATGCAGTTTTTCTTCTGCTCTGCCACTCAGAGACAGTAGGATCAATCCCTCATCTTCCCCCTCAGCCTACTCATCATGAAGAAGTTTATGATGAACCACTTCCACCTAATAAATGTTAATGTATTTTCTCTTCCTTATGATTTTCTTAATAATATTTTATTTCTATAGCTTTATTGTAAGAATTCAGTATATAATAAATATAACATACAAAATATGTGTTAATCAACTGTTTATGTTTATTGACTGTTATTCTATTCCATTAGTCTGTATGTCTGTCTTTACACCAGTGCCATACTGTTTTGACTACTATAGCATTGCAGTACTTTTAAAGCCAGGAAGTGTGAGGCTTCCAGCTTTTTTCTTCCTTTTCTGGTCAACAGGAGGCTATTAGTAGTCAATTCTGGGGAAGTCAAAAGTTATATGAGAATTTTCAACTGCATTGGGTGGGGATAGGGGTCAGCTTATTAAGCTGTGGCTTAAATTAAGGAGTGGCTTATAGAGGAGCCCATGAAAAAGACTAAGACTAAGACAGTGCAGCCACAGCAGTGTGCAGTGACTCATGCTTGTAATGCCAACACTTGTGGAGGCCAAGGCAGGAGGATTGCTTGAGGCCAGGAGTTTGAGACCAGCCTGTACAACAGGGTGAGACTCCATCTCTACAAAATTAGTTTAAAAATTAGCCAGGTGTGGTAGCACTTGCCTGTAGTCCTAGCTACTTAGGAGGTCAAGGTGGAAGGATCTTTTGAGCCCAAGAGTTCAAGGTTGTAGTAAGCTGTGATTGTACTACCACACTCCAGCCTAGGTGACAGAGCAAGACCCTGTCTCAAAAAAAAAAGAAACAAAGAGAGAGAGATATTTTCATTTTTTCTAAAAAAAAAAAAAAAAAAGAAACAAAGAGAGAGAGAAGGGGAAGGAGGGAGGGAGGGAGAAAGGAAGGAAGAAAGGAAGAAAGGAAGGAAGGAAGGAAGGAAGGAAGGAAGGAAGGAAGGAAGGAAGGAAGGAAGGAAGGAGGGAGGGAGGGAGGGAGGGAGGGAGGGAGGGAAGGAAGGAAGGAAGGAAGGAAGGAAGGAAGGAAGGAAGGAAGGAAGGAGGGAGGGAGGGAGGGAGGGAGGGAGGATGCAAGGAAGGAGTGCCACTAGAGGGGTCCAAAGTCTCCCTTTCACCCTCTCCATCAAAATCTTCTCCTAAGTGAGGGAAACCAATCTAAATTAAAGCAATTTATATTCAGGTGTGAATGACCAATGCTTCAGCCATCATGGGTATTAACCTACAAGTGTAAATTAATCTCCACTGGATGAAATTTTAGCCTACTTGACCTGGGAGTGGCAAAGAATGCTTCAATTATGGCTACTGTAGCCATTGACTTCAGCTTGTGGGAGAGAAGCAGAGGAGACAGTTGGAAGCAGCTCTGAAGCCCCTCTGAAGTCCTAATTCTGGGATACTCATGTGTTTCCTCTTTCCCAACATCTTCTAATGAGGACATCTATGGTTTGAATCTGATGCAAACCTCTAACTGACAGTCACGTATCCATAGAGTTTCTAGGCAAATATTGGCATCCAAGTGGGACAGGGCAAATACTGGTTTCCAAGGTCCAGTTCAGCCTCAGGCTGAATATCCACCTGTCCTCTGCCCCATTATTGACTCAATAAGGACAGAACAACTCAGGCCTCTGACTCCACACAAGAAACTAACGGTAGAGAGTAGTAGAGAAGAGGTCATCACTCTCCACTCATCCTCTCCCTCTGGGAAAGCATCGAACATCTTTTCCTCCATTCTTCACTCCCTTTCTTTTTTTCTCCGTGCCTTCCTTTCCTCTTTCCTTTCTTCCTTCCACAAATATGTATTGAGCATCTTCTCTGTATCAGGTATTGTGCCAGGCACTGGAGATCCAATAGTGGACATGCATGCACGGTCCTTTCCCTCGTGAACTCATGGTTTGGTGCAGTCCTGTCCCTTCTGCAGATGACTTGAGGAGGCCATGCCATGTGGGTGCTGCTGAGTTACCACTCAGAACCATACAGCAGGCCCTCAGAGCGGCTTCCTCCTCCTTCCCATGTTTCCAGTCCTCCATTATCTAATCTTTATTAATAGTGTCTTTCAAAGGTTTTACCAGCCAGGAAAGAAAGGATTGAGTCTGCAGAGTCAGCTTTTTTTTTTTTTTTTTAAATGGCATCTGATTTACACACCATTTTGTAACACATTATCAGACTCTCTTTTTATCTGGTTATTAAGTGACCATGAAGGTTATTCAGTTTTTCCTGTTCTTGGTATAATTGCTGCTTTTTTACAATACTCTTTGGCTTACTCACCAGTTCCCTGAATACACTCTTCCCCCGTTACCAGAGAGAAATATATTTTATACACAAAATGAACTTAACAGAAGAAATACAATAGGCCAGGCTCAGTGACTCAAGCCTGTAATCCTAGCACTTTGGGAGGCTGAGGCGAGCAGATCACTTGAGGCCAGGAGTTTGAGACCAGCCTGGCCAACATGGCACAACCACGTCTCCACCAAAAATACAAAAAAAAAAAAAAGATTAGCCAGGTGTGGCGGTGCACACCTGTAATCCCTGCTGTTCAGGAGGCTGAGGTATGAGAATCGCTTGAACCCAGGAGGCAGAGGTGGCAGTGAGCCAAGTTCACACCACTGCACTCCAGCTTGGGTGACAGAGCAAGACTCTGTCTAAAAAACACACACACAAAAAAAAAAAAAAAAAAAAAAAAAAAAAACAAGAAATGAAACAGTTTGATAATGAGTTAGAGGGACATTGTTTCCAGGGGATACAACTGAAGAATACTTTTCTTTTTAAGACCATCAGTTTTTATTAAAATGTTTGATTTTTTATCCAACTCTATCTTATTCTAAAATAGAAATTTCAGTAATGTTCTCTACCACATACTTCCTTAATTTTTAACCTGTCTCCAAATTTATTATTGTAACCTCTTCTTTTTTATAATCTTTATTTGAATAATATATTACCATTCAGAACTCTTCATTGTTGCAAATTTGTTTGCATTCATTTTTAGTCTAAAATAAATTTAGTGCTCAACTGTAAGATTTTCCAGTTAGCTCTGCACATCTATACTTTGGCTATTTATAAATAACCTGTGCTTTGCTTCCAATTTAATCTTTTTATGGAAGAATCTAAGTATGAGATAAACGAACAGTTTAGTATTTTAATCAAATAAAACTTGATAACAAAGCAAATCTGACATATATTTATGAGTTGTTATTCTGTTACGTATGTACAGAAAAGTCTGCATATATATGTAATTACACATCTGAAGATAGTATGTCAAGGGTTAGATGGCTGAAGAGATGAGGAAAGACTGGAAACATGGGAAGGAGGAGGAAGCTGCTCTAAGGGCCTGCTGTATCGTTCTGAGTGGTAACTCAGCAGCACCCATATGGCATGGCCTCCTCCAGTCATCAGCAGAAGGGACAGGACTACACCAAACCGTGAGTCCACGAGGGAAAGGGCCATGCATGCATGTTCACTTGTTGGATCTCCAGTGCCTGCCACTCCAATACCTGATACAGAGAAGATGCTCAATACATATTTGTGGAAGGAAGAAAGGAAAGGGGAATGGAAGGCAGACATGAATGAAGTAAGGAAGGGTGTGAATGTCTAATATATAAGGCATGTGAATATTTCCAATCATTCCAAACATCTGGGTCAATATATAACAAAGATACTATAATCAATTATATAATACTAACCAAGCAAAATTTTAAAAATAGAGACTAGGTGCTGTGGCTCATACTTGTAAGTCCAGCACTTGGGGAGGCCTAGGCAGAAGGATCACTTGAGGCTAGGAATTCGAGACCAGCTTGGACAACATAGAGAGACCCTGTCTCTATCAAATATTAAAATAAAAATATTAGCCAGGCATGGTGGTGCTTGCTTATAGTCCCAGCTACTGGGGAGGCTGAGGTGGGAGGAGTTCTTGAGCCCAGGAGTTCCAGGCTACAGTGGGCTATGATCACACCACTGCACTCCAGCCTGGCCAACAAGACAAGTTCTTGTTTCTAAAAAAAAAATTTGAATACATAATTTCAGGAAATCCCCTGGGAAGAGTATAGACATGGCAAGTGCCACTGATAGAGCAAGCAAAGTTTAATGATTAAAAGGTGCCCAGCCTCCACAGAGTGTATGACTCTATTCACATGAACTGTCCAGAAAAGGCAAATTCAAAGGGTCAGAAAGGAGACTGGTGGTTGCCCAGGGCCAGGAGGAGCGGGGAATTGGAGCATGACTGTTTAAGCGGTTTCTTATTGGTGTGATGGAAATGTTGTAAAACTGATTGTAGTGATGGTTGCATAACTCTGAGTATACTAAAAACCACTGAATTTTAAACTTTAAACAGGTGAATTGTATGGTATGTAAATTTATTTATACAATCCTGTTATTAAAAGAATGTAAGAGGCACCCTAATGCATGCTGACTAAGGTTTAGAAGGTGCCACCAAGTCCCCTACTCCAGCCAAGAATCAATCTCAAACAAATAATATAAACAACCTACAACCTTCGCCAGTATGAAGTAGTCTTACTTGAATTTGGGGTTTAGTAATATTACTGTAACCCTAGAAAAATGTCAAAATAAATATTACTTATAAGAATAAGTGTAGAGGCAATAAAAATAAATTAAATCCATGATTTTAATGTTTTAAAATTAGATTTAAGTATAATTTTAGCCTTCGTGATCATTTTATTTTCATGTTTCTGTCCGTTATTTGATGTGTTAGGATGTTCGCAGGTTTAAGAGATCAGTCTTATTGAATTCATTATTGTAATTTTGATTCTTTAAGGGAATTTAATTTATGTAATGATCCTTATGATAGACTCCCAACATTCATTCCACTCTGAGATGATTAGTAAAAGCCAACTGGCAGTCCCATTCTTGCCAGTGGTTCATTTAGGAACAGGTGTGTTACACAATTCTGGCCAATGAGGTTTCAGGAAAAGTTCACTGTGAGGCTTCTAGGAGAGGTTTCCACGGTCCCCCCAAAAAGGAAATAGTAAGAATCCCACTTCCTGCTCCGAACTGTGCCTGGATATGACATTGTCACTGTACCAGTCACATTGCTGGCTGAGAATGATACAAATACACTGAGAAGGGCAGCAATGAAAGAATCACAGGAAATGGAGCCCAAGCCCAGACATACTGTGCCCGAAGTCCACCCTACCTCCTGGTTTCATGTTATGGGAGATAATAAATTTCCTTTCAACCTGGGCAACAAATTGAGATCCCCATCTCTACAAAAAAAAAAAAAAAATCAAAAAGTTAGCCAGGCATGGTGACATGCACCTGTGGTCCCAGCTACATGGAAGGCTGAGGCAGGAGGATCACTTGAGCCCAGGAGGTTGAGGCTGCACTGAGCCTTGATCATACTGCCGCACTCCAACCTGAGTGACACAGTGAGACCCCATCTCAAAAAAAAAAAAAAGAAAAAATCCTTATTGCTTAGGACATTTTGAGTCAAGCTTTTCTATTATTTTCACCCAAAAGAAATATAGTTTGTAATCAGGATTTAAATGCAAAAATGTGGCTTAGAAATTTTTACTTCTGGCCAGGCTCTGTGGCTCACGCCTGTAAGGCAGGCAGATCACCTGAGGTCAGGAGTTCAAAACCAGCCTGGCCAACATGGTGAAACTCCATCTCTACTAAAAATATAAAAATTAGCCGGGCATGGTAGCATGTGCCTGTAATCTCAGCTACTCAGGAGGCTGAGGCAGGAGAATCACTTGAACCCAGGAGGCAAAGGTTGCAGTGAGCAGAGACTATGCCACTATACTCCAGCCTGGGTGACAGAGCAAGACTCTGTCTCAAAAGAAAAAGGAAAGAAAGAAATTTTTATTTCCTGATTTTGTTCTCTAGGAATATAAATTTGATAAAGTGAGCATCAATTATACTGGAAGTTGTAAAGGGTATTCCTTTGCCCACACAGAAGCCCCTTGGACTATAAAGAACCTAGAAACAGTGCAAAGAGACAAATTTCAAAAATGGATTCATCAGGCCAGGCACGGCGGCTCACACCTGTAATCCCAGTACTTTGGAAGGCCAAGGAGGGTGAATCACCTGAGGTCAGGAGTTCAAGACCAGCCTGGCCAACATGGTGAAACCCCATCTCTACTAAAAATACAAAAATTAACTGGGCATGGTGGTGCACGCCTATAATCCCAGCTACTCAGGAGGCTGAGATGGGAGAATCCCTGGAACCCAGGACAGGGAGGTTGCAGTGAGCCGAGATTGTGCCATTGTACTCCAGCCCAGGCAACAGAGTGAGACTTCAGCTCAAAAAAAAACAGGGGGTGGGGATTCATACCCTCACTCCTCATATGAGGACTAAGAGGTAACATGAGAAATGTTTCCAACTGTATTGAAATATCTTCAACAGTGGGCATTAAATGTAAACTTGGGGAAGATATGATTCTGCAGGAATCACAAACACTGATATGCTAGTATCATTTCTCATAGAGGGGGAGAGAGCAGAGAACACAAAGAAACAGATCACTGGCAGCTGTGCTCTCTATCAATGACCAAAGAGGACTTCACAGGCCAAGAGTCCAAAATTCAAATGCCTTCAGAGCCCAGGCAAGTTCCATAGATGAATGAAACTGACCAGAGTGAGGCAGTAGGAAATGGTGGCCCCACCCAGCGACAGCATCTTCACTCAGATCTAGGTGATGTTACCATGAGGAAATGGAGCTTCAGTATCTCCAGAGCTTCCATTTTTCAAGAAAAACCAGAAACCGGCAGGGCGCGGTGGCTCAAGCCTATAATCCCAGCACTTTGGGAGGCTGAGACGGGCGGATCACGAGGTCAGGAGATCGAGACCATCCTGGCTAACATGGTGAAACCCCGTCTCTACTAAAAAAAAATACAAAAAACTAGGCGGGCGAGGTGGCGCGCGCCTGTAGTCCCAGCTACTCGGGAGGCTGAGGCAGGAGAATGGCGTGAACCTGGGAGGCGGAGCTTGCAGTGAGCTGAGATCTGGCCACTGCACTCCAGCCTGGGCGACAGAGCGAGACTCCATCTCAAAAAAAAAAAAAAAAAAAAAAAAAAAAAAAAAAAAAGGAAAGCCAGAAACCTGGATCATGTGAATCTATCAGTTTTTAGATTTTTGGCAAACAATTCAACTTAAAAAACAAAAGTAAAACACCATTGGACCAAACAAAACACATCTATAGGCTGTCTGTGGTCCACAGGGTATCCTCTCAGCCCGCAGGGAGGGTCAGAGTGGACATGTGGGAAGTTGAGAGGTCTGCCCTTGCTTTCAGGCAGGGCAAACATTTCCCTCAACAGGAGCTTCTTAGACACTTGGATTCTGGACCACATAGCTGAAAAGATACGGTTGATTCTAACAGCCCACCAAGAAGGATTAGCTGCAAGATGCACCTGAGTAGCTGAATGAAATAACCTGTTTCCTTGGGCCACTTAGTGTCATCTGCTTAAATATTGAAGATTGACCCACAATTTTCATTTCAATCCTTGCCAGAGCCAAGCTGTACATCCAGTCATTGATTAGCTACCAATGTGATCAGTCCCACTAAACTCCTTTGCTGTGTTTATAGAATGTGTAAACTGACACAGTCATTCACCTGCAATTGAAAACTAAAGAGAGAAGAAGGACTGAGATTCCTAGAGCTGGAGTCTTGTCACACCTCTTTGGAGTTCCCCAGCACAGCCTAGCATAGTCCCTGCCTGCAGTAGCCACACCACAAATATTTACTGGTTTTTTGAAGATAAGAGCAAACCCAAGGCAGGTGAATGCCTGACTCATAGAAATTTCTGCTCATTTTCATGGGCCTCTGTGTGTGTGTGTGTGTGTGTGGTTTGCTGTTTGTTTGTTTTGAGACAGAGTCTTGCTCTGTCGCCCAGGCTGGAGTGTAATGGCACGATCTTGGCTCACTGCAACCTCTGCTTCCTGGGTTCAAGGGATTTTCCTGCCTCAGTCTCCCAAGTAGCTGGGATTACAGGAGCACATCACTACACCCAGCTAATTTTTTTTTTTTTTTTTTGTATTTTTAGTAGAGACAGGGTTTCACCATGTTGGCCAAGTTGGTCTTGAACTCCTGACCTCAAATGATCTGCCCACCTCAGCCTCCCAAAGTGCTGGGATTACAGGTGTGAGCCACCGTGCCTGGCCTGTGTGTTATTTTAAAAATAAGTGTGCTATGACATACTGTAGCAGGAGGAACTTAGGTTAGATATTAAGAACTATTTCCTAACTACACAGATTGTGAAATATTAGAGCAGGCTACAAATGAGGAAGTGGCAGCTCCATCTATGCAGGACTTTTCCACATAGGGTAAATGCCTGGTATCTTGGTCAGATGTTATCACTGTTGAGGCGAGAAGGTGGCATTTATGCAATGTGTGTGCTCCTGTCTGTCTTCACTTTTAGTAAGAGCCACCATTTACAAAGGGTCAACCTGCTCAGTGTCCTACATCCCTTATCTCACCAAGCCCCCACAGAAATCCAGTAAGATAAAGTATTCCCATTTTACAGTTGAAGAAATGGAATAATTTGCTCAAGTTCACCCTGTTAACAAATGGAAGAGCCAGGATTAGGACACACATCTGTTTGGCTTCAGGCTGGGCATGGTGGTTCATGCCTATAATACCAGCACTTTGGAAGGCCAACGTTGGGGGATCACTTGAGGCTAAGAGTTTGAGACCAGCCTGGCCAACATGACAAAACCCCATCTCTACTAAAAATACAAAAATTAGCAGGGCATGGTGACACTTGTCTGTAATCCCAGCTACTCTGGAGGCTGAGGCATGAGAATTGCTTGAACCCAGGAGGTAGAGGTTGCAGTGAGCTGAGATTGTGCCACTGCACTCCAGCCTAGGTGACAGAGCAAGACTCTGTCTCAAAAAACAAAACAAAACAAAAACACACACAGTTGTTTGGCTTCAAAATCCAGTCTCCTTCCATCAGGCCATGCTGCCTAAGGTCCCTGGGAAGAGCACCTGCGATTGCATGTGGGGAAGAGAGATCAAAAGGCAGTTAGGCAAGGGGAGCATTACCTAAAGAAGTTGTCAGAGCATTGTTGAGGCCCAGACAGGAAGCCAGGGTCAGGAAGAGAGATAAGATGTCAGTTGGGGAGGAGACAGAGGCACCAAGAGAAAGAAAGGTCAGAACCTGGAAGTCAAGGGACATCCTTCCAGAAGTGAGTTGGGAGTGACTTGGACCATCCAGGAAGGGAAGATGTGGTACAGGGAGTTCCTTTTAAGCAATATCCAGCTCATGCTGCAGAGCCTGCCAAGCACTGGCCGAGTGCTGCTGACCCGCCCAGCTCAGAGTTTCCTTTGGTGATCCTTGGCCTGCCAACAATATCCTTGGACTGTTCTCATTCCCACTCCCTACCCATCAGCAATTGTCTTTGGTCTACAAGAGCTGAAATCCTGTTTCTAACAAAGACTGTAATTTAATTATGTGCGTATGAACTTCCTCAGATACCTGCAATAATGGAACTTTCCTTCTCTAAGGCATGGCCCTGTCGTTTCTGCCCTGGTAAGGCCCAGGTTCCTAGAATAGCATCACTGCTGCAACATAAGATGAGGCAGGTTGAAAACTAGTGGGTCAGTATGTTATAAGTTAAGCCACATTACCTTTTCAACTTAATGCTTGTGGCTGAAAAGAGTTAATGTCTCCATTGCAAAATCAGCCAAAAAGTAGCTCCAGCCAATTCTGGGACTGGGGCCACATGTAGACTATTTCAATAGGTGATCTGGGTCCTTCATTCCCTCTTTTAAAAGTTTGGTTTTCCAGTCAGCCATGGTGGCTCACGCCTGTAATTCCAGCACCTTGGGAGGCTGAGGTGGGTGGATCACCTGAGGTCAGGAGTTCGAGACCAGCCTGACCAACATGGTGAAACCCTGTCTGTACTAAAAATACAAAAATTAGCTGGGTGTGGTGGTGGGCACCTGTAATCCCAGCTACTTGGGAGGCTGAGGCAGGAGAATCACATGAACCCGGGAGACGGAGGTTGCAGTGAGCTAAGATCCTGCCATTGCACTCCAGCCTGAGCGACAGAGTGAGACTCTGTCTCAGAAAAAAAAAAAGAAAGAGAAAAGTTTTTTTTTGTTTTCCAAACTCCTGTGATCCTTAGGAGCTCCAGACTCTGTGTTCAGACAGGAAATCTAAGGACATGAATACAACACAGACATGAGGGAGAACATCGGGGCTGGGCTCCCAGATGTTTGACTAGAACTGACCACCAATTCCCTTCATTAAACTCAAAACTTCCTGGAAGTTTAAGTTTGGACCAGGAGGGAGCTCCAAATCTGCCCTGCAGGTCAGGGCCTTCGGGAAGTTACTTCATTCAGTCTGCACTTTCCTGAAGCCTACACCCTTTAATGAGGGCAGTCAGAGCAAAATAAACCAGAAATTTAATAAATAAACAGAAAATAAACAAACCAAGACTTTTCTTTCTCTGGGTGGCCTTAGGTTGGCCAGGTGAACAAATCAATGCAAGGACACATCTTCCTGAAATTACTTATCTCACCCCACCCACTATGAAAAAGGTCAGAGCTTATTTGGCTATGATTCCAGGGAAAGGTTCAAGTTCTCAAAAGCCTTTCGAGATTTTGGCCTAGGAATTAACAGAATTCTGGGGGGAGCCCCTCTTTTCCTTTCTCCGCCATCGTGGTGTGTTCTTTCCTCCACTTCTCGCCATGTCTTCTCACAAGACTTTCAGGATTAAGCGATTCCTGGCCAAGAAACAAAAGCAAAATCGCCCCATTCCCCAGTGGATTCAGATGAAAACTGGAAATAAAATAAGGTACAACTCCAAAAGGAGACATTGGAGAAGAACCAAACTGGGTCTATAAGGAATTGCACATGAGATGGCACATATATTTGTGCTGTCTGAAGGTCACGATCACATTACCATATCAAACTGAAAATGTCACCACTCTCTGGAGAGTTTTTTCTCGTAGTTTCCTCTCTGAATCTATTATGAATGCGTTGGTTGGCTGGGTTCAGTAATAAATATGTGAGGCCTTTCATTTCAAAAAAAAAAAAAAGGAATTCTGGGGGGAATGCTTTGGATTTCAGATTAATCAAGTTATTCCACAATCATCTATTGGGTACCTTATATTTTCTGGGTGCTGAGTTGAAATGGTAGAATCCTCTAGAGATTACTAGAACACAGACTGTGCTCTCCAGATGCTCAGGGTGGAGTAGGGAAGATAAACCATGAAGTGGATGACTCTGGAGAGAAGGAAAAAAGTGCTAAGTGCCACAGAGAAACATAACCAAATAATAATAATCATTTATGTTTGAACAGGACTTCTTTTTTGTTTTTTTGAGATAGGGTCTCTCTCTGTCACCCAGGCTGGAGTGCAATGGCACGATCATAGCTCACTGCAACCTCGAACTCCTGGGCTCAAGCAATCCTCTCACCTCAGCCTCCCGAGTAGCTAGGACTATAGGCACATGTATATATAACCACACCTGGCTAAATTGTTTTTGTTTTTGTTTGTTTTTTCTCTGGTAGAGACAGGGTCTTAACATGTTGCCCAGGCTGGTCTCGAACTCCTGGCCTCAAGCAATCTCCCTGCCTTGACCTCCCAAAGTGCTGGGATAACTGCACCCAGCCTGTCAGGACTTTTGAAGTCAGTTTCCTCATATTGTCTCATTTGATCCCCAGAATATCTGTGGTGAACCTCTGCAGTTATTCTCATCCAGCATCCTTTCACCATGCTGGAAATGCACCCTAACTTCTCATTGCAGAACCTCCACCCACCCACACTCATCCCATGTGTTGCTGCCAGGGATGTACCCCAGGGTCTGAGGTAGAACAAGTCCCCTGGGCCCTAGGCAATCCAAGCATCAAATTATCCTGGCCATAGTGACCACCTCAGGGATGGGCAGATGACCCAATAAGAGCCCATGATAATTTTGTTGTGACTTCAGAAAGATGTTCTCAAGCTAGTCAGCTGGACTTGAAGCAGAAAGATTGGGTTCTGGGAGTGCTGCCAGCCATCAGGCTACTCTTTGAACCTGGGCATAAAGGTGATAGAGCAAAAGGCAGCTCTGAGAGAAGACAGAGTCAGACTCCTGCTGATAGCATTTGAGCTTTGAGTCCACCCCATGCCTGAAGTCATCTCTACCCCTGAACTTTTCACCTATATAAACCAATCTATACTCTTTTCATGTTAGGTTTTCCTTCACTCAAAATCAAAGTGGTCATAAAAGTGACTTTAATTCTATGAGGGAAATATTTCCATCTGTTTTAGATAATAATTGAAGTTGAGATAGGTAAAAAGAGGCAGCTAAGGAGTAACAGAGCCAGGTCCTGAGCCCCTAAGTCCTGGTATCAATTCACAGGTTCAGTCCTTTACACTGCAGTGGACTTCTTCAATTGCAGAAATACAGAGGAAGTACACAAAACTTTAAGCTGAGAAGATTAGTCAGGCTTCATAGCAGCACCCATTAAGCTAGACTTTGAAAGATCAGTTGGATTTGGCCTGCAATAGTGCCAAAAGTGTATGGTTAGTTAATCAGGAGGCTGAGGCAGGAGGATTGTGTGAGCCCAGGAGTTTGAGGCTGCAGTAAGTTAGGATCATGCCACTGCACCCCCGACTGGACAACAGAACAAGACCCAGTCACCTGGGGAAAAAAAAGTACCTGGGTAAAGAGCGCATCATACGCAAGGACATGGGGCCAGGCGTGGTGGCTCACGCCTGTAATCCCAGCACTTTGGGAGGCCGAGGCGGGCAGATCATGAGGTCAGGAGATCGAGACCATCCTGGAAAATGTGGTGAAACCCCGTCTCTACTGAAAAACTACAAAAAATTAGCCGGGCGTGGTGGCACGCGCCTATAGTCCCAGCTACTTGGGAGGCTGAGGCAGAAGAATCGCTTGAACCTGGAAGGCAGAGATTGCAGTGAGCCGAGAGCACACCACTTCACTCTAGCCTGGGCAAAAGAGTGAGACTCCGTCTCAAAACAAACAAACAAACAAAAAAGAGCGCATTACATGCAAGGACATGGATATGAGAAAGCTCAGAGGTACACTGAGGAAAATAACAAACACCTTTGGTTTCTCTAAAGCATTGGGTGGATAAGAGAGAAGAGTAGGAAAGTGAGTTAGAAACATACTTGGGGCAGAAAGTTTGGAGGATTGAACTTTATCCTGAAGGCCAGAAATTCTCAGACCCCACTGTATTACAGATTGGCTGCAAGTGACTGACACTCAATTTTGGCTAGCTTTGTTGCCCTATATCTTGGGGATGAGGTTATTGACCCAGGAAAGAGAACTCAAAAGAACCCAGTCAGGAAAAAAAGTCAAATTCTTGGTTCTGAGTTCCAAAATAGTGTCTTTTTTTCTTTTTCTTTTCTTTTTTTAACACAGAGTCTTGTTCTGTCACCGAGGCTGGAGTACAGTGACATGATTACAGCTCACTACAGCGTCTACCTCCAGGGCTCAAGCGATCTTCCCACCTCAGCCTCCTGAGTAGCTGGGACTACAGGTACATGCCACCACGTCCAACTTTTGTATTTTCTTGGTAGAGACAGGGTTTCGACATGTTGCACAGGCTAGTCTTCAACTCCTGGGCTCAAGCAATCTACCCGCCTCGGACTCCCAAAGTGCTGGGATTACAGGCATGAGTCACCACTCCCAGCCCAAAATAGTATCTCAAAATCAGACAAGCTGACTGAACTGAAGCAGGAATCACCTCTCACACAAACAGAAATGTTGAGTAATTTTTAGAGACATATACGATAGCCAAACTAAGAAGAAAAGAGAGAAGGCCCAGGTGCAGTGGCTCGTGCCTATAAGCCCAATACTTTGGGAGGCTAAGGTGGGCAGATTACTTGAGCCCAGCAGTTTGAGACCAGCCTGGGCAAAACGGCGAAACTTGGTCTCTACAAAAAAATACAAAAATTAGCTAGGAGTGGTGGCACATACCTGCAATCCCAGCTAACCAGAGGCTGATGTAGGATAATTGCTTGGGCCCAGGAGATCACGGTTGCAGTGAGCTGAGATTGCACCACTGCACTCCAGCTGGGCAACCAAGCGAAACACTATCTCAAAATAAAACAGAGAAAGAGGGAGAGAGAGACAGAAGATCCAAATAAATAGAATCAGAAATGAAAAAGGAGACACTACAACTGATATTGCAGAAATTCAGAGGATCATTGGTGGCTACTATGAACAGCTATATGCCAGTAAATTGGAAAATCTAGGAGAAATGGAAAAATTCCTAGACACATACAACCTACCAAGATTGAACCAGGAAGAAATCCAAACCCTGAACAGAACAATAACAAGTAACAAGATCAAAGCTGTAATGAAAAATCTTCCAGTAAAGGAATGCCTGGGACCCAATGGCTTCACTGCTGAATTCTACCAAACATTTAAAGAACTAATACCAATCCTACTCAATCTATTCTGAAAAAATAGAGGAGGAGAGAATACTTTCAAACTCGTTCTACAATGCCAGTATCACCCTGATACCAAACCCAGACGAAGGCACATTAAAAAAAGAAAATTACAGGCCAATATCTCTGATGAATACTAATGCAAAAATCCTCAACAAAATCCTAGCAAACCGAATTCGACTATAGATTAGAAAGATCATTCATCATGACCAAGTGGGATTTATCCATGGGATGCAAAGATGGTTCAACATGTGCAAATCAAACAATGTGATACATCATATCAACAGAATGAAGGATTCAAACCATATGATCATTTCAACCAATACTGAAAAAACCTTTGATAAAATTCAACATCCCTTTATGATAAAATCCCTAAAGATATATCTGAGATTGAAAGTAAGAAAGAGACATTCCCAGGTGCCACAAATCAAAAGGGAACCCAAAGCTACCACAGTAAAGAGAATCTGAAGCTAAGACAGAATAGGTCTTGGCATGGCAGCAGGAAATGAGGCCTTGAGCCCTGACAAGATCTGAAGTTGGAATAAAGGTTTTATTTGCTCCCTACAGGAGAAAAGAAAAAGTCTACTTACCAGTTTGGGGAAGGAACAAGAAGACTTACCATTGGCCTGGACCACAGGGAGGAAAAGAATCAGCTATGAAAAATAGGAACCTCAAGTCTGTTTCTGCAACAATGGAACATGAGCCCACTTAATCTATCAGGTACAGGCCATAGACACTGAGTAAAATACAAATAAATTCATGTCCAGCCAGTGTGATAGCTTTGGAAAACATCAAACATAAGAACCCCAAGTCTTAAAAATAACTAGTAGAAAAAGACAGACTACTTACAAAAGAATAACAAACCACTGCAAGCTACTCTTCAACAATAGATGCCCAAAGACAAAGAATAGCTTTTAAATTACTGATGGAAAATAATTGTCAAACTCAAATTCTATCGAGCTAAACTAGCATTAAAGAAGGAGAGGCAAATACAGAGTAAAAAAGATGACCACCCAGTTTCTTCCTGAAATAATGATTAAAAATATTTGTCAGCACAGAGAAAATTGAACCCCAAATACCTGAAGTAATAACAACAAATAGGCATTCAAACAGATAAGTCTAAGCAAGTATTGGCTTTTTAAAAAAAGAAGACCAACTCAAAGCAGTTGGTTAAAAATAAGATAGACCTGGAAAACCCAAAATAATCAAATAAATAGTTATTATGAATAATAAGAAAAATAGATGAGAAACTTGAATAAAAATAACTGTAGGGAAATTATTAGTCCCCAAATATATCAAAAATAAGCAGCTGAAAGATAAAATGGAAGCAAACACCATTTACAATAGCAACAAAGACAATGAAATACCTGAGTATAAACATAGCAAAAATGTGCAAAGAAAGAAAACTTTATAAAGAAAACTTTCCATTTCTACTTGAGGACACGAAAGAGTAACTGAATAATTAGAAAGGCACAACATGTTCTTAATAGGAATACACACTTCATAAAGACTGATCAATCTGGCCAATTTAGTCCATCAAATAAACATCATCCTATTAAAAACACCAGTACATTTTTTAAGGCAGATAAGCTGATTTTAAAGTTCATATGAAAGAAATAAACAAGCAGAAATAGCCAGAAAATTTTTGATGAGGAAGAAAAAAAAAAAAGGAGAAACAATCCCTACCAAAGAACTAAATATAGAGCTATAATTATTTTAAAAAGAGAGTATTGGTGTATTAATAAACATATCAGTGAACAGAATAAAAAGTCTAGAAAAAAACTCAAGTACATACAGGAATTTAATATGTGCTAATGGTGGCATTTCAAAACATTGATTGTTCAATAAGTAATTTTGGATAACTGAGTAGTGATCTGAAACATAATAAAGTTGGATTTCAGTCCAACTTATTCCAATCCATATCTTATATCAAGTTAGTACTATAATTGAGCAAAAAATTTAATGAAAAAAATGGCCCATAGAAGTACTAAAAGAAAACATGGGAAAAAAATTTTTAAATAATTTTAGAGTTTCAGAGTAGTTTCTTCTAAGCATAACACAAAACTCAGAAGATATTTTAAAAATCTGATACATTTAATCACATGAAAATAAAAGCATTTCTACATGGCAATTAAAAAAACTATAGGCTGGGCATGGTGGCTCATGCCTGTAATCCCAGCACTTTGGGAGACCAAAATAAGAGGATTGCTTGAGCCCAGGAGTTCAAGACCAACCAGGGCAACATAGCAAGACCCCATCTCTATTTTTTTAATTTAAAAATTTAAATAAAAGAAAAAAATTTAAAACCTATAAGACAGAGTTTAATAATTGGGGAAATTATTTGCAAATCATGTAATAGATAAAGACCTCTTTTTTTATATGTAAAATGCTCTTGCAAATAAGTAGAAAAATACCGGCCCAGGGACAGTGGCTCATGCCTGTAATCCCAGCACTTTGGGAGGCCGAGGCAGGCAGATCATTTGAGGTCAAAAGTTTGTGACCACCCTGGCCAACATGGTGAAAACCCGTCTCTACTAAAAATACAAAAATTAACTGGGTGTGGTGGCGGGCACCTGTAGTCCCAGCTACTCAGGTGTCTGAGGCAGGAGAATCCCTTGAACCCAGGAGGCAGAGGTTGCAGTGAGCCAAGACTGTGCCACTGCACTCCAGCCTGGGTGACAGAGCAAGACTCAGTCTCAAAAAGAAAAAACAAAAGAAACAGACAACAACAACAATAAAATCAGAAAGAAAAAGAAAAGAAAAATACCAACAGTTAAAAACAACAAAAAAAGACAAAGCTGTAGACAGATCATAAAAAGGAAATACAGGCCGGGTGCAGTGCTCATACCTATAATCCTAGCACTTTGGAAGGCTGAGGCGGGTGCATCACCTGAGGTCAGGAGTTCAAGACCAGCCTGGCCAACATGGTGAAACCCCATCTCTACTAAAAATACAAAAATTAATCAGGTATGGTGGCATGTGCCTGTAATCCCAGGTACTCAGGAGGCTGAGGCAGGGGAATTGCTTAAACCCAGGAGGTGAAGGCTGCAGTGAGCCAAGATCACACCACTGCACTCTGGCTTGGGCAACAAAGTGAGACTCTGTCTCAAAGGAAAAAAAAGGAAATACAACTGGATCCTAAAAACAAAAAATATAATTACCCTAAGACGTGTCTTACCCCTAGTCAGAACATCAAGCTCGTGGTTCTGCTTTTCAATTCTGACTCCAACCCTGACAAGGCCAAACAAGTTGAACTGATGAGAGACTATTGCATTAAGTATCCTAAGGCTGACATGCAGATTTTGCCTGTGTCTGAAGAGTTTTCAAGCGCTTCAGCCCTGGAAGTAGGATCTTCCCAATTTAATAATGAGTCTTTGCTTTTATTCTGCGATGTCCTCGTGTTTACTACAGAATTCCTTCAGTGATGTCAAGCAAATGCAGTTCTGGGCCAACAAATACATTTTCCAATCATCTTCAGCCAGTGTGACCCAAAGATTGTTTATAATGGGAAAGTTCCAAAAGCAAAAACAAAACAGTTTTTTTTTCCGAGACAGAGTCTCGCTCTTGTCACCCAGGCTGGAGTGCAGTGGCGTGATCTCAGCTCACTGCAACCTCTGCCTGCCGGGTTTAAGTTATTCTCCTACCTCAGCCTCCGGAGCAGCTGGGATTACAGGCACACACCTCCACACCCAGCTAATTTTTGTATTTTTAGTAGAGACAGGGTTTCACTATGTTGGCTAGGCTGGTCTTGAACTCCTGACTTCGTGATCCACCCGCCTCGGCCTCCCAAAGTGCTGGGATTACAGGCGTGAGCCACCACGCCCAGCCAAAAACTATATATATATACATATATGTGTGTGTGTATATTTATTTATTTATTTTTTGAGATGGAGTCTCGTTCTGTTGCCCAGGCTGGAGTGCAGTGGCACGATCTCGGCTCACTGCAAGCTCCGCCTCACAGGTTCATGCCATTCTCCCGCCTCAGCCTCCCGAGTAGCTGGGACTACAGGCGCCCACCACCACGCCTGGCTAATTTTTTTGTATTTTTAGTAGAGACAGGGTTTCACCATGTTAACCAGGATGGTCTTTATCTCATGACTTCATGATCCGCCCATCTCAGCCTTCCAAAGTGCTGGGATTACAGGCATGGCATGAGCCACCGCGCCCGGCCTACAATTTTTTTAAAAGCCATTTCATATTCCAGTTGTAAGATAAGGAAATGTGATAATAGCTGTCTCTTCATTGTCTTCAGGAGAGCTTTCCAACGTTGATCATTTCCTCGAACTTTACTCTGGTCATCATGGTCACGTAGATTTATAAAGCGAGGAGTGTGAGGACAGCACAGAGAGATATGTGGCTGTTCTTGTGGTAGTTCATTTGGTCTAAATGGACCTGGCATTAAATTTCAAGGAAGATTTGGCATTTTCTCTTCCTGACTCTTCCCTTTAAAGGGTAAAATATTAATGTTTAGAATGACAAAGATAATTAATTGTAATACATCTGATATATACAAGCTAAAAAACACACACACCCTAATAACATTAGGGAAAAATGTATTTGGTTTTGTTCCCTTCATCCTGTCTGTGTTATTTGGGTGGAGATGGTTTTCATTCTTTCATGACTGTTTTGTCTTTTCCTTTGTTTCTGAAATATCTTTAATTTATTTAATATCCATTGTTCAGAGGTCTGCCATTTCTTTTTTTTTTTTTTTTGAGATGGAGCTTTGCTCTGTCTCCCAGGCTGGAGTGCAATGATGCGATCTCAACTCACTGCAACCTCTACCTCCTGGGTTCAAGCGATTCTCCTGCCTCAGCCTCTCAAGTAGCTGGTATTACAGGTGCACA
The DNA here is from genome assembly GCF_000951045.1 of Mandrillus leucophaeus. Lineage (NCBI taxonomy): Eukaryota > Metazoa > Chordata > Mammalia > Primates > Cercopithecidae > Mandrillus > Mandrillus leucophaeus. The sequence continues at coordinate 304,762 of NW_012106720.1, forward strand.
GCACCACGTCTGGCTAATTTTTTGTATTTTTAGTAGAGATGGGGTTTCACCATGTTGGCCAAGCTGGTCTTAAACTCCTGACCTCAGGTGATCCGCCCACCTTGGCCTCCCAAAGTGCTGGAATTACAGGCGTGAGCCACTGCGCGCAGCAAGGTCTGCCATTTCTTGAGTACCTGTTAGTTATTATTCATGTGTATCAGGAGTATGTTTAGTATGTTTTATTTGTAGTAAACCGATCTCCAAAGATTTCCTTTTGAAAATGCTTTTCCCCCTCCTTAATTTTTACATTCCTTACTGTTTTACTAAATATTAAGTGTTCTTTGACAATTTTGGTGCTCACATGTTTTGGAGACAAAAGTGAAATGAATCTGTCATTATACCAGAAAGCTTGTTTGTTGTCTCAGATCAAATGTGCCTGAATAATTTTTTTTTCATTTAGATTTCAAACAATGATAGACTTGCATTTGAATACACATCATTGGAGATCTGCTTATTTATAAATAGTCTGTTGCTCATTTGGAAAAATAAACCAGTGAACGATATATTCCTATTGTACTTTTCAGAACCATTTTGTGCCGTTATTCCTGTTACAGCTGAACAATTTTATTACATTTGGAGAGTAAAAGACTTAAACAAGAAAAAATAATAATAATGGCTCTCAGTTTGTAAATGATATTGCCATGTGTTGGGAAAGACTGAAAGAGGAGGAAGTTTGCAGGAAGAAATCAAGAGTTTTATTTTGAATATGTTAAACTTAAGATATTTATTAAACATGCAACAGTAATTGTGAAGTTCGTATGTAGCCTGTCTGGAACTCAGATAGGACATTTAATCTGAGAATAAAAATTTGGGAGTTATCAGACTATAAATGGTATTTAAAACTATGGAACTGAGGATATCTTCAAGGGAAGGGTGTAGATAGAGAAAAAGCCTCAGGCCCAGAGGTGTAGAATTTCCATATTAGTTTTTCAGTTTGCTTTTATTTTTTATTTTTAAAAGTTTTTTGTAGAGACAGGGCCTCACTATGTTGCCTGGTCTGGTCTTGAATTCCTGGCCTCAAGTGATCCTCCTGCCTTGGCCTGTAGAGGTGCTGGGATTAGAAGTGTGAGCCACTGCGCTGGCCAGAACTTCTATATGTGGAATTCAAGGAGAGGAAAAGGAGCTGTAAAGGACAACGAGAATGAGTTTCAGGAGAGTGTGTGGTCAAGCAGAGAGTGATGTTTTAAGAATAGAGTGGTCAGTTATGTCAAAAGTTGACAATATGCCAAGTAAGATTAAGACAAAGAAATGTCCATTGGATCTGGCATCCTAAAGATCACCAGTGACCTTAACCGTGGTGGTTTCAGTAGAGGGGTAGCGGACAGAAACCAGATATGAGGAGGTTGAAGTCAACACAAGGAAGTGAGCTTGTCTCCAAAACCCCCTTTGCTTCAAACACCCAGGTATGACATTTAAAATATAAAAATGATTTTTTCAAAAAAGACAAAGTTGCACTCTTATATATCTCCATGAACCAGAAATAGAATGGAAACACGTTAAGCTAAGTGGGGCTGAAGTCTCAAGCTTGTGGGGCTCTAAGTCTGGAAGTTGGACACTGGCAGCTGGATGAGGGTTTAGCAGGGGGGTGGGGCTAAAGCACTCCCCACAAGGTGGGAGACAGAAGCTTCCAGCTTGATATCAGAGGCTGAAGCGAGCTCCACCGCCTGTGACAAGAAGATGAAGATAATAGCTGTTAATCTATGGACTGAGACTTTATTAGAGCCTAGGGAGATGAGGAGCAAAGAGAACACCTCATTACCAGAAATTGTCAAGCTGTCTGCTGGACCCATAACTAGACCTACCACATCCCTATTATCTAAGGCTAGAAAAACCATAATCCTAAGCTTTGACTCTAGTTTGAGGCCCAGAGGGCCAGCTAGAGCCATCCTGGAAAGGAATGAGGAGAGAGTGAGAGAGAGAGAAACCAAACAAAAATGAATACTTTCTCACACTAAAAGAGCTTTCAACCACAATTGCAAAACAGAAAGATAGCCTTTGAAATTAACAATCGAGACCAGAACTTTTCTCAGATTTCCTTTAGATTTTAAAAATGTTCAGGGATGAATTCATAACTTTCATTTCCAAATGAAATTATTCAGCAAAAATAGGCAGAAATGAAACAGTATGAGAGAACCAACTGGAAATCCTTGAAATAAAAAAAAACACACTAATTGAAATTTTAAAGGTCATAAGTGGGAGAAACTCTAGATTAAACACACTCCAACTGTAAATTAGAGAATTGGAAGACAAAACTGAGGACTCATCCAGAATATAGCACAAGATAAACAAAAAACAGCAGCTAAAAACATGGAGAACAGATTACAAGATTCAAACACTTATAAAATAATAGGAGTTCCAGAAAAAGATAATTAGATGGAAAAAGCAGTATTTGATGAGAAAATTACTGAGTTTTTTCCCCTAGAATTGAAGAAAATGCCCTATAAATGAAATAAATGTATGCTCAGCTAAATTATCATTCAAGAGTGTTGGGGGGAGGAAAAAAAGATTCAGCATATAAAAACTAAAAGATTCTGAACACTTACAGGCACCTTATGAAATAAACTACATATATATCACTCGCACACATGCGCGCGCGCACACACGCACACATATATATATACTTTTTTTTTTTTTTTTTTTGAGACAGGGTTTTGCTCTGTCTCCCAGGCTGGAGCGCAGTGTGTGAGCACCTTCGCCTCCTGGGCTCAAGCGATTCTCATGCTTCAGCCTCCCAAGTAGCTGGGATTATAAGCGGGCGCCACTGCCGCCGGCTAATTTTTGTGTTTTTAGTAGCGACAGGTTTCACCATGTTGGCCAGGTTTCCCAACATATATTTAAAGGCTGGGCGCAGTGGCTCATGTCTATAATCCCAGCACTTTGGGTGGCTGAGGCAGGAGGATCATTTGAGCCCAAGAGTTCGAGATCAGCCTGGGCAACCTAATGAGACCCTGCATCACTACAAAAAATATCAAAATCAGCCGGGCGTGGTGGTGCGTGCCTGTGGTTAAAAAAAGCAAACAAACGAAACGGAAAGATCCTCTTAAAATGTAAGAGAGGGCCTAATACTCCTTTGCTCAGAATCCTCTAGTGCTTCTCATGTGACTCCGAGTAAACGCTAAAATCTTTAGAACAGCCTACAAGATCCTAGGGGGCGGCAAACTGAGGCCGGCCAGCATAATCCTTGCATGGCCAGTGGGAAGACAGGGCTTTCACACTTTTTTCAAAAAGAGAAAGAACATTCACACAGACCACATGTGGCTTGCAAAGCTAAAAATATTTACTATCTAGCACTTTACAGAAAAACTTGCTGACCTCTGCCCCACACAACTTGGCCCCTTTGTGATGCAGAGTTCATCCCCTAGCCTGACTCTTTCTGCTCACAGAGCTCCAGGCAGACTGGCCTCCTTGTCATTCCTTGCAGTTTCTTGCAGTTTTTCCAACCAGCCAGGCATGCTTCCGCCCGGAAAGCATGGAGGACAGGAAAAGCATGAGGAAAAGGAGGACAGGAAAGGCATGAGGGGGCTGTTCAATAGTGATAAAGTCGTGGGTCAATGTCTTGAAAGGTAATAAGGTCAAATAATTGTAGCATGGTGATTCGTTTTCTTTTTCTTTTTTCTTTTTTTCTTTTTTTTTTTTTTTTTTTTTTTGAGACGGAATCTCGCTTGTCGTCCAGGTTGGAGGGCAGTGGCGCGATCTCGGCTCACTGCAAGCCCCGCCTCCCAGGTTCACGCCATTCTCCTGCCTCAGTCTCCCGAGTAGCCGGGACTACAGGCGCCCGCCACCCCGCCCAGCTAATTTTTTGTATTTTTAGTGGAGACAGGGTTTCACCGTGTTAGCCAGGATGGTCTCGATCTCCTGACCTCGTGATCCGCCCGCCTCGGCCTTCCAAAGTGCTGGGATTACAGGCGTGAGTCACCGCGCCCAGCTGCTGATTCATTTTCTATTGCTGCCAGTTTCTTGCGGTTATTCCAAACAGCCAGGCACGCTTCTGCCCTGCCATTTTCTGCCATTTTCTCTGCCAGGAATGTTCTCCCCCGAGATAGCTGCACAGTTAACTCCTTCTCCCTTGGGTCCTCACTTAAAAGCACCATCTCAATGAAACCTTACCTGACCACGCTAATTAAAGATCATTATCCCTCTGCCTACACTCCCAACTCACTCTGCTTTCTTTGTTTCATGTATCACTAACATACATGTTTTACTTTTTATTGCTGGGTGTTTTTTTTTCCCTATATTTTCCTACTAGAATATAAACTGTTCCTGGCGCATAGTGGCTGCTCAATATGTATTTCTTGAATGCCCTTATGGGTCGTGAAAGCCATCACATCCCTCTGTGTTCTACACGGCACTTGTCACTAACTGTAAATGCCTTATTTAGGGATTTTGTCCACAAACTTCATGAAAGGGGGATCGCAGGATGACACTCAACAAATATCAGGTATCCAATGTAATATTTATTCAATGACTACACATTCCATACATCTTTTAAAAGGGTGAATGGGAAGAGAGGAGATAGACACACAGTGAGCCAACAACTTTTTCAATAATTTTTGCTGTGAATGGGGGCAAAGAAATTGGATGGTGGCTGGAAGAGGACATGGGGCCAAGGAGGGGCTGAAGATGGGGATCCAGCAAGTAATTCTGATGGACACATACGCTAATATCATAGGAAAGAGGAGGCAATTAAAGAAGCAGAGTTCTTGGAGAGGTAAGAGCAATGGGGTGCAGAGACAGGAGGAGAGAGTGGCCGATAGTGGGCAGAGATCTGTCCTTCCACTGTAACAAGAGGGAAGAAGGAACAGTCTCAGGCAGGGTTGCAGCCTCGTGGGAGGGAAGATAAGGGAATTCCCATCTTCTGGCCTCCGGTTCCTCACTGAAGTGTGGGAGATGAGATTATCTGCTGAAACTGAGGAGTGGAAGTACACGGGAGGTTTGAGAAGAGAGGACAGTGTATGAGAAAGACAAAGGGACTTTATTAGGGAAATGGGAAAGGACAGGCAGCTTGGCAGTTATTGAGGGTTATTTAGGGGCTATAACATGAATTTAAATGAAAGCAGTAGGCCCAGTTTGGTGATTTTTTTTCTTGAGCAACCCCAGACTCCTTGGTTGCAGGTGTGAAGAAGACTGTCAAGTGCAATCAGGGTGACTGTAGCAAAGCAGTGGTTCTCAATGTGTGGTCCCTGGACCAGCAGTATCAAAATCATTGAAAACTGGTGAAAAATGCGCATTCTCAGACCCCACCCCAAACTCCTGCATCAGTAACTCTGGAGGCTGGGCCCAGTAGAGGGTGCTTCAACAAACCCTCCAGGCAATTCTGATGGTGTGCCAAGTCTGAGCAGCACAGTAATAAAGGGAGAGAAGAACAAGAGAGCTGAGGATGCTTATGTGAGATGATTAAAATGGCAGGCTACAGATTCCAAATTGGAAAAGGAAGACAGGAAAGGTGTGAGGGGGCTGTTCAATAGTGATAAAGTCATGGGTCAATGTCTTGGAATGTAATAAGCTCAAATAATTGTAGCATGGTGTATTCATTTTCTATTGCAGCCGGAATAAAATACCACAGACTTAGTGGCTAAAACAATAGCCATTTATTATCCCACAGTTTTGGAGGTAAGAAGTCCAGGTACAGCATGTCTCAGCTGGCTCCTCTGTTTAGAGTCTCATATAGGCTCAAATTAATGTGTTGGTGGAACTGCATTCTTCTGGATATTCTAGGGATAAATCTGCTTCCAAGCTCATTCTGGTTATTGGCTGAATTCAATTTCGTGTGGCTGTAGAAATGAGGTTACCATTTTGTTTCTGGGTGTCAGTCAGGAGCTTCTATCAGCTTCTTCAAACCACCTGCATCCCTTGTCAAGTTGCCTCCTCCATCTTTCAACCAGCAACAGCACTGGAGTCCTTCTTTTTTATTTTTATTTTATTTTATTTTTGTAGAGATGGGGCCTTGCGATGATGCCCAGGCTGGTCTCAAACTCCTGGCCCTGAGTTATCCTCCCACCTCAGTCTCCCAAAGTGCAGGGATTCCAGGCAGGCATGAACCACTGCACCCAGCCTGGAGTCCTTCTTTCACCTCAGGTCTCTCTGACTTCCCTTCCAGCCACATCTCTTCTGCTTTTCTCTTTTGTTGCATCTGTCTGACTCCAGCCAGAGAAAGTTCTCAGCTTTTAAGAACTCAGGTGATTAGATTGGGCACACTTACATAAGCTAGGCTAATCTACCTATTTTAAGGTCTATAACCTTAATTATATCTGCAAAGTTCATTTTGCCACGCAAGGTTACGTGTTCACAGGTTTCTGGGATTAGCATGTGAACATCTTGGGAGACGTTTATCCTGCCTCCCACAACATGAAGTGACTAGAACAAGTGAGCTAAAGAAACAGAAGGTGCAGAATTTAGAGGTGGGAAGATTCTGGCGGTAAGGTTCAGGGTGTATCCGCAGGAGTGAGAGGAGTACAGGGAATGTCATTGGTGGCTAGAAGGGCAAAGAATTGAGAGGCCTGGGTGTTGGGAGGTCACTCACCTGGATGTTGGAGTCATCAACAATAATTACGCAGCAGGGGTGGAGGGAAAGGCTATGAAGCAGGAGTTCGAGTTCTCATCAAAAGGCTTTAGTCTCACTGACCATCAGAATTACTTGAGAACTTCATAAACATGCCTGTTTTGGAGCCCCACTCCAGCAATCCTGAATCATAATCATGATTATGATTAGTCTGAATCATCATGCTTCTGATGATAATCAGATTAGGAGCTACAACTGCAGGCAAGCAGAAGCTGCTGAAGCCTTTGGTTGGGAAGTTACTGATTATAACTATGCTTTGAGATATTGGTCTCTGGGATATCAAGGGTTATGCAAGAATGAACAGTTTAAGGGGAACGTTGAATTCCATAGATACTTTTCTTAATTTTAAAAAAATTGTTGTAAATTTTTAATGAAAATTATATTTAGTAGAAAGCAGGTCTTGCTATGTTACCCAGGCTGGTCTTGAACTCCTGGGCTCAAGAAATCCTCCTGCCTCAGCCTCCCAAAGTGTTAGGATTTCATGCATGAGCCACCATGCCAACCCATAGGTACTTTTGCATAAAATTGACCTAAGGATGCCTTCAGTGTCTACCACCATGCCTGTTGTCCTGTCCCATCTCCCCTTTCACAATCTCCCTTTCTCTTTGCAAAAGAAAGGTACATTTCTTACCCATCTTGAATCTTACATTGTAAATTGGCCCAGGATATTAAAAATTCATCTCTTTTAACAGGACACCTATAGGAGGCTTCATGTCTTTCCCTGTCTTATACATATTTCTGTTAAGTTTGAAGCACCACAGTGGAAACAGTGTAACTTGGCACATGTTGAGATGTTAGAGATATTGACCAAGGAATAATAACAGGCTTTACTCCTTCTCCTATCTCTCCACTGCTGTGAAAGAATGCACTGCTTCCAAGACAGAATCCTATGAGGGCAAAACAAATAGAAGTTCAGTAGGAAATACCAAGCGTGGCGGCACCTTCTGTCATCCTGGCACAAACTCAGGGCCTTACTCTCTGCCTTGGATAGTTATTGAGTTTAGAACTAGAATTCAGACAAGAGATAGGGAAACACACATTTTATCAAAATTGAAAACTGAAGCCTCATTGGCTATTAATTTGATAATAAGACTGGTTTTGTCAATTTGGTTATATGACAGATATTCTCCTAAGTTGAATTAGTTGCTTCTGTAGCTCCAAGATTCCGACAAACTATAAAGCCCATAGTAAGATAAAGCATTTTATTTTTAAATAATTATATTTGAGCTGGGCACGGCGGCTTGCACCTGTAATCCTAACACTTTAGAAGGCTGAGACGAATGGATTGCTTAAGTCCAGGAGTTCGAGATCAGCCTGGACAATATGGCAAAACTTTGTCTCTAAAACAAACAAACAAAAAATTATATTGGCAAGACATACTAAAATTAATATTTTTATGTTTCCAATTCTTTCTGAGTATATTGGGCTACATAAGGTGCCTCTACATGAAAGAATAAAACATATAAATAACTTTTTTTTTTTTTTTTTGAGACGGAGTCTTGCTTTGTCACCCAGGCTGGAGGGCAGTGGCGCGATCTCCACTCACTGCAAGCTCCGCTTCCCGGGTTCACACCATTCTCCTGCCTCAGCCTCCCGTGTAGCTGGGACTAAAGGCGCCCGCCACCACGCCCGGCTCATTTTTTAAAATGTATTTTTAGTAGAGACAGGGTTTCACCGTGTTAGCCAGGATGGTCTTGATCTCCTGACCTCGTGATCCGCCCGTCTCGGCCTCCCAAAGTGCTGGGATTACAGGTGTGAGCCACCGCGCCCGGTCAACTTTTTTTTTTTTGAGATGGAATCTCACTCTGTCACCCAGGCTGGAATGCAGTGGCATGATCTCGGCTCACTGCAACCTCTGCCTCCAGGGTTCAAGTGATTCTCCCGCCTCAGCCTCCCAAGCAGCTGGGATTATAGGCGCCTGACACTATGCCTAGCTAATTTTTTGTATTTTTAGTAGAGATGGAGTTTCACCGTGTTAGCCAGGATAGTCTCGATCTCCTGACTTCATGATCCACCCACCTCAGCCTCCCAAAGTGCTGGGATTACAGATGTGAGCCACCGCGCCTGGCCAAGTAATATTAATTTGTCAAGTTTTGGTAAGAATTTTCTTGGAGCCAGGCGTAGTGACTCATGCCTGTAATTCCAGCACTTGGGAAGCCAAAGCAGGAGGATTTCTTGTGCTGAGGAGTTTGAGGGGCAACATGGCAAAACTCCATCTTTACAAAAAATACAAAAATGAGCCAGGCGTGTTGGCATGTAACTATAGTCCCAGCTTATTGGGAGGCTGAGGCGGGAGGATCACCTGAGCCAGGGGAAGTTGAGGCTGCATCAAGCCATGATTGTACCACTGCACTCTAGCCTGGGCAACAAAGTGAGACCCCATCTCAAATAATAAAATAAAATAACAAAAATAGCCCCTGCTCGTTTTAAGAACTCATATAACACCAAAATAAATAAAGTGAAAAATTAACCCCTTTGTCCCACCCATGTCATTTTCTTAAAGCTATCACATTTACAAAATGGGATGATTTCTATAATACCAGACCTCAGGTGGAAAAAAAACATAGACTAGCTAGAGAGGAGAGGAGTCAAAAGGTGAGGAAGCCTAACTCCTGCATCACCCTGGGTCTAGATCTGGATCCGTGCCTGCCCTGAAGACCTAACTCAATGTGCTCAACTGTGGGTACACTCACACCCTGAGGGTAGTAAGGAATGACGCTGCCTTACTCTTTGTGTTTCCAGATGCCTCTGAGACTCAGGGCCCAGCGAACTTCTTCTGTGCATAGACCCTGCAGGCAGATTCCCCTTCTGGGGCTCTACTAACTCTGGTACCCATATATTTCAGTCCTTTCAGGGACTTGCATGTTTGAAAAACCTGCTGGTTAACCTGGGTGAATCTCTAATTGGTCTAACTGGTAGCTCTTCCCCATATTCCTTCCACCCACCAGCATGTCCTACCCCAGGACTTAACTGGCCTCAGAGAGTTCACAGGGGATGAGGAAGGGAAGGTGGAGCGTGGTCTCAGCTGCACAGCTGCCCCACACAGCTGCTTGGGAAGCTTTGATGCTCTGATCCTGCTTTTGTGCCCCTCTTGACCCAAGGCAGGTCCAGAGCCCCTGGGCAATAAAAGGACAGCATTTACTGGAGGAGCACCAGCCAATTAACTTCCCTCGTCCCACCTCTGAGATGTTTGGCTATTCCTGCAACATATTGGTAGCTCTGTGAGAGTGAGACAAATGTGCTGCTCAAAGATTATATCACTTGTGTGCTTCACCCTTTTATTTTTATTTATTTATTTTTGGTCTCGCTCTGTTGCCCAGGATCTTGGCTCACTGCAGCCTCTGCCTCCTGAGTTCAAGCAATTCTTCTGCCTCAGCCTCCTGAGTAGCCGGGATTACAGTTGCACGCCACCATGCCTGGCTAATTTTTGTATTTTAGTAGAGATAGGGTTTCGTTATGTTGGCCAGACTGGTCTCAAACTCCTAAACTCAGGTGATCCACCTGCATCAGCCTCCCAAAGTGCTGAGATTACAGGTGTGAGCCACTGCACCTGCCTGAGTGCTTCACCTTTTGAGTTAAGGATCTGTCTGGACATAGTACTGATATTCTCAGTGTCTTCCATGTTGAAAGTGCAGAAAAGGCATTTGATGAATGATTAACTGAATGAATGAATGAACAAATGACTACATGGTTTCTCTAACTTCCTGTTTTTTAAGACTGTCACTGCAGTATGTTTTAAAATATGCTTTCATTCCCTGCCTTGGTCCAGGCCCTTGTAATTTTTTGCCTGTGCCCTTCACCCAGTCCAGAAGAAGTCTCAGCAAAATCTTAGGAAGGTAATGAATGAGACAAGGGGGCTAGTGGAGAGAACAGCATTGTAAGCAGAGGAAACTGAGGCAGGAGTGTGTCTGGCATGGTTGAGGAACAACATAGTTGAGGAACAAAGCTATGCTGCTGGGGCCAATTGAGTGATGGAGAGAACCATAGGATGTAGGGTCATAGGTAGAAGCTCTGGGTCAGATAGGGTAGGTCATCATAAGTCATTTGTCTTTTTTTTTTTTTTGAGATGGAGTCTCACTCTGTTGTTAGACTGGAGTGCAGTGGTGTGATCTCAGCTCACTGCAATCTCCACCTCCCAGGTTGAAGCAATTTCCCTGCCTCAGCCTCCCAAGCAGCTGGGACTACAGGTGCGCACCACCACGCCTGGCTAATTTTTTGTATTTTAGTAGAGATGGAGTTTCACCATGTTGCAGGATAGTCTCGATCTCCTGATCTTATGATCCGCCCACCTTGGCCTCCCAAAGTGCTGGGATTACAGGCGTGAGCCACCGCTCCCGGCCCAGGATGTTGTCTTTTACTCTGAAACAGCAAGCTGTTTGGAGGGTTTTGAGCAGAGAAGGGACGTGATCTGACAGGTTTTTGTAAAATCCCTCTGTTGAGAACAGAGTGGTCAGGAATGGGGAAGGCCAGTTGCAGAAGCAGAGGAATTGTTAGGAGTAAGCTAGGCAAGAAACAACTAATGGCACTCTGATCCGATGAATGGTAGCAATGAAGGTGGTAAGAAGTGTTTGGATTCTGGATATATTTTCAAGGCAGAGCCAAGAGAACCTCCTAACCAATTAAATGTGGGAGATGAGAGAAAAAGTAAAGTCACTCCAGGATTTTGCCTGAGCAATGAAAGAATGGTGCTATCATTAACTGAGGTAGGGGAGGCTACAGGTGGAATTGTTTAGGGGAGTTAAGATCGGATGTTGCTTTGGACGTTTTGAGCTTGAGTTGTCTTTTAGACATCCAAGTGGTGATGTCAAGTAGACAGATGGATAAATGATTGGGAGAGAAGTCTGGGCTGGATCTCATGCCATTTCATGCTTTAAATATATCCTCACTCATGTCTCCAAAATCAGCTCTGCCTTCTCCCATAAACTTCAAGTTCTTATATTTGACTTCCTACTTGATTTATTCGCTTAGATTTCTAACAGACATCTCAAATTTAGTAATGTCCAAAACTAAATTCCTAATTCCCCATCTCCCTACACAAAACACAAACAAATGAACAAACAACAAAACTCAGAAAACACAATAGCGGTTCCATTCTTCCTAAACCTTGAAATCATCTTTGACTCTTCCCTTTCTGACTTTTAAACCATCAATGAATCCCATTAAAATCATCCCCAGGGTGCTGTGGCTCACCTCTGTAATCCCAGAACTTTAGGAGGCTGAGGTGCGCCACCAGCAGTCAGGAGTTCGAGACCAACCTGGCCAACATGGTGAAACCCTGTCTCTACTAAAAAGACAAAAATTAGGGCTGGGCGTGGTGGCTCACGCCTGTAATCCCAGCACTTTGGGAGGCCAAGGCTGGCAGATCACATGAGATCATGAGTTCGAGACCAGCCTGATCAACAAAGAGAAACCTATCTCTACTAAAAATATAAAATTAGCCAGGTGTGGTGGTTCATGCCTGTAATCCCAGCTACTCGGGAGGCTGAGACAGGAGAATTGTTTGAACCCAGGAGGCGGAGGTTGTGGTGAGCCGAGATCGTGCCACCGCACTCCAGCCTGGGCAACAAGAGCGAAACTCCATCTCAGAAAAAAAAAAAAAAAAAAAAAAAAAAAACTGTCCCCAGGCTATCCCTACCACTCACACCACTGTGCCCCGCTCCAAAGAAGGGCTTCGTCTCTTG
>NW_012106720.1:318380-323933 GCF_000951045.1 Mandrillus leucophaeus
AGTGTGCTTGTGGGGTAGAAAAGTATATAGTGACTGGCTGGGTGCAGTGGCTCATGCCTGTAATCCCAGCACTTTGGGAGGCCAAGGTGGGCAGATCACCTGAGGTCAGGAGTTTGAGACCAGCCTGGCCAACATGGTGAAACCCTATCTCTACTAAAAATACAAAAATTACCCGGATGTGATGGCACATGACTGTAGTCCCGGCAACTCGGGGGGCTGAGGCAGGAGAATCTCTTGAAGGCAGAGGTTGCAGTGAGCCGAGATCACACTACTGCACTCCAGCCTGGGCAACAAAGTGAGACTTCGTCTCAAAAAAAAGAAAAGAAAAGAGAAATATACAGTAATTAAAAACACTAATTACAGAGACAGTAAAATTCTTACAGTATGTTATGGAAAAGTAATACAATCAATTGTAAAACAGACTGGCTCTTAATATATAATTACATACAGTACTGCTGTAATCACAACAATGCAAAATACATACACATAGGAAAGCTGAGATTTAAAACAAAATTAGTTATTGTGTTAGGCCTATTAAGGGGATTATGGGTAGTTTTGTAATCTTTTATTCTTCACAAGTTAAAAAAAAAAAAAAATAGTATACTCCTTTTTCCCATAAAAGGAACACGTTTTAACTCCCTGGGCACATTGGTTGAGGAAAATCCCAGCCCAATGAAGTCAGTACCCAAGTTCCCCAGAGACTCCCATGTGTGGGTGGCAGAAGGGTCCTGGGCCAGGTCTGTGCAGAAGGGCTGTCCCAGAGGTTGAAACGAATGGTAAGTGAAGCATAGGGCATTTGCATGACTAACCCAGGGGAAAATACCCACCAGAGAGTTATTTCTATTTAAAACAGAGAAATGCAGAAGTAAATCTACTTGAACCTAATATGGCTTTAAAACGAAAACAACTGTGCGCCTTGGAGTTTTGGGGGGCCTTCCTATAGGGAGAGAAAATCAAGTCCAGGCTCTAGTGACCTTCACTGGAGAACCAAACTCTCCTGCAGGGGTCCAGATCGGGGGCTTCAGGCCTTCAAGGGGGCCTCAGTGCTAGTACAATGAGTTCTGAATCCGTAAACCGGCTGAGCATTGACTTTAGACCAGCATTTCTTAACCAAACTAAGGTTACGAACCCTGGTAATCATAAATACAACAGAACTTCTTCCCAGAAAAACTGCACATTTGCCCTAAAATATGAAACTGTATCAGGAGTTTCATGGGTTCCCTGAATCCTATCCACTCCGAGTTGTCCCCGTACCCCAGATTAAGAACCTCTGATGGACCTGAATTAATACAATGTCCTACATACAATGTAGAGACAATGTGTATGCTGTTTTTTAAGTCTATTGATAGAAATGTGATGAATAAATACAACTTCATTTAAAAGAAATACTGAATTTAGAGACTTCTTGTTACGTGTGATCTCCAGAGGACCAGTGAATGCCTGTGCAAGCCAAGGAACATGTTAAAAGAATCCCCTATCCCTGCAACAAAGCCGTCTTCCAAACGCCCGAAAGGGATCCAATTGGAACAGTTGCTCTGTCCCAGGGCTCAGGCATTGGAGAGAGCCTGGCTCCAGAGACTCTGTGGCCCCGCCAGAGCCGGCGCTGGCTTTTCGGGGTTTTCCCACGCAAATGTTCAGCTGTTGGTGGGTTCACGTGTATTTAAGTTTTATTCTCCAGTTAGGACCGGGTTTTCCAGATGTGGGTTGTCAGCGCGTGCCCAGTAACCAGCGTGCGCCCAGGCGCGAAACGCAGTCATTGGGTAGCTCGGGTGTGCGCCCTAGGTGGAGCCCCGGGAGGGACGTGGGTGGCCGTCCTGCTGCACAGGTACCCGTGGAATGCCCTGCCCGCGTGCTCCCTCTGCTGGGCGCGCCTCGGCGCCTTCCGGGTGCACGGCCCCGGAGAGGCGCGTGGGGCCCCGGGCTTGCGGATGAATGGGGAGACAGCGAGGGGAGGGGCGCACAGCACAGCCCTTTCCCCATTACTCGCGCCTCCAGAACAGTCCTCCCGCTAGCCCCAACACCTCCTTCTATGCCCTCGCCCCCCTCTCCCCAGACGCTCTTAACCTGATTGAGACTTTGGCACGTAAACCCGGTTCTAGGAGCCCGGGCTGGCTCAGTGCACGACTTAACAGACACTTACCAGTATCTAACACACAACAGATTCATGCACACTGTTGAATAAAGAGGAGTTTGTTTTTCGTGTTTGAACCGTGTCTGCTTTAATAACGCTTCCAGCAGTGGTCCTTCTTAGGAGGGATTCAGTGAGTGGTATACTGCGAGGGAAGCAGGACAAGGAGGCAAAGTGAAGGGAAACAGGAGGGCCCAGAGAGCAGCTTCCGAGTGAGCTGGAAAATCAGCGCCCAGAACTCATCTAGACATACAGGCTCGGTGCCGTGGCATTCCGTGCTGACTGCCAGAACCGCGGACCGCGGGGCCAGCGCTGTGCCAGCAACATGGTGGGGCGGGTGCCCTGGGGTCGGAGAGGTGGAAAGGCCTGAAAGGAAGAGCCCAGAAGGTGACAGTACCCACGCGACGGCAGGGGAAAGGCCCGTCTCTACTGGTTACTAGAGACGTGGAACCCAGGAAGCTCGAGGCCCCGGGAAATCCGCATAGAAAGAGGCCTGTCAAAGGGGCCCCGAATCCTCCCGCAAGGACAGAGCAACACGTCCACCCGAGCTCGGCGGACTGACACCAGGAGTCCCCTGAGGCCCTGTCCCAGGCTTCCCAGGTTGTGGGGGACACCAGCTGCCTGCAGGGGGCGAGATGTTCCTTTGGCGCTGCTGGGCTGTGACTAAGAGCAGACACAAAAATAGAAGCGGAGATCAACGGAAAGGAATGAGACTGAACAAACACACGTATTAATCATGATGGGACACATAGTAAAATAACATTCCCAAACACGGCAGTAAGAAACGATGAACTATGTAAAGAATGCGCAGATAAATGAATGAAAATTTGGAGGACAAAAATGTAAGTTTCACATCGTATATCAAAATAAACATCAAGTGGATTAAAGTGTTAAATATTTTAAAGAACAGCCATAGAAACTATATATTTAATAGGACAAGGCAGTTATATTTATGGATAAATGTCAGCATTCTCAAAACTTTGAAACAACAGAAGAAACAACAAAGGAAGACTAATGTTCAAAAATATAAAAGCTGGACATAATTTTTAAAAGACAACTTGGGGAAAATGTCTGCACCAAGTGACAAGCAAATACTACCTGAAATGTATAAAAACTTGCTTATAGGTCAGGTGCAGTGGCTCACGCCTGTAATCCCAGCACTTTAGGAGGCCAAGGCAGGTGGATCAACCGAGGTCAGGAGTTCGAGACCAGCCTGGCCAACGTGGTGAAACCTCCATCTCTACTAAAAATACAAAAATTAGCTGGGCGTGGTGGCATGTGCCTGTAGTCCCAGCTACTTGGGAGGCTGAGGCAGGAGAATCGCTTGAACCTGGGAGGCGGAGGTTGCAGCGAGCCAAGATGGCGCCACTGCACTCCAGCCTGGGTGACAGCAAGATGCCATCCACCCCACCCCCCCCAAAAAAAGCTTGTTTATATATATAAAAACAATCAAGGTAGCAATTGCTAAATAGACAAAGAAGGTAAACATGCACTGTAATTCACAATAAGAAATAAAATTCATACCCAAGTGCATGGGGAAATGTTCATTGATAATCAGAAATTTTAAACTTAAAACAGTCATGACATAACACCTTACATCTATTAAAGTAGCAAAAATGTTTTATAATTATAATGCAGGATGGATGCAGTGGCTCGTGCCTGTAATATCAGTTCACTGGGAGGCCGAGGCAGAAGGTTCCCTTGAGGCCAGGAGTTGGAGACCAGCCTGGGCAACATAATGAGACCCTGTCACTACAAAAAATTAAAAAATTAGTCCAGCACGGTGCTGTGCTCTAGTAGTCTTAGCTACTCGGGAGGCTGAGGTGGGAGGATCCCTTCAGCCTGAGAGTTACAGTGAGCTATGATCACATAAGTGCACTCCAGCCTGGGCAATAGTGAGACCCTGTTTCTATAAAAATAAGCAAAATAAAATAATAATGCATAATGTTAGCAACATGGTAAAATAATAGTCACCATTGCTTCATACAACTCTTTCTGGTTTTTTTGAGATGGAGTCTTGCTCTGTTGCACTGGCTGGAGTGCAGTGTTGCCTCACTGCAACCTCTGCCTCCCAGATTCAAGTGATTCTCCTGTCTCAGCCTCCTGAGTAGCTGGGACTACAGGCACACGTCACCACACCCTGCTAACTTTTGTATTTTTAGTAGAGATGGGGTTTCACCATATTGGTCAGGCTGGTCTCAAACTCCACTGCTCTGCTGCCCAGGCTGGAATGCAGTGGTGCGACCTCGGCTCACTGCAACTTCCACCTCCCAGGATCAAGCGATTCTCCTGCCTCAGCTGCCCAAGTAGCTGGAACTACAGGCGTGTGCCACCACACCCAGCTGATTTTTGTATTTTTAGTAGAGACAGGGTCTTGCCATGTGATTCACCCACCTTGGCCTCCCAAAGTGCTGGGATTACAGGCGTGAGCCACCACGCCTGGCCCATACAACTCTTTTGAATAGCAATATAGTGATCTTCATTTATTCAACAAACCACTATTAGGGAGTTCCTATTGCAGGTTAAACACTACTCTAAGATCTCACTATAATGGAGGGAAGAGAGAATAAAGAAACAAACATACATGATGCAAGGTGGTGGTAGTGGTAGGAAGAAAAATAGAACCATGAGCAATAAGATATGCTAATTGCATTCGGCTTGGTTAGTCAAGGTAAGCCTCCCTGATAAGATGACATTTGAACAGAGCAACATGAATGAAGTGAGGGAGCAAACCTCATTCACACCTGTGGGAAGAGTGTTCCAGGCAAAGGGAACAGAAAGTACAGTGACCATGAGGCAAGATCATACTGTGGTAGAACATCAACTGATTGCCTTTTAACCATGCACACAGTAACACTGAAGAAATGTTTAAATTAACTTACTTTATATACATACCACAATAAATGTATTAAGCAGAAGCAATATAGTCAAATATCTGTTTTTTATCTTAACTAAACCAAAACTTAACCTTGGTGGAAGGTGACATTGCCAAAAGTTTGCTTCACCCCATCCTCTTCTCAAAGCTAGAGTCTGCCAGACATGAAATGTTATGTCTTCATTTGTAGCATGTTCAGTCCTTTTCTGAATAATATTTAAACATGTGAATTAAAGTACTGTCACAGTTCAGAAAAAGGGTCATCACAATAAAGACAGAAAGTCTTGAGTGGGATTATCCAGTTTTGTAGTTTTTTGGTTTTTTGTTTTTTTTTTTCTGAGACAGAGTTGTGCTCTGTTGCCCAGGCTGGAGTGCAGCGGCTTTATCTCGGCTCACTGAAACCTCCACCTCCTGGATTCAAGCGATTCTGCCTCCCGAGTAGCTGAGATTACAGGCGCCTGCCACCATGCCTGGCTAATTTTTGTATTTTTAGTAGAGACAGGGTTTCACCATGTTGGCCAGGCTGGTCTCGAACTCCTGACCTCAAATG
>NW_012106720.1:328743-330368 GCF_000951045.1 Mandrillus leucophaeus
GGAGAATTGTTTGAACCCAGGAGGCGGAGGTTGTGGTGAGCCGAGATCGTGCCACCGCACTCCAGCCTGGGCAACAAGAGCGAAACTCCATCTCAAAAAAAAAAAAAAAAAAAAAAAAAAAAAACTGTCCCCAGGCTATCCCTACCACTCACACCACTGTGCCCCGCTCCAAAGAAGGGCTTCGTCTCTTGCCTGGATTGTAACAATCTCCAAACTCTGACAGTCTGTTCTCCATTGACAAATTCATTCTTTTAAAATGAGAGCATCTCATTCCTCTGCACAAAACCCTTTAACAGCTCTTCTTCTCAGAGTGAAAGCCTATAGGCCTCACAGGGTGTGGGCCCACCACTTACGACTCACCTTCCTACTCACAATAGCTTTCACTCCTCCTGGCCCACTTCACTCCCGTCACACTGGCCTCCTTCAACACGCCAAGCACCCTCCTACCTCAGGGCCTTTGCAATCATGTTTCCTTTGCCTAGATAGCAGTTTCCTCAGCCAGGCGCAATGGCTCACACCTGTAATCCGAACACTTTGGGAGGCTGAGGCAGGAGGATTCCTTCAGTTCAGGAGTTTGAGACCAACCTGGGCAACATAATGAGACCCCCCCCACCATCTCTACAAAAAAAAGAAAGAAAAACTTAGCTAAATGTGGTGGAGTACACCTGTAGTCCCAGCTACTTGAAAGGCTGGGGCTGGAGGATTGCTTGAGCCTGAGAGGTCGAAGCTGCAATGAGCCATGATAGCACCACTGCACTGTAGCCTGGGAAACAGAGCAAGACCCTGTCTGAAAAAAAAAAAAGAGAGAGAGAGAGAGAGAGAAAGCCCTTTTCCCAGATTTGCAAAAAGGTTACTTCTTCATTTCCTTCATGTCTCTGCTCAAATGTCACCTTATCAGAAAGTTCTACTTATCAAGTAAATCTACTTGACCTTAACTTGGCTGTAAAATGAAACCAACTATGCCCTTGGAATTTTTCTGGGGTCTCGGGGAGGGACAGTCTATAAGCAGGGAAAGTCAAGTCCTGGCTCTACTCCAAAGTACATCAGATCTCCCTTACCTTGCTTCATCTCTCTCTGTTACACTTACCAGTACCTGACTCTATATATATATACACACACACACACACATACATACATATATACACTATAGATATACACTATATAGTGTATATAGTATATATGTATATACTATATATAGTGTATACATAGTATATATAGTGTATACATAGTATATATAGTGTATATATAGTGTATATATATGTGTATATAGTGTATATCTAATATATAGATATATAGTATATATATCGTGTATATCTATAGTATATATATGTATATACTGGCTAGGAACTGGCTAGGGAAAAGAAGAAACTGGCTAGGGAAAAGAAGAGACCTCAGTATGAGCACCACTACCATACATACACACACACACACACACACACACATTAAATAACCTGGAACCAATGCAAATGTACAACAAAGGGAAATGATAAAGTGTGCTTGTGGGGTAGAAAAGTATATAGTGACTGGCTGGGTGCAGTGGCTCATGCCTGTAATCCCAGCACTTTGGGAGGCCAAGGTGGGCAGATCACCTGAGGTCAGGAGTTTGAGACCAGCCTGGCCAACAT
>NW_012106720.1:337398-372083 GCF_000951045.1 Mandrillus leucophaeus
TGCCTGGCTAATTTTTGTATTTTTAGTAGAGACAGGGTTTCACCATGTTGGCCAGGCTGGTCTCGAACTCCTGACCTCAAATGATCCACCCACCTCAGCCTCCCAAAGTGCTGGGATTCCAAGCATGAGCCACTGCACCTGGCCAGTTCTGTAGTTTTAATTACTATCACTTTTCTAGTGAGTCTCAAATAAATCCCTAACCCGAACCTTAACCCTGAACTCCAGACTCAAATATACACCTGTCTACTTGACCTCTCCACTTAGATGTCTGGTAGGCGCTGCAAATTTAAATATCCAGGCTGGGCACCATGGCTCACACCTGTAATCTCATCACTGTGGGAGGCAGAGGTGAGCAGATCACTTGAGTTTAGGAGTTAAAGACCAGTTTGGGCAACACAGCAAGATCCTGTCTCTATAAAAAAATTTTTTAATTAGCCAGGCGTGTTGGGACATGCCTGTAAGTCCTAGCTACTAAGGAGGATAAGGCAGGAGGATCACGTCAGCCAGGAAGGTTGAAGCTGCAGTGAGCCATGATTACACCTTTGCACACCAGCCTGGGCAACAGAGCAAGACCCTGTCTCAAAAAAAAAATTAAATGCCCAAAACTGACCACTGATTTTCCATCTGCCCTCCCCACACACACGCATAGTTTCTCTAACACCTAATAGCAAGGCAATTCTTTTTTTTTTTTTTTTTTTTTTTTTTGAGATAGAGTCTCACTTTTTCACTCAGGCTGGAGTACAGTGGTGCCATCTCAGCTCTCGGCAACATCCGCCTCCCGGGTTCAAGCAATTTTCCTGCCTCAGCCTCCCAAGAAGCTGGGATTACAGGCATGTGCCACTATACCTGGCTAATTTTTGTATTTTTAGTAGAGACAGGGTTTCACCATGTTGCCAATGCTGGTCTCGAACTCCTGGCCTCAAGTGATCCACCGGCCTCAGCCCCCCAAAGTGCTGGGTTTACAGGTGTGAGCCACCACACCCAGCCAACTAATAGCAGGTCACAAGGCCCCATGTGACCAGCTTCATCACCTCTGTGACCTCCTACTCTACCCTTCCATCACCCCTCTGGGTCGAATTGGCCCCCTTGCTATTCCTCAAACACACCAGACATGTGCCCACCTCAAGGCCCTGGACTTGTTCCCTCTACTGAGAGTGATCTTCCTCTCCATACTCATCCGTGGTCCCTGTCTCAGTTTGATGAGGTCTTTACACAAAAGACAAAGCAACTTTCTGAGTGAGGCCTTCCCTATACAACCTATCTAAAATAAACACACAAACAACTCCCTGATTTGAATTTTCCACTTTAGCATTTTATTGCCTTTTTCAAGATAGGGTCTTGCTCTATCACCCAGGCTGGAGTACTGTGGTATGATCATAGCTCACCACAGCCTTGAACTCTTGGGTTCATGCAATCCTCCTGCCCCATCCTCCCAGGGCCACAGGCATGTGCCACCGTGTCTGGCTAATTTTTTATTTTTATTTTTTGTAGAGACAGAGCTCTCACTGTGTTCCCCAAGATGGTCTCAAACTCCGAGCCTCAAGCAATCCTACGCCTCAGCCTCCTAAAGCACTAGGATTACAGGAGTGAGCCACCATGCCTGGCCCATTTTATCACTGTTTAAAGTTATATATTTTTTACTTGTTTATTTTGTTTATTGTCTGTATCTCCCTATTAGAATGTAATCCTATAAGCCCCAAGGGCAGAGATTGTTGTCTATTTTGTTCACTGATGTATCCCCAGTGCCCAGAATGGTGCCTGCCACCTGGTAGACACTTGACAAATATTCACTGACTGAATAAGAGTGGGAAGGAAAAGCACATAATAACCATGTGGTGTGGATCAGAGACAACAGGCAACATTCTTATTAGCAGAAAACTAATTTAGGGAGATTACTAAGAAAGTCAGGTGTGGTCATGCAAAAGATTCTACAAAATATAACTAAACGTCTGAGTCACCAATATAGGGGCTGGGGGTCAAATAGTCTCTGACAGAGAAAACTGACTCCCTCCCTGACTCACAGTTTACATCCAGCTCTGTCTTCAGAATCACAGTCCCCTGAGGGCTGAGAACTCCAGAATCTACACATGCCCAGCCCCCATACATACCTTGGTCCCGGAAGATGGGTGGGAGCTAATGGGGCAAAGGGATGTCTAAGGTATGTTTCTTTCAGCTGGGATACTCTCAGGTAAGGCATGGTAACAGAAAATCCAGTTCAGACTGGTGTCAATAATAAAGAACATTTGGGAGGCTGAGGTGGGAGGATCACTTGAGCCTAGGAGTTCAAGATCAGCCTGAGAAACCAAGCAAGACCCTGTATCTTGCTTACAAAAACTAAAAATTAATAATAACAAAAAAATTAGCCAGGTGGCTGGGCACAGTGGCTCACGCCTGTAATCCCAGCACTTTGGGAGGCCAAGGCAGGCAGATGACCTGAGGTCGGGAGTTCAGGACCAGCCTGACCAACATGGAGAAACCCTGTCTCTATTAAAAACACAAAATTAGCTGGGCATGGTGGCGCATGCCTGTAATCCCAGCTACGAGGGAGGCTGAGACAAGAGAATCGCTTCAACCTGGGAGGCAAATGTTGCAATGAGCCTAGATTGCACCACTGCACTCCAGCCTGGGCAACAGGAGCAAAACTCCACCTCAAAAAAAAAAAAAAAAAAGAATGGACTCAGACAAGGCGGTTTCTCCTTATAGGGGCAGAAATGGCTGCAGTTTTTCAAGATTTTACATCTTTGCACTAGACTTCAATCTATCACTTCAAATGACTGGGCTTCAATCTGTTTGGGTCGTTTGTCATAGATTCATTCTAAAGCAACCCCTGTGACCAGAGAAAAGTCAACACACAAAGGAGGGTAGAGCTGGCTTGGGCCATTCGCTGATCCAAACACTGGGCCCGGGGATGGGATTTTTCTAACTGATTTAGGACATGCCACTGAGGCTGGAAGTGAAGCCAATCCTACCTAAACAGCTCCTCCATAGGGAGCAGTGTGTGAATGGATGGGGGACCAACTACAGAATCCATGACAAAGACATATCCACCCAGAGGGGTCCAGGAGACCACTGTCTACTTCTATTCTGACTTGGGTCTAGTTATCCCTCTCCTCACCAGGGCCAGGCACTGCAGAGGCTCACAAATATCTGTTGGGAACCTGGTGCATACCAGGCTGTAGGCATCACCTAGGACCTTGGTCTGCACAGCGTGGAAGCCGAGTCAATCATGGTCTCTTTTAGTGCCTCTTCAATCAGCCCCATGATGCCCCCAACTCTTCCTGTCATCCTAATGCAAGTGAATCCAGAGAGTGGGCCTCTCCTGTACTCTTAGGATGATGCTGCCCTCTGTGTTTCCTGCTACTACTACAGCGTCGTGAGCCTGTATCACCTGGAACCTTGGTTCATTTATAGATGGGAGCTCCCTCCACCTTCTGCTTTAACTGAAACCTGGCTGAGGACATGGCATGAGGCCTTGCTAACTTCATCAAGATAGCCCACCTACCATGTGACAAGGAGGAAGGTGGTCCGCATCCCCTGCCCTCACTGCCTCTTTCAGATCACCACTGTTCTTTGGGCTCCCTTCCTCGGCACTTCCCCTACGTTCACTGAGGACTTTGGCCCCTGACTCATAGACTTCCCAGGAGAAATACTGCCATCATCCTGGGTGATTTAGTATCCCTGTGGATAACACCTTCTATATCTTAATCTTAAAGTCTCTAGCCCCCTTGTCTTCAGTGACCTTAGCCCTTCTTACTGCTCAGGCCACTCATCCCCTTGGTCACACTCTGAGCCTTGTCATCACCTAAAAGTAATACTCTGACAAAATCCGAAACATAAGCATCTGTTCTTATAGCTCCCCCTTCCTTATCTCATTACATCTGTGTCCCCTTAACCTTCCATCTTCTTGTCTTCACGTAGTGCTGAGCAGTGTAGGGAAAGCTCCATTCCCCTGTGGACTGGTGCCAGGGTCTTCAACCCCCGACATCTGGATTCTCTCTCTACTACACCACTGAAGCCACTAACGTCACCAGGGACTTCCTTGTTGCTAAACTAGAGGGATCTCTTATCTTCTTAGTCCTCTAGGTCCTTATCTTTTTAGTCCTCTTCTCTGTGTTGACCACTTCTTCATTCTTGAAATCCTCTTCTGCGGCCACTAAATTGCCGATCACCTGTCATTTTCTTCTATCTCCTCAAATGTGCTTTCTCCTTCTTCTTCACTAATTCCTTTTCTTCCCATCAGCCCCATAAATGTTGCTGTTCCTAGAGGTCTGTCTTGGTTTACTTCTCCTTTCATTTTACAAATTCTTCTTGGATTATCTCACTCATACCCAAGGTTTCAACAACCACCTAAATGCTAATGATATCCAAACCTAAATTTGAGGCCTTGATTGCTCATTGGGTATTGCCACTAGCATGCCCTGAAGGGACCTTAATTTCAGCATTTCCCAAATTGAACTTTCTATTCTCTACCCTACACTCGGTGGGACATGACAGAACGTATGGCCGGGTGCGGTGGCTCATGCCTGTAATGCCAGCACTTTAGGAGGCTGAGGCAGGTGGATCACTTGAGGTCAGGAGTTCAAGACCATCCTAGCCAACAAGGTGAAATCCCGTCTCTACTAAAAATACAAAATATAACTGGGCGTGGTGACACGCACCCATAATCCCAGCTACTCAGGAGGCTGAGGCAGGAGAATTGCTTGAACCCGGGAGGCGGAGGTTGCAGTGAGCTAAGATCACACCACTAAACTCCAGCCTAGGTGACAGAGCCAGACTCCATCTCAACCAAAAAAAAAAGAAAGAAAGAAAAAAAAAAAGTTGAGTCATGTGTAAAGCTGAAAAGAGATGAGCCCCCAGCATGTCCTCTGAGGACACTCCAGGAGGGTCTCATATCACCTTTTGAACTGTGGGCGCTTACCAGGCAGTTCCAGGTCTTATGTAAATGGACTGAGAATTTTCTAGAAAGGGAGGCACCAGCTCTGGTAATGGAGCTTCCAAAACTGCCTAGGGGAAAAGCAGTCCCTATTGACACAGCGCCTTCTGGGTGCCACTGTGATTGAGGGATGCAAAGTAATCTGAGGTCTCAGGATGAACAAAGCTTTGGATGACATTAATTTAACCTACTCAGTTTGTCATCTGTTTTCTTGGTCTGTGGTGCAAGAAACAAAAAACCTAATCAACTACTTTAAGAAGGAAAAGCGGGGGTTGAAGCTTGCTGGAAGGATAATTGAGTGTTTCAAGTAGCAACTAAACCAGAAGAATAAAAGAGAAACTGATTTGGGGCCTTGGTCAGATATGAATGGAACCAAGGATTCAATGTCTAGTTCTCTGGTTTCCTCTGCACGCTGCCTTCAACTTTCCCCACCACTGCCTGAACTCCTCAGTGTGACTGAGTGCCGTTAGCTCCCTGGCCTCATTCACATCCCACCTGCCACTGGCAGAGAGGTACTGGTCTATTCTCACTCTGCTCTGCAAAGGGACTCTGGCCTGGCTTGGCTTGGAGGGAGACCCCCAAACTATTGGTGGTTGAGCTGTGAAGAGATCTGATGAGACCTCTTGATTCAAGTCTGCCACTGGATCAATTAGCTATATGCCATGGGGACAGAGTTGCATAGTACAGACCTGGTCATTGGGCACTCACCCTGTGTAACAAGGACAATTTCCAGGGTAGAAGGATGTGTAAGAATATTAGAATTTGGGGCTGGTGGGGTGGCTCACACCTGTAATCCCAGCACTTTAGGAGGCTGAGGCGGGTGGATCGCCTGAGGTCAGGAGTTCGAGACCAGCCTGGCCAACATAGTGAAACCCCGTCTCTACTAAAAAATACAAAAAATTAGCTAGGCGTGGTGGCGGGCACCTATAATCCCAGCTACTCAGGAAGCTGAGGCAGGAGAATCGCTTGAACCTGGGAGGCAGAGGTTGCAGTGAGCTGAGATTCCACCATAGAGCTCCAGGGCAACAAGAGCTAAACTCTGTCTCAAAAAAAAAAAAGGAAAAAGAATATTAGAATTTGGACTGCAATTACAATATTAGAATTAGAATACGGGCAGCCACCCTAGCGGGATTACTACATCATTGCTAAGTAATTTTTTTTTCTTTTTTTTTTCTTGAGACAGAATCTCACTCTATCACCCAGGCTGGAGTGCAGTGGCACAACGTTGGCTCACTGCAACCTCCATACTCTGGATTCAAGCGATTATCCTGCCTCACTAAATACAGAAATACAATAATTTCTGTATTTTTAGTAGAAACGGGGTTTGGCCATGTTTCCCAGGCTGGTCTCAAACCCCTGGGCTCAAGCCATCTCCCCACCTTGGCCTCCCAAAGTGCTGGGATTACAGGGGTGAGCCATCACGCCCGGCCGCTAAGTGCTTTTTAATTCTTTCCCACAACACAGTCAACTAGCCTTAGCACGTTGCCCATGATAATGAAGTCATGTGCCAAAGCACATAAGAACATGGCTGAACCCTCTCTCCTTGCTCTGTCAGTCCCTCAGACCCTTGGGCTGTGCCCCCTCTCCTGGCTTCCAAGGCCTCAGCCCCTCTCCCAGGCTGCTTGCAAAAGTGTCTACACAAACCCTGCCCTCTGTGTTCCCTCCCTCTGAGGTGATCTCGTTTCTTGTTATGCCCAAAGGGAGAGCCTTGAAGTCTCCTGGAAGGGAAACATCTACAGATATAAATCTGCATGCGCTCCATAAGACTGGCGGTTGAGGAAGAGTTTCCTTCTAAGATCTGGTGCAGCCGGGCACGGTGGCTCACGCCTGTAATCCCAGCACTTTGGGAGGCCAAGGCAGGCGGATCTCTTGAGCCCAGGAGTTCAAGATCAGCCTGGCCAACACGGCAAACCCTCGTCTCTACAAAAATACTAAAATTAGCCGGGCACAGTAGCTCCGGTAATCCCAGCTATTCAGGAGGCTGAGGCAGGAGAATAGCTTGAACCCAGGAGGCAGAGGTTGCAGTGAGTCAAGACCACACCGCTGCACTCCAGCCTGGGTGACCAGAGTAAAACCCTGTCTCAAAAAAAAACCCAAAAAACCAAAATCAAACAAACAAAAAAACCTGATGCAGAAGAATAGGTGAGGGGAAGGGGCATTTGTGTTGCAGACTCCCCAAATAGGTCTGGGTCCCTCCCCGAGTGAGGGGATTTTCTGCCCCCCTAGATGTGTGAGCCAGTGTGTGTGTGTGCGTGTGTGTGTGTGCTCATGCATGAGCCTGTGTGACAGACCAACTGCGTACAACTGACAAGTGTGCAGCTGAGAGTGGGCGGTGATTGTCCCAGGCCCTTCCCACTCACTCCAGGTGCAAGCTGGGATCCAAGCCTTCTGCCTCTGGCTTGCAATTGAATTTGACGTCTGCACTGGCCCTTGCTGCTCCCTAAGGTCTGAGCTCTTATTCACCTTCTGGCCACTTTGGTTAGCATCTCCTCCTCTAGTTTCAGCTTTCACATTAAACCCCAAACCCAGCCTGTGGGAAAGTCCTCCAGTCAACCTCACACCAGCAACAGTCTTGGGGCTCAGCAGCAAATATGCATACTACTTCCGGTGGGGGAGGGAGCTAGATTCTTCCTGGTCCTGTCTGGGCACCAAGGAGTAAGAAAGATAGAGAAGCAGCTGCCCTGCCAAAGGGGAAGAAATGCTCAACTCCGAAGTACAGCTCTGCCCTCCACCACCAGCCTCCAGCTCTGTCTCTACTGGGGCCGCTCAGCATTTGGGGACCAGGAGATAGGAAGGGACCTAAGGGGACCTGTGGGTGGTGATGCTCAAGACTCAGGCACAAGGACCTGGGCACAGAGGAGGCAGCACCAGGAACACTGGGAACAGGAGGATGGTGTAGGGGGCATGAGGGACAGTGCCTAGATCTAGCCTGCTGAAGGAGCAGACAGCAGAGCTGGTGTTACAGCAAGAGTAGCTGCTCTGGGCCCTTGCCAGAAGAAGATGGGGCTCCAAAGAGGACAACATTGCAATGGTGACACAAGTCCTTCTCTTCTTTTCTTCCCAGGGTTGTTGTGACTCCTTCCTTGGTGGAAAAAGCCTAGGCTCTCTTACATACATTCCTTTCATTTGCTCATTCATCAATATTTTTAGCTCTTGTCTGAACAAGAATAAACAGAAATTCATATTTTTCAGAAGTTTGCTTATTGAATTGAAACCCAGCAATGGAAAACGTGAACCTGGCAGTGAAACTGGCTTCACTGCAGTGAAACACACTATGCTCTTGCCACCTTAATAACCTGCACAGTTGCATTCCTGTGGGCCTTGTTCATGATGATGGATCCCACTACCTAGGAAACCCTTCTGCCTCACCCACTTGGCAAACTCTTACCCATCTTTCAAGCCCTAGTTGAGGTGTCGCCTCTCCTGGGAACAGCAATACCCACCTCTTTATCCCATGGATTAATTGCTTATCATTTGATCCCCATAGTGACCTATGCTTGCCACAAAAGAACATTATTTTATTGTATATAGTTAGTTGTTTCTGCCTAGTACTGCCACTAAACTATGTACAATGGAGAAGGAGGAAGGATTATCTTGTTTGTATTTGTATCTGTATCTGTGTCTAGCACTAGCTAGTAACTGCTCAGCATTCAGGTACCAGGAGAAAGAAGGGGACCTGGGGTTGACATTGCTCAAGTCTCAGGCACAGAGGCCTGGGCACAGAGGAGACAGCACCAGAACACTGGGAGCAGGAGGATGACGCAGGAGACATGAGCGTGCAAGGACTAGCACAGTGCAAATCCTTAAAGTAAATGTTACTGCACATGGTGGCTCACACCTGCAATCGTAGCACTTTGGGAGGCCAAGGTGGGCAGATGGCTTGAGTTCAGGGCTTTGAGACCAGCCTGGACAACATGGCAAAATCCCATTTCTATAAACAAACAAACAAACAAAAATTAGCTAAGCATGGTGACAGGAGCCTGTAGTCCCAGCTACTTGGGAGGCTGAGGTGCGAAGATGGCTTGAGCCTGAGAGATTGAGACTGCAGTGAGCCAAGATCATGCCACTGCACTCCAGCCTGGGCAACAGAGTGAGACTGTCTCAAAAAATAAAAATAAAATTTAAAAAAATGTTTATTGAAAAAAATGAACCAAAAAATTGAATCAACAAAGTAAACCTAAGTGCCATTTTCCTGTATGCCCTGGTCCCTTCAATGTCGGAGCCAGAAATCTAATTGGGAAGCACGTGGTGGAGCCAGGTCCTCTGTCTTCCCTAGCTTCAGTATTTTGCTCAATCTTTTACCAAGGAAGCTTAAGGCTGGGGTTGGTGGCTCATGCCTGTAATCCCTGCACTTTGGGAGGCCGAGGCAGGAGGATTGTTTGAGGCTAGGAGTTTGAGGCCAGCCTGGACAACACACCAAGACCCCATATCTACAAAAAAATTTTAAAATTAGCTAGATATGGTGGTGCATGCCTGTAGTCCTAGCTACTCTGGGGTCTGAGGCAGGAGGATAACTTGAGCCTAGGAGTTCGAGGTTACAGTGAGCCATGATTATGCCACTGCACTCCAGTCTGAGTGACAGAGTAAGGCCCTATCTCCAAATAATAATAATAATAAAGAATGAGGAGCCTTGAAATACCACCTTTTCCCAATTTCAAATACAAATTTAAGACTCCTCATGGGCTTTTTTTTTTTTTTAGATGGAGTCTCACTCTGTCACCTAGGCTGGAGTGCAGTGGTGTGATCTCGGCTTACTGCAACCTCCAACTCCCAGGTTAAAGTGATGCTCACTCCTGCCTTAGCCTCCTAAGTAACAAGGATTACAGGCATGCACCATCATGCCCGGCTAATTTTTGCATTTTTAGTAGAGATGGGGTTTCACCATGTTGGTCAGGCTGGTCTCAAACTCCTGACCTCGTGATCCGCCCACCTTGGCCTCCCAAAGTGCTGTGATTACAGGCATGAGCCACCGTGCCTGGCCTGCCTCAGGAGCTTTTATCTCCATTTTCATTCCCCAGGAATATGTTGTTCAATACTTGTAGCAATAGTGTGTGACAGGAAAACAAACCACACATTTTATTGTCCAAATCACCTGGCTGCATAGGTCTCTTTAATTATTAATGGAACTATGGGATGTCTAATCTTGTTCAACAGAAGTCAAGGTCTAGCAGTAAAATTCTTTCTGGAACTGCTGTGTCTGGTACTTTGCACCAAGTAGCCACTAGAAAGTTAATGCTATAAGTACATGTAACCAGGAAAGTGAGGCAGGCCAGGAGGAGATGCTGTGGGGTCTGCTGCTATCACATACCATTCTTGGCATAGCAGAAACCTCAACCAAGGAATGAACCCAGGCACCCTCAGATCTTTGGCATGCAATTCTCTGCCATGCTGTTAGGGAAGGAGAGTCAGAGAGACATCATTTTAAAATCAATTCCATCTTTTTTTTTTTTTTTTTTTGGAGACACAGTCTCACTCTGTCACCCAGAGTACAGTGGCACAATCTGGAGTGCAGTGGCGTAATCTTGGCTCAATGCAAACTGCGCCTCCCGGGTTCAAGTGATTCTCCTGCTTCAGCCTCCTGAGTAGCTGGGATTACAGGTATATGCCACCACGCCTGGCTAATTTTTGTATTTTTAGTAGCGACAGGATTTCACCATGTTGGCCAGGCTGGTCTTGAACTCCTGACCTCAAGTGATCCACCTACCTCAGCCTCCCAAAATGCTAGAATTACAGGCACGAGCCACCATGCCTGGCCTAAACTCCATCTTAAAACTAGCCAAGACACATTCCTTGCCACTCATGACTCACGATCACAAGCTGTTTACAGTTGAGGAAACAGCTTAAAGATACTTGCAAGGACATACTCCTACAGCAACTAAAAGTCCAGATGTCCCAATACCCATAACAATATATGCTTTCAAGATAATTATAATGGCCAGATGCAGTGGCTCATGCCTGTAATCCCAGCATTTTGGAAGGCCAAGGAGGGAGGATTCCTTGAGCCCAGGAGTTTGAGACCAACCTGGGCAACACAGCCAGACCCCATCTCTACAAAAGTAAAAAAAAAATTAGCCAGGCATGGTGGTGTGCACCTGTGGTCCCAGCTGTTCAGGAGGCTGAGGTGAGAGGATCACTTGGGAGGTGAAGGTTGCAGTGAGCTGAGATTGTGCCACTGCATTCTAGCCTGGGTGAGAGAGTGAGACTCTGTCCTCCCCCCCAAAAAAAAACCCCAAAATATAACTATAGTTACACTTTGAGGTACTGACACACTAGAATGTCAAGGATAGCTTTCTTTAAATCAACAGAACAATAAATTTTGTGATGCTGTCAACCTACTCTCATGTAGACACATCTTAGCCTAGTTTTTATGTAGACAAGACCTCTATATAAGAAAAACTTAAAGATGAGGTGTTCCTCCTCTTGCCTTCTGAGAATGTTCTACTCTGTAACAGTAGCCTGCCTTTCTTTCTTTCTCTCTTTCTCTCTCTCTTTCTTTCTTTCTTTCTTTCTTTCTTTCTTTCTTTCTTTCTTTCTTTCTTTCTTTCTTTCTTTCTTTCTTTCTCTCTTTCTTTCTTACATGGAGTCTTCGCTCTGTCACCCAGGCTGGAGTGCAATGGCACAATCTCAGCTCACTTCAACCTCCGCCTCCTGGGTTCAACCAATTCTCCTGTCTCACCCTCCACCTGGGACTACAGGCGCCCGCCACCACGCCCAGCTAATTTTTATGTTTTTGGTAGAGACAGGGTTTCACCATATTGGTCAGGCCGGTCTCAAACTCCTGACCTCAGATGATCCACCCGCCTCAGCCTCCCAAAGTGCTGGGATTACAGGCATGAGCCACCGCCCCGGGCTGACAGTAGCTTTCAATAAACTATCTCTTCTCACTGCACTCTGTGACTCACTTTGAATTCCTTCCTATACAAGATCCAAGAACCCTCTCTTGGGGTCTGGATCAAAACCCATTTTTCTGGCAACAATACAGTATCTAGATGATTTAACTGATGGCTACAAGTTTAGAGAAGTATGTTGCATTAGGCAAGCTCTTTTCATTTCAAGCAACTGACTCACCTTAAAATAGCTTAAGCCAAAAGAGGAATATGTATAGGCTCATGGAACCAAACTAAGATTGGCGTCAGGGACTCAGACGTTCTCAGATCTTGCCCTCCTCATTTCTCAAGTCTACTTCTGTGTCGGTTCATTCACTTCACCTGCAAATCAGCTTTTGCTAAGCAGCTTGGCTTCCTTATCTTTGCCAGCAACTGGAGCATCTGCAAGGTTCCAGGAGAAACTCCATTTGGTTCAGCCCAGATCATATAGGTGCCCCTGTATTCAAGGGAGTGGTGCCCATTATCAAAAATGTGTAGGGGGAGTAGAGGATGATTATTGGACAAATCTTTGCAAGCCAGGTGACTTGCTCAATTTCTATTGACTGCATATGCTAATAATTTTTTTTTTTTTTTTTTCTCTGAGACAGGGTCTCACTCTGACATCCAGGCTGGAGTGCAGATCTTGGCTCACTGCAACCACTGCCTTCTAGGCTCAGGTGATCCTCCCACCTCAGCCTCCCAAGTAGCTGAGACTACAGGTACACACCATCATACCTGGCTAATTTTTGTATTTTTAGTAGAGATGGGGATTCACAAGTTGCCCAAGCTAGTCTCGAACTCTTGAGCTCAAGCAATTCCCAAAATGCTAGGGTTACGGGTGTGAGCCACCATGTCTCAAATATACATACATACATACATACATACATATATATATATAGTTTTTTTGAGATGGAGTTTTGCTCTTATTGTCCAGGCTGGAGTGCAATGGCACGATCTCAGCTCACCACAAACTCTGCCTCCTGGGTTCAAGCGATTCTCCTGCCTCAGTCTCCAGAGTAGCTGGGATTACAGGCATGCGCCGCCACACCCAGCTAATTTTGTATTTTTAGTGGAGACAGGGGTTTCTCCATGTTGGGCAGGCTGGTCTCCAACTCCCGACCTCATGTGATCCGCCCACCTTGGCCTCCCAAAGTGCTGGTATTACAGGCGTGAGCCACCGCACACGGCCCCGGCCTCAAATATTTTTTAAAAGGCAAAGGAGTGGGAAAGCTTCGGTAATCCCACCACTCACATAAATGACAGCTGTTGTTGGCCTTTATTCTTTTAGTGCTTTAACAACAATCCCATGTGTACAATTTTGTTTGCTGACTTTTTTTACTTTATTATAACACATACATTTCTCTAATCATAAAAACTTCTTGAAACGCTGCTTTAAATAGCTATGTAGTATACTTTAAAGACTCACCTAGGCTGGAGTGCAGTGGCACATTCTCAGCTCACCGAAACCTCCAGCTCCCGGGTTCAGGTGATTCTTCTGCCTCAGCCTCCCAAGTAGCTGGGATTACAGCACCTGCCGCTATACCTGGCTAATTTTTGTATTTTTAGTAGAGGCGGGGTTTCACCATGTTGGCCAGCCTGATCTTGAACTCCTGACCTCAAATGATCCACCCATCTTGACCTCCCAAAGTGCTGGAATTACAGGCGTGAGCCACCACTCCCAGCCCTCTGAAGACTTTTAACCACTTCATCCAGAAGGAAAGAAGGCAGCTGAGTGAGGAGGCATTCCTTCTGTGCATGTGCCTCTGTCCTCAGTCCCCAGAGGCACTTTAAGTTCCTGGGACACAATTCGGACTTCAGAGGAGAGGGCATTACACTGGAATTCCCCCTCCGCATTTCCTGCACTTCTCAAAACTTGTCTCATTCACACTTATTCTTCCTCTGCTCCAGGCTCAGAGAACTTGCTACAAATTTGGCTAGTGATTCAGCCAAACACCTTTAGGTTTGAATCCTGACTCTGTAGCTTTGTAATTGGGGAAACATTTTACCTCTCTAAAAACCATTTGTAAAATGGGGATTTTGTCACAGAGTTCTTATAAGGATTAAATGTCATTATGTATATAAAACACTTAGCACGTAGATGATAAATAATAGCAAAATAAGCAAAACCCAGGCCAGGTGCAGTGGCTCACACCTGTAATCCCAGCACTTTGGGAGGTCTAGTCAGACAGATCACTTGAGCCCGGGAGTTTGAGACCAGCCTGGGCAACATGGCAAAACCCTGTTTCTACCAAAAATACACAAATTAGCCAGGCATGGTCATGCACACTTGTGTCACCAGCTACTTGAAAGACTGAGGCAGGAGGATCATTTGAGCCCAGGAGGTCAAGCCTGTGGTGAGCCGAGATTGGGCCACTGTACTCCAGCCTGGGCTATAAAGTGAGACCCTATCTCAGCAAAACAAAACAAAACCAAACACCCCAGCAAAACCCGAAGAAGATTCCCCTCTAATTATAGCCCTCTCCTCCCTTCCCCTTCTCTTTCAGTCATGCTTCTTGCAAGTAATCTGTGCTTGCTATCTCTATTTCCTCATCTCCCATTTACATCTCAACCCATTGTAATCTGGCTGTTTCCCCTGCTCACCAAATACCTTCTAATGCACTCTAGATATCTTCATAGAGCATTGTTCAATCTTTTCTGTATTAGTCACAGTTAATCAATTTCTCCTTCAAAATTCTCTTGTTCTTTATCAGATTCCATCTAGTTTTCCCAATTCTCAGCCTGCACCTTCTAACTCTACTTTGCTTCCTCAACTCTCTTTCAAGTCAGGGGTCCTCAACCCCTGAATAAAGGTGAAAACCCTACGGTACCAGTTTGTAGCCTGTTAGGAACTGGCCTGCACAGCAGGAGATGAGCAGCAGGCAAGCCAGAGAAGCTTCATCTGTATTTACAGCTGCTCCTGATTGCTTGCATTACCACCTGAGCTCCACCTCCCATCAGATCAGCCATGGCATTAGATTCTCATAGGAGCACGAACTCTATTGTGAACTGCACATGGGAGGGATCTAGGTTGCATGCTTCTTATAAGAACGTAATCCCTGATGATGTGTCACTATCTCTCATCACCCCAAGACGGGACCAACCAGTTGCAGGAAAACAAGGTCAGGGCTCCCACTGATTTACATTATGGTGAGTTGTATAATTATTTCATTATATATTACAATGTAATAATAATAGAAATAAAGTGCACAATAAACGTAAGATGCTTGAATCATCTTGAAACCATTCCCCTGCAACCCCTCAATCCCGGTGAAAAAATTGTCTTCCACAAAACCAGTCCCTGGTGCCCAAAAGGTTGGGGATCACCTCTTTAATTAGTATTTGTCTTCAACTTTCATATGTCTAGAAAAAGCATAATTTTTTTTTTTTTTTTTTGAGACGGAGTCTCGCTCTGTCGCCCGGGCTGGAGTGCAGTGGCCGGATCTCAGCTCACTGCAAGCTCCGCCTCCTGGGTTCATGCCATTCTCCTGCCTCAGCCTCCCGAGTAGCTGGGACTACAGGCACCCGCCACCTCACCCAGCTAGTTTTTTGTATTTTTTAGTAGAGACGGGGTTTCACTGTGTTAGCCAGGATGGTCTCGATCTCCTGACCTCGTGATCCGCCCGTCTCGGCCTCCCAAAGTGCTGGGATTACAGGCTTGAGCCACCGCCCCCAGCCAAAAGCATGATTCTTTACTATGAGATCTGAGTTGGAATTCTGACTCTGCTACCTACTAAATTGATTTCCTAAATTATTTTACTCCCTTGAGCCTTCATACTTTCACCTGCAAGAAAGTTCCTCCTCTCCTGGATAGTCATCCTAAATTGAATTGTATACCAAACCTATATTTCCAGGCCGGGTGCGGTGGCTCACGCCTGTAATCCCAGCACTTTGGGAGGCTGAGGCAGGCAGATCACAAGGCCAGGAGTTCTAGACCAACATAGTGAAACCCTGTCTCTACTAAAAATACAAAAAATTAGCCAGGCATGGTGGCGGGTGCCTGTAGTCCCAGCTACTTGGGAGGCTGAGGCAGGAGAATCGCTTGAACCTGGCAGACGGAGGTTGTGGTGAGCCAAGATTGTGCCACTGCACTGCAGCCTGGGCAACAGAGTGAGACTCCGTCTCAAAAACAAAACAAACAAACAAAAAAACTGTATTTCCCATTGGCATAATGAATTAGTAAGCATAAATTGGAATTCCAGGCCTGGAAACCTGTTTCATACCATAACTATGTCAAAAATCAGAACAAATATATGCTGTTCAAAATGTTTATTAACCATATAAAACTAAACAATGTGAACTGTGATGTAAATGTTCCTTTGAGGTATTTTTCTTCATGGACTGGACTGGCTGAAGTTTCTTTGACTCTTAGTTTAATGAAGTTTGGACACAACATGCCATCTTTTCCTGGTGAATCTTCCTAGGGCATACATAGATATTTTTCCTTACTCCAGAGACCTTTGAATTTGCATTGAAAATTAGGGTCATCTGCCACAAAGAAAAAAGAAAGTTCAGTGACGTTCAGATGAATGCCTCTCAAAAGTTTTTGAATGTTAAATGTTGGGACAGGGACAGTTTCAATGATGTCTTATTCTTCCATTTTTATAAACATCTACTTTGCTGAGCTTCCAAGAAATGTCCAGCAATAGTATCAGTTTGCAAGAGAAATTTCTAGATTCACTTACTCTGCAGTGTCAGTTTCAGTGATGCTTTTTACAGTTATACAAATACCTTCAAAAATACTGAATGAGGCAGTTTCCTCCAAATTCCTAGTTCCAGGCTTCACTTAAGATTTACATGATATCCAAAACACTTACAAAATTCTTTTTTGGTCTATCCTCCTTGTATTAAGGCTTTAATTGGCCTTTGCAAATTTCACAAATAAAGATACCTTAAGAATGCAACAAATTCTGTAGCAAGCCAACTTAGAAAAAAAAATGCAACAGCTTATTTGCTCTGTTGGTCAAAGTCAGTGAGATGCTTTGTAAAGATTGGGGAAGAAGGAAAACTACTCTATTGTCAGGATGCTGCTGCTTAAGAATTGGGAGACAGCCTGGAGCATCCCAGGACAGTTAGCATTAAACCTAGCTGTTATGAACTTTTTAAAAAATGCCATAGTTTCTTTTCTTGAGACGGAGTTTCACTCTCGTTGCCCAGGCTGGAGTGCAATGGCGCAATCTCGGCTCACCGCAACCTCCCCGTCCTGGGTTCAAGCAATTCTCCTGCCTCAGTCTCCTGAGTAGCTGGGATTACAGGCATGGGTCACCATGCCCGGCTAATTTTGTAATTTTAGTAGAGACAGGGTTTCTCCATGTGGGTCAGGCTGGTCTCAAACTCCTGAACTCAGGTGATCTGCCCACCTCAGCCTCCCAAAGTGCTGGGATTACAGGCGTGAGCCACCATGCCCTGCTTTTTTTTTTTTTTTTTTTTTTTTTTGAGAAGGAGTCTCGCTCTGTTGCCCAGGCTGGAGTGCAGTGGCATGATCTTGGCTCACTGCAACCTCCACCTCCGGGGTTCAAGCAATTCTCTGCCTCAGCCTCCCAAGTAGCTGGGATTACAGGCACGTGCCACCACACCCGGCTAATTTTAGTAGTTTTAGTAGAGATGGAGTTTCACCATCTTGGCCAGGCTGGTCTTGAACTCCTGACCTCATGATCCGCCCACCTTGGCTTCCCAAAGTGCTGGGATTACAGGCTTGAGCCACTGTGCCTGGCCTCAAAAAAATACCATAGTTTCTTGACTTCCAGAACAAAGTGGAGTGAAAATCAAAGCTTAATAATGGACTCTTCAAAATACATTAGTTCATTAATTAAAGCCTACTGCTCTTGTATTCTTGGCAGGATAAAGTTAAGGCAACAGTTTCAATTTGCAGTCAATCACAATATGTAATACCTCCTACCCAACTGCATAGTCAATACTTAAAAATTTTCTACCTTACCAAAGTCAGCTTTCCAAAAAAGAAAAGTTTTATCGATGGCGAATACCTGTCTCAAACAGTAACATACCCCTGCATTTTAGTTAAGTGTTCTGAAAAAACCTTCAATGCTTCAATCTTAGCAACAAACAAAAACTATTCAAAGTTTCAAACTGTTCAAAGAAAATCCCTATCCACTTATTTTCTATCCACAGCAAGGTCCTAGTTCAGGCCCTCCTTTCTTGTATAGTCATTACTATACAATAATCTTGAAACTAGTCTGAACATAATTCCCTGGATCTATTCTCCAATCTACCACCAGTATCTTCATAAGATATGTATAGTCTTTCGAACCTTCATTCTACCTTGCACAATCCCTCCAGCATTAGCATTTATTACATTTTATTGTCATTATATATTTACAAAAGTCTCCTCTATTTTTTCCTGATATCCTAGTGGGCAAAAACTAATTCTTACTGGTCTTTGGTCTACTATATAGTCAACACATAGCACTCAACAAAAGTACCTTTAGGTTAAATATGAGTCTAACTCTCATATCAGCTTTTAGATGGCCTAAGAATTCCCTCTTTGAACACCAAATATCAGTTTTCCTTCTTAATCCAATATTCTTATGTGAAAATTTTACTGCAAATATTGATGAAAAACACCTGAATGTTTCTTTGAAGCTAGTGCACTGGAAAAATACACCTTAGTGACTTAAAATGATCATAAATTAACACCAATTATATATATTTTAGGACACAGGTTCTCACTCTGTAACCCAGGCTGGAATGCAATGGCAGCATCGTAGCTTATTTTATAGGTGCAAGCCACAGCACCCAGCCCAATTATCGTGATCTTTTTATAGCTTTGTCATCAGTAGCTACTAAAAGGTGTGAGTTGCATGCTCCAGTTCCTGTAGCTTTTTAGGTCTTATCACACATACTCACCAGCTTTTATATCTAATTCTTCTGTCTGCACCAATTCATCTCACACCTCTAAATTTTAAGATACCATAGACTAGAAAGCTAATATAATCAAGTTTGTTAGAAGTATTTATGGCAGAGGTTGGGCATGATTACACACACTCATAGTCCCAGTTACTCCAGAGGCAGGAGGATCTCTTGGGCTCAGGGGCTCAAGACCAGCCTAAGCAACAATGAGTCCCCATCTCTGATTCTAATCAACATCAGAAAAAGATACCATAGAAATAACACTATCAGTTCAATTTGCACTCAATTCTTTTGTTTTTTTGTAGAGATAGGGTCTCACTGTGTTGCCCAGGTTGGTCTCGAACTCTTGGCCCCAAGCAATCCTCCTGCCTTGGCCTCCCAAAGTGGTGGGTATTACAGGCATGAGCCAAGACACCTCGCCTCAAATCTTAAAACCCAGCCTAGTTTAGTGAGAATTAAAACCCTCCCCACTTTAGGGGCCAGGCACCTATAATCCCAGCACTTTGGGAGGCCAAAGCAGGCAGATAACCTGAGGTCAGGAGTTCGAGAACAGCCTGGCCAACATGGTGAAACTCCGTCTCTAATAAAAATACAAAAAATTAGCTGGGTGTGGTGGTGCGTGCCTGTAGTCCCAGCTACTCGGGAGGCTGAGGCAGGAGAATCGCTTGATCCCAGGAGGTGGAGGTTGCAGTGAGCAGAGATCATGCCACTGCACTCCAGCCTAGGTAATACAGTGAGACGCTGTCTCAAAAACAAAAACAAAACCTCCCCAAAGTTTTCTTCCGTGAATCGTATTACTTAATAATCTGAAGATATTTTAAATTACATCATGCTACATTTCTAGCAAGTCACATGCATAACATGCAATATGATATAAAAATACTGAACATTTATGACAAAATATATTCAAAGTTGATGGGTAAATTTTTCAATGGCAAAATGTAGCTTTGTTCTAAAGCCCACCACAAAATTCCATATTCAATCAAAATGTGCCCTCTGCTTTTATAATAGTACATTATACACACTATACATTTTATAGTATAGTGATAATAGAGATAAAATATTAGAAAACAGGCATCACAAGGATTTAGACAATTAAGGTAAGCTCAGAGTGACTTTTAATATGCCAATCAATGTTAATAAAACACAAGTCAAAGACAAGTGCAAACATGTTTTAGACCAAAATTAATGAGAAAACAAACAATAGACAATTTTTTTCAACATCTGTTAGCCAGTATTATTAGTCAAATGGCTAATCACAGATAAAATATATTTTGTGAAAAACTTGGAATGTCAGAAGTCATTCTGGCATTTCAAACAGCTATATACAATATCACGAAGATCAGTTTATATACACAAATATTGAAGAGAAACCGGGCAAAACATTTAAAAACAGACTAATAATACAATCAAGTACAAAACTTGAGGGGAGACATTTTAAAAGAGTCAGGGAAGGACATTACCAGAACAAGTTACAAAACCAGTAATTATTATACTACATTAATACAGCATTCCAAAGGGGGGAAAGGGTGCATTTTTCCAATGCACTAGCTTCAAAGTTCAAAGGAAAAAAAAAAGGCAAATAGCTGCTTTTCATCAAAAGCAGCT
The DNA here is from genome assembly GCF_000951045.1 of Mandrillus leucophaeus. Classification (NCBI taxonomy): domain Eukaryota; kingdom Metazoa; phylum Chordata; class Mammalia; order Primates; family Cercopithecidae; genus Mandrillus; species Mandrillus leucophaeus. The sequence goes on from NW_012106720.1 coordinate 357,670, forward strand.
ATACATTTCACATAATTGTTTCAAAAAGAAGACCTATTAACAACAATGATTGTTTAATGCTACAAGTTTACAGCAAAGACAAAACTAAAATAGCAGCAAATTCACAAGGCAATACTTCCACAGAATCATCATCCCATGGTTCATGCAATGCCTACAAAGTGCTCCCAGTGGGATATACAAGTCTAATTCACAATTTAAAAAAATACAAGATGGACACAAAGGTACACTGAAGGCTGAGTAGTAACGAGTCTTTTAGCATGTCCCTTTTCAAAGGGAGAGTATGTCTGTAACAAAGCCCTTCAGTACTTTTTACAGGTCACTACAGGGAAAGACACCTTTTATTACAATGCAACAGCAAACTATAAGCAGCACACCACCACAGTGGTTAACCCTGGAAAGGCTGGTGTAACATCCAACAGTGACACATCCTACAGAAGACAGACTGGTAAGATTAGATGAAAGCCTGACATAGCAATGGTCAAAATACAGCTTTCAACTGTAATTCACAATAAAAGTCCTAATCAGTAAAACTACTGACACCAATCGAGAAAGTAATTGCAAACTGGATTCTATCAGTGATTTCAACCTAGCTTCCTCTTGTCACAGTGTTCAGGGGGAGGTGGGAAATGAGTAGCTCAGTATATAGTAAGGCTGACAGAGCGGTTCATTTTCTTTCCAATAAGTCGAGATGTTCTATTACTCTGGGTGGTGGACCTAGTGGCCATCCGGTCAGTGAAGAGTGCTCTTTCCTCAGCTGCAGCTTTTGCCATCTGTGCTTTCTTGAGTTCTCTGACATAAAAATAGAAAACAAGGTATTACTCTTAGGAAGAGACCCTAAAAAACTAAACACAAACTATATTGTCGATTGGGAGATATTTGCATGCCATCATTATTCTAAGACATAATTGAAAAATAAAACATGAAACTGAAGCTTCTATCAAAACAACTTAAATTTATGAAATTATTTTGTGCTTTTTTTTTTTTTTTTTTTTTTCCAGGCTGGAGTGCAGTGGCCAGATCTCAGCTCACTGCAAGCTCCGCCTCCCGGGTTCACGCCATTCTCCGGCCTCAGCCTCCCGAGTAGCTGGGACTACAGGCGCCCGCCACCTCGCCCGGCTAGTTTTTTGTATTTCTTAATAGAGACGGGGTTTCACCGTGTTAGCCAGGATGGTCTCGATCTCCTGACCTCGTGATCCGCCCGTCTCGGCCTCCCAAAGTGCTGGGATTACAGGCTTGAGCCACCGCGCCCGGCCATTTTGTGCTTTTTGAATTAAAATATCACATATACTTGAAAACAAGTAGTAAAGATGCTAGTAATGACTTTGGTTCTTATAAAATAATTTGAGCTGGATGTGGTGACTCACGCCTATAGTCTCAGCTACTCGGGAAGCTGAGGTTGGAAGATTGCTTGAGTCCAGGAGTTTGAGGCTGCAGTGAGCTACGATAGTGCCACTGCACTCCAGCCTGGGTGACAGAGCGAGACCCCATCTTTTTAAATAAATAAATAATAAATAATTTCCAGACAAACCTATCCCCAGTAAAAAAAAAATTAAAAATAAGCAATAATTTCAAAAACTCCAATTTATATTGCGAATCTATCCTTACATAACAGAGATGAAAGGAACACTTTATTTCCTATTTGTATGAACTATGATGGATATCAAACTAGCGGCAAGTAAACCTCTTAATATACACTTTTTGAATTTTTTTTTGAGACGGAGACTTGCTCTGTTGCCCGGGCTGGAGTGCAGTGGCTGGATCTCAGCTCACTGCAAGCTCCGCCTCCCAGGTTTACGCTGCCTCAGCCTCCAGAGTAGCTGGGACTACAGGTGCCCGCCTAATTTTTAATATTTTTTTAGTAGAGACGGGGTTTCACCGTGTTAGCCAGGATGGTCTCGATCTCCTGACCTCGTAATCCGCCCGTCTCGGCCTCCCAAAGTGCTGGGATTACAGGCTTGAGCCACCGCGCCCGGCCCACTTTTTAAAATTGAAATATTAAATCTTAATACTTAACATAACCTTTTCAAGTCAGTTTTATTAGGTTAAAAGCAAAATGGTTGCAATAAATCAAAAAATTAGAAATGTGATCTGTGGTAACTTAATATTCTCTAATATTCTCTTTTTAATAACCTTTACCATTGCAACCAGTTTTTCGAAAATATCCAGTCATGAAGTCAAATATGAGAATCTTCATTCAGGATAAAAAGATTTAGCCAGAAATTAAAAACATATGTATAAGAATCATCTACTAACCAAATTGACATTAATTTCATCCTTTCATAAAATAATAGAATGTTTCAAGGACAATATTAATTTTTGGTGACAATCTGGGAAGAAAACATTGGTATAGGCTCACTTAGCTTTTACTACCATTTATGGCTTGGGGACTATCACCACTTGCAAATATATGTTAGTCTCAACATTTTTAAAGTTCATAATTTTAAAGTTTAGAAACAACACAAATTTAATAGGTCAAATACTAATTTATGGCAGAAGTCCCCAGGCTTTCACTGTATAACAACATATAGAACTACTGGAGCCGGGTAAGGTGGCTCACTCCTATAATCTCAGCACTTTGGGAGGCCAAGGCAGGTGGATGGCTTGAGCCCAAGGAGTTCAAGACCAGCCTGGGCAACATGGCAAAACCCCATCTCTACAAAAATATAAAAATTAGCTGGGTGTTGTGGCACGCATCTGTGGCTCAGCTACTCAGGAGGCTGAGATAGGAAGACAGCTTGAGCCCAGGAGGTGGAGGTTGCAATGACTCATGATAGCACCAGTGCACTTCAGCCTGGCAAAGTGAGATCCTGTCTCAAAAAACAAAAAACACAAAAAACCACCACACCCTTGGTTGACAGAAAGCTTAAATCATCTCTCATTAAAATTTGAGAATCAAAACGAATGAAAAAGTAAAAAGAAAACATAAAACCCTCACTTACTTTTGTAAAAGTGAGTTTTTGAATTTTTCAGCATTCAATTCTATTCGTAATTGTTCTGCACTCTTTCTAGAAGCGGACAGCAATACTGAATGCTTTACCAGTGCCATTGCTGAAGGTCTTCTCTCTGGGTCTGGATGAATCATAACCTTAAAAAGAAAAGTAAAATTAACGTACAGACATGCATTTAATAAAACATAGAACCATGTCAATAAAGGGCCTCATATATAAAATGCTCACTTTTAGCAACTCTGTAAATTCTTGGGAAAGCACTTGCGGTATCCGAGGTAATCTACCCTGTCTGATTTCATGCCATTGATCTCCATTTCTAGGAAGAGGTTCAGCACCAGCAGCACATACCACTGTGAGGGCAAGCGCAAAAATATCTGCTTTTGGTAGATGGGTGTAATTCTGTAAAATTAAAACAATTTTTTTAAGGAATGTAAACATGGTCAAAATAAAACAAGATTACACCTCAAAGATGACTTAGGTGAAAAATAAGACTTAATCAAAATGTCTAATATCACATTTAAGTTTGGGACCTATTCAGAGAATAAACTGCTAAATTTGGGGAGGTTTATTTTTTAAATTACAAAGTAATATACACTCTTAGGGGGAAAATGCACACACATATATAAAGTAAACGCCTCTTCTTTATCAACAGCTCAATTCAACTCTCAAAAGAAACCCCCCTACCTCTAGGGATTCATATGCAAACACAAAACACGTAGAAACACACTGACAAGTTACAAATACACATATACGTGATAAATCAAACATATATATACACACATATTTACAAAGAACAATGGGATCAGACAATTACACTTTAAATTTTTCTACTTATTCTATTTTCATTCAAAATTTTTATCAAGAAATACTTTGTCACACTCTTTTGAAACTATATGCCATACTAAAAACTATGTGCTATAATTTACTTAATCATTCTCTTATTGGTAAACACTTATTTACATTGTTCTCAACTTGTGTTTGTATATGAATATGTCCATAGGAAAAACTCCTAGAAGTAAAAATTATGAGTCAATGGGTACATGATTTTTAAATATTAATGCAATACTAATACTCTGATTTCCAAAAAGGATATGCCATTTTAAGGTTCCACCAGTGGTGTATGAGAACATATTTTTTACCACAACTCCATTATAAATCTTCACCTTCATGACTTTTTGCTAATTAAATGCCCTCAGATGATGGTTTCGATTGTATTTCCCTTCTATTAGTTAAACTTAAAAGTTTAGTATATCTGAATTTATATTATTCTATCAACTGCTAAGTGTTACAAAGCAAACTATGATTAAGGGAGAAGAAAAATTACCTCCTGTAAAACTTCATTTGCAAGAAAACGACTATCACCCTCTTCAACTTGTGGACTGGAGATCCTTGTTACATGTCCAAGATCACCTGGAAGTATTGAAAAAAATACAGTGAAGAGCAAAAACAAAACAGCCTTCTCTTTATTTTAGGGTAATAATCTGGTTACCTTTCTTACCTATTTTAAATATAACTTTGTTGGATGCCCAATCATCTTCATCTCCTTCTTCAGAGGCAGCATTTGGGATTGAGGTTCGAGATATGAAAATATTACCTGTCAAACAGTTAATTATGTAAGCCAAACTAACAATTAATAATAAAGCCAGAGTTCATAAACAAGATCATATTCCAAAATCATCCAGAATACTCTTTAAAATGCCGATTCTCAAGTTCTAGCCCAAACCCATGGAATAAGCATCTCAGGGGATAGAGACCAGGGTTATATTTGCTGGGAATTTTTTTTTTTTTGAGACAGTCTTGCTCTGTTGCCCATGCTGGAGTGCAGTGGCATGATCTTGGCTCACTGCAACAAGGTTCAAGCAATTCTCATGCTTCAACCTCCTGAGTAGCTGGGACCACAGGCACATGCCACCACATCTAGCTAACTTTGATATTTTTAGTAGAGATGGGGTTTCGCTATGTTGGCCAGGCTGATCAAACTCCTGGCCTCAAGTGATCCTCCAGCCTCAGCCTCCCAAAGTGCTGGGATTACAGGCATGAGCCACCACTCTGGGCCTCTGGGAATATATTTTCCAGCCTATCACTGATCCTAAACACTTAAAACTGGATGAGGCCCTTGTCTTCTGCACATTACTCTTCAGCAAAAAAGGTAATATCAGTAATTTGTGAAATTCTGTGAAAGCCCAAATTTTAATGTAGTGCTATAAGGCTGGTGTGAGCAGAATGAGTCATTTAGCCAGTGAGTCTGGCTGACCATACGGCATCTACCTTGCAATATGGCTTTGTGATTCACTATTTCCTACTGTATACACATTACCTTTTTCTTCAAATTCAGGTAAGATCATGACTAACATGAGCTTTTAGTGGCAGATTTTAATAGTTTTATCAGTATAGTATTGGCCAGTTATGGTGGCTCAAGACTGTAATCCCAGTGCTTTGAGAGGCTGAGGCAGAAGGATTGCCTAAGACTTAGAATTTGAGAGCAGCCTGGGCAAGATAGTGAGACCCTGTCTCTAAAAAAAGAAAAAGAAAAAATAAAAACAGCTGGGAATGGTGGTGCACGCCTGTAGTCCCAACTACTTGTGAGTCTGAGGCAGGAAGTTCATTCGAGCCAAGGAATTCAAAGCTGCAGTGAGCTATAATTGCACCACTGCATTCTAGCCTGGGCAACAGAGTGAGACTATCTTTGAAAAATAAGGCCGGGAGTGGTGGCTCACACCTGTAATCCCAGCACTTTGGGAGGCCAAGGTGGGTGGATCACTTGAGGTCAGAAGTTCAAGACTAGCATGGACAGCATGACAAAACCCCGTCTCTATTAAAAATACAAAAATTAGCTGGGCATGGTGGTGCACGCCTATAATCCCAGCTACTAGGGAGGCTGAGGCAGAAGAATTGCTTGAACCTGGGAGGCGGAGGTTGCAGTGAGCTGAGATCACGCCACTGCATTCCAGCCTGGGCGACAGAGCGAGACTCTGTCTAAAAAAAAAAGAAAAAAGAAAAAAAAAGAAAAAAGAAAAAAAATATATATATATACACATGCACACATACACAAAAATATATAGTATTAAATTTATGTTACATTTACTGGAGTCATCTATACAGTTTTACTTTCTTCATAGGACAACTTATTTTATGATGGTATTTGTAAATTTGAAGTTTTTCTTTTTTTTTTTTTTTTGAGACAGTCTCGCTCTGTCGCCCAGGCTGGAGTGCAGTGGTGTGATCTTAGCTCACTGCAACTTCTGCCTTCCGGGTTCAAGCAATTCTCCTGCCTCAGCCTCTAGAGTAGCTGGGACTACAGGCACCTGCCACCATGCCCAGCTAATTTTTTGTATTTTAGTAGAGATGGGGTTTCACTGTGTTGTCCACACTGGTGGCGAACTCCTGAGCTTAGGCAATCCGCCTGCCTCGGCCTTCCAAAGTGCTGGGATTACAGGTGTGAGCCACCATGCAGGCCAATTTTTTTTTTGAGACAGAGTCTCGCTTTGTCGCCTAGGCTGGAGTGCAATGGTGCGATCTCTGCTCAATGCAACCTCCGCCTCCTGGGTTCAAGCGATTCTTCTGCCTCAGCCTCCCGAGTAATTGGGACTATAGGCACGTACCACCACACCCGGCTAATTTTTGTAATTTTAGTAGAGACGGGGTTTCACCACATTGTCCAGGCTGGTCTCGAACTCCCGCCTCGTGATCCACCTACCTCGGCCTCCCAGAGTGCTGGGATTACAGGTGTCAGTCACTGTGCCTGGCCTAAATCTGAAGATTTTTAAACTTCACATCCCTTCATATTTTCAACTTTTATACCGTATAAAGGTCTATTATATTTGTCTAACACTTTATATGAATACAGCTATTCCTTAAGAATTCACATTTACTGCCTTAAGTCCAAAGATATTTTTCTCTTTTGAAAATAAAACACATGCCAGGCACAGTGGCTTACGCCTGTAATCTTAGCACTTTGGGAGGCCACGGTGGGCAAATCACGAGGTCAGGAGTTTGAGACCAGCCTAGCCAACATGGTGAAACCCCCGTCTCTACTAAAAATACAAAGAATTAGCTGGGCATGGTGGCACATGGCTGTAGCACGGCTACTCGGAAGACTGAGGTGGGATGACTGCTTGAGCATTGGATGGGGAGGTTGCAGTGAGTGGAGATGGTGCCACTGCATTCCGGCCTGGAGGCCAAAAAAGTTTATCATCTCAAATTTTGGGGGTTAACAAGGGAAGAGATAAACAGAAATCATAAAACAATATTGGTAAGTGGATCCAAGGCCTTTTAAAACTAACAATGAGAAAACATAAGATACATATTTTTTCAATGTTGTCATAATGAAGTAATTTGTTCTCTATAACCCCAAAGAACACAGGTCAGAAGATCTGCAATACTTACTAGGTTTTATATCCATGTGAACCAAAGACATTGAATGAATATACCTCAAGCCTCGGCCAACTTGTAAAAGGAGATCCTTCAACTCTGCTTCTTTAAAGTAACTCATGATTCTGTAGTTTTCACTTATAGCATCAGCTAAACTTCCACCTGACAAAAATAGAAAATATCAGCATTTTCTTCTTTCTGAAATATTTTCTTTCTTCCATCTTTACTGAATGAGTCTCAACCAACCAATCTCAACCAAGAAAGTGTTATTTTATAGGACCTTCTCCCTTCAACCTGCTTGTGAAATCAAAATTTTATTTTTTCAATAGGTAATACATCTGCATGGGTACAAAATAAAATGTAAAGTCTCTCTCTCAATCATACACCTCAGCAACCCACCTGTTTCTTTCCCAGAGTAAACCAGTATTATCAGGGTTTTTTGTTTTTTTGTTTTAATTTATAAGAGACAGAGTCTATTTATGTTGCCCAGCTGGAATGCGTGGCTATTCACAGGCTTGATCCCACTACTTATCAGCACAGGAGTTTTGACTTGTGCTGTTTCCGACCTAAGCCAGTTTACTCCTCTTTAGGCAACCTGGTGGTGACCCACTCCACAGAGGCCACCATACTGATGCTCAACTTAGATCGGCATAGCGCACTACAGCCTAGAATTCCCAAACCCAAATTCAAATTCCCTGCTTCAGACTCCCAAGCAGCTGGGACTACAGGCATTGCCACCACACCCAGCTCAGGTCTATGTATTCTTTTCAACTTTTTGCATAAATAACGGCATATGTTTATTATCTTAAAGATCCTTCTATACCAATATACAAAGACAACCCATTTCTTCTTGTCTCTATAGAATTCCATTGTATAATTGAATAGAAATGCATTTATCAGCTGGGCACGGTGGCTCACACCTGTAATCCCAGCACTCTGTGAGGCTGAGGCAGGCGGATCACAAGGTCAGGAGTTCGATCACAAGTCATGATCAAGAGGTCATGACCATCCACGCCAACATGGCAAAACCCCGTCTCTAATAAAAATACAAAAATTAGTCGGGCGCAGCGGCGCGCACCTGTAATCCCAGCTACTCAGAAGGCTAAGGTAGGAGAAATGCTTGAACCTGGGAGGTGGAGGTTGCAGTAAGCTGCTATCAGGCCACTGCACTCCAGCATGGGTGACAGAGTGAGACTCAGTCTCAAAAAAAAAAAAAAAAAGAAATGCATTTATCAGTCCCCCATTTGATGGACATTTTAAAATTATTTCCAAGTCTTTGCTATTACATACTATGGCCTAATAAATAACCTTGTACATTGGTCATTTCACATACATTTAGTATATCACCTAGAAGCCAAATTGCTGGGTTAAAGGGTATGCACGTTTGTAATATATGGAGATTGTGTGTTTTACCCATACACATTTCTCCATCGAGAAGGCTGTACCAATATATATGCCCATTGTCAATGCATGAGAATACCTGTTTCCCTATACCCTTGACAAGTCTATAAATGTTATAGGTAAAAAGTCAGTATTTTAGTATAGTTTTAATTTATTAATTTATACTACTCTTACTGTGAATGAGACTATAACCTGCTTTTATAGAATTAGTTAAATCAATCAGTTAATTTGTTTATATTTTTTCAAACTTTTAAAGTTTATATTTTATCTCAAAGGCAATGAGGAATTGTTTTAAACATCTTCTGTTTAAGTCTTAGGAATAAAAAAATCAGATCTGGGTAATAAAATTAGGAAGGTCAATGATGTATTAGTCAGAAAAGGAGGTCCTACAATTTAAATAAGACTGAATAATATAATGTCAAACGTGTTTTTAAAATAAAAATAAATTACCATCTCGGTATCTTAGTCTTGAGTATGTTCTCCTTACTTGTACAAATCTTGAACTGAGGGGGGGAAAAGAGTGCTCTAGAAGAGAGCAAACCAATAACACTGTCAGCCAAGACAGGCAAAGTCCTAGATCAAATTTGCTAGAAAGAATATGGCTAATTCTTTTTTTAGCAGATTCAGCAACCTTAGCTGTGCCAATTTCTTCTTTTATTGCTAGAAGGGCAAGAAAGGTGACGAGAGTAAAACAGGGTCTGACATTTCAGGTTCTCTTTCCCTATCCATCAACATTTTTCTACACTTGTTTATACAGGCTAATTCCAATCTATCACCAAACCAAGATAAAAGGCTTATAATGTAAGTGAATAAGATAATAAGGAAATTAAATCGCAATAAAGGGAATCAGTTACTCATGTACAAATAACAGAATCATTTTCCTGTGAAACTGTGGAAAAGATGTGAAGATGAGCCCTATTAGTATATTCAAAGCTTCATGTGGAAAGAGGAATGGTGGACACAGGAAACAAAAGGAAGAGATCACAAATGCATTCAGATAGTCTTATTTTCTTTTATCTAACTAGGACAAATAGCCACACAAAGAGGCAGTCCTGTTTCACGCAGGACTACTTATTTTCTTCAAGAGTCTTATATTGCTTTAAGAGGCTGAGGCAGGCGGATCACGAGGTCAGGGTTCAAGACTAGCCTGATCAACATGTTGAAACCCGGTCTCTACTAAAAATACAAAAATTAGCTGGGCATGGTGGCACGTGTCTGTAATCCCAGCTACTCGGGAGGCTGAGATGGGAGAATCACTTGAACCCCAGAGGTGAGGTTGCAGTGAGCAGAGCTTGCTCTGCACTCCAGCCTAGGTGACAGAGCAAGGCTCTGTCTCAAAACAAAATAATAAATTAAATAAAAACTTATTTTCGATAGATTATTTATAATCTAACATTATTACAGGTCAAGGTTTTTGTAATCTGAGAGGACAGCAAGACTAGTCACTCTTCCCTATCTCCCAGGCTCAAGTAAGTTTTCTCAAAATCATCTGATTTACACAACCATGTACTGGTAGGTTGCTACATATTTGCCATTCCTGGACTACTAATGAACTATTCTGTTAAGAGAACTATTCACATCAACAAGGTGAGAAAGAGAAAAAAGGAAACTGAAAAGAGATGGTGTCTAGCAAATATGGAATGGACATGACATTATGGTCAAGTTGTTCTAGGTCAAATGCAATATCTGAAAAATAAAGGTTAAGAAATAGAATAATCCATAAGGTTGTGATAGTTACATAAATATTTTGATGGTATGAATAGAAACATCTCAAGAGCTGTGTGAAAAAAACTAGCAGCAATGCTGTATACTAGACACTCAAGTTCTTTCAAGTGTGGAGAACTTTATTAAATAACTTAACGAGGAATCAGGTTTGAAAAATGGATCTTTTACTTCTGTTTTGTTCACTGTTTTTAAATATGGGGGACCTGAATCCATACCTACACCACTTATTTATTTACAAGTTATGAGATAACTGGTCTTGTTTATTTAAGGAATAAAAAGAATCAACAAAAATAAATCTTTGTTATCTCCTCTCAACTGTTCACTAAACTCTAAATTCTCTATATTCACAAAAGATATACAGAAACAGAATCTATAGATATTTTTCATTTCAGACTGGTAATGTGCTGATGTTGTAACAAGGTTAGAGGGAGGCACATTTCACACTTGAGTATGAAAACCCAATCATCATGCTTATAACTACAAAATGTTGAGAAATAATCTATAAAAGATTTGGTGTATAATAATGACAGACGTCCATAAGAACCAGAATTCTGACCAAGACTTTGGTAAAGATTTTTAATAGAAAAGGACAGACGTAAGTCGGCCCTTGAAGGACTTACTGAAACTGAAAGCTATACAGAGACATCCAAAGTTGCATCCATACATGCCTGTTTGTTTCATCCTTGGGGGAGAGAAGGCAGAGAAGACAAGCTAGAGAACTAAAATAATGTAACATAATAAAAGTGTTAGTGGATTCTAGTGGTAGACTAGGTTGGACACATGGGAGTAGGGCAGGACTACAGAACGCTTAAAGAAACAGCTGAATTTAGATCAATGGAGACTCACTGACTAACAAACATCAGTTTTAGCACCACACCACACGAAAAGGAAATAAAAGACTAGACACAGAAGAATCTATTCAACATAACATTTCATAATACTACATGCCCCACACACTATGCTAGGTACTAAGGACACCAAAGTATATGTGGCGAGGCCATTGTCTTCTCAAAAAGTTCAGTTGGAGTGATAAGCACATAAATAGTACGCAAAGTTCTACTACTGGGTATGTACTAGGTGCTTCAGAAGGGACAAGGTTTTTAATCTTGTACTTGAAATTTGTTAGGCCTCTGATCTTTAAATTTATAAAAGATAAAAGTGACAGAAATAGAGCAAGATTTTAGATAACCATAAATACTTCCTCGGTGTTCATTTTCTCAAACTCACAAGAAAACCATTACATCACTCACCATTACAATATTCATTCTGTATAAGCATGTGATCATCTTCTGCCCACGCAGAGAAATATCGAACTACATGAGAATGCTGTCCAAGCACTGCATGAGCATATACTTCTCTCAAAGCATTCTGCCTAGGAGAATTTGAGATTAATAGAATGGTAAATAATTTTCACTCAAGCTTAAACTGAATTAATTTATCTGAAACTTCATACAATAAACTTTTGTATCTATTGTTATGCTAAAAAGCAACTTGCTTAAGAGAGAAGGGGTTTAGACTTGTAAGAGATTTTTCCAAAGGCAGATTCCACTAAAGATTTATCAGAAAGAAGAAATGTTGCTTGCCCTAGGACTCAGGTAAGAATAAACTCCATTTTACTGTGAATTCATGGATGCTGACTAGAAATAAGAAATTTAAGTTAGGTTCCAAATCACACTACTCATATTATTCAACAAGTCCAATAAGAACTGATGGTACTAAGTGAAAAAGACCTGATTAAATCATTACAACTTCTCAAAGTTAGAGATGGAATTCAGTGTTTGATCAGCTGAAACCTTAATGTTAGTAACACCATAGGGGACAAAAGAGCAAAAGACAAAATGTTTAATACATACTCATCAACAGAGCCGGCCAATGGCTTTTTTGATCGCTTAATGGCATAAATGCATCCATCCAGCCTCTTCACACACTTAAATACAGAACCAAATTCTCCAGAGCCAATTTTCTCTAGCTCATGAAATTCTGTTGTATACCGGGACTTCATATTGCTTTCAGTAATTGTAATTCTCTGTAATAAAAAGTGTTTCCATATATGTAATACAAATATACGAAAACAATTATTTTTTGCTATGGTGATAGGGCTATGTGTGAAATTTAAAGACCATTCTACCTTATGTATAAATGCTTATTTAACATATTCATAGCATACTTTAAGTGGTAGAAAGGTAAATTTCAAAAAAAAATAAAAAGCTATTTACCTTAGCAGGTCTTGTTTCATCTTCAAGCTCATAATCACTGGCTTCCATGTCTTCACCAAAGGAACTGAAAAAATATGTATTTTTCTATCAATATATCTGACAGATACATCCACGCCATTTAAGAGAAACTAAATTTTGATAAGTATACCAAACCAATCTTAGGTTATTTGGATAACCAAATTGTTAAATAAACGACTTACTCATTCCAATATGTTCTCTTTCTACGACGACACTGTCCTGAGGAATGAAGCAACAAAGAATCCGGAGTAAAAGGATTAATATTCACTTGAGGAGTCTGTCGCACATCAAATTCCCTTTTTCCTGATTTTTCTGTATCCATGAAGAGAGAACTACCCCGGAGCTTCACAGAGCTGGAATCAATTCCTCGAGCTTTGGAGAGCAAACTCTAGGGAAGGAAAAATACAAATACAATTTTTAGGATCTAAGTCCTATCCTCAGCCTTCTCAACCTAACCTTCAACAAGCCTTATTCGTATGGCTGAATGCGTAGGTCAAAGCGACACACAAGCCTTTGTTAGAGTTCGAGCAAAATAAATTGTGGCTAATTTAGGAAGACTGAAGCGGGGTATTAACTACCTTTTCTGGAAAAAAATAGCCAAGGAAAATCTGCCTCTAACCCTAAAAAGAATATGAATGCTGCCTAAAACTAAGTTCATTCTAGTGGCTAAAAGTTAACAAATTATTTCAACCCATCCAAAAATAGAAAGCAGTCCGAGAGCCTCATAAAAGCTCCCCTCCCCCATCTAAATGGGGCTTGGATAACCACCTTCACTGGACTCCTCCCCTCACTTCCAGTGGGATTTTGCCTTGAGCAAGTCGGCCAATAAACCGTAAAGCTCAAAAGCACACATATTCCTGAGGCTGATGACAAACGGTACATTGAAAACAAAACAAACTCACTTTAAAAGGTGCATTTTCCATATTAATCTTACAAATGCGAGGCTTGTCTTAATCTCTGGAAGTATCAGCTTTAAAATCCGCAGTTTTATAAGTGGTAATCTGCAGAGTACTGGAAGGCCATTCAAAACACAGGTGCTGAACACCTCCTTCTTTAAGATACCTTATCAACAGTAGGATGTTCCTAATCGCACGGAGGTCGGCCAAACTCTGGGCACTGCAAACCCAACGATATAAACAAACGCTAGGCCAAGACCTTGTCCAGAAAGAGGCTTCAGCGCTACCTGGACTTACGGATAAGGATGAGTTTCTAGGACTGCAAATGCTTGGAAGGCCAGCCTTTACTCCCAAGTACAAGCGCAGTCTCCCTGCATGCCCCAGACTTTCCCCCCATCAACGCCACACGACACGACACGATCAGCGCAGGACAATTTTTTTTTTAACTCCTTCTGCCTGCGCCGCCCAAATTACAGGCCCGATCACCGCGTTTAAAAGGCACCATATGGCTCGGGAGGTGTCAGGTGGCCGAGCCAGTACCCTCCAGCATCCTCGCAAACCGCGTTATCGATGCCGCACTCGAGGCTGACGCTCGGGGCGGCCCGGACTCAACAGGCGGCAAATCCTCGGCCACCTGGACGGGCCGATCGGCCCCTTTGTAAGATGAAAAAGTTCCAGACGAGGCCCATTGTTCAGTTACATAATCTCAACGGACAACCTCGGGACAGGGCCAAAAACAAGGGCTGCCAACTTTGGGGGGCGGCGCAGGAAAGCGAGCGGGGGTGCAGCCGGCCGGTTATGTAACCGAACCCAGGCAGCGGCGCTGGGCTTCGGCGCCG
>NW_012106720.1:373028-374651 GCF_000951045.1 Mandrillus leucophaeus
CGCGGACTGTCCGGCAGAGGCGGGGCGGCCCGAGCACCGAGGCTGAGGTCTCCTCAGGTCCAGTCTCAGGTTCGGGCTCCGCGGCTTCCCGCGACCGTTAACCACGTGAGTGCCCAGTCCACCAATCCCCGTCCAGCTCCGGGTTTGAAAAAAAAAGGAGGGCGCGACGTAGCCCGCGGGGGAAGGACCAGCTACGCGATTTTGGCGGGAACCCGCTGGCTCCGCCCCCGACTCGGCGCCAGCCAAATCTGGGCTGGCTATAGTGTTCCGGGCCTATGAGCTAGCCCGGGGTGGCTGGAACACCGCCCGGACGGGGCTGGGCCAGGGACCCGAGGCGGCCTTCTGGGAGGGGCAAAAGGGAGCTGGACTTGCCGAAGCCGACCCGAAAGCCGGCGTGGACGCAGCCTGGTCGCTGCTCCTCCCGTGCTGGGGGATCTGAAGAGGGGCAGGCGGCCGAGCAGCACCTCTCGGTCTCTTCGAGCTGAGAAGAGCCAGGGACCGAATGGCCTTCGGCCGCTGTCCCCGGAGGCCGCTTCTTGCCGCTTGTCGCTTGGGGCAAGCCACTGAGGCGTAGTGGGCGTGGCAGTGGGTATCCTCGTTTCGGATGGAGGTCTGAGCCGGAAATGGTGACTCAGGCCTCAGGACCTTTCTGAACTGCGGGAGCCGATGTGCTTAGGCTGGACACTGGCTGGGAGGAGGCCTCCGAGCCCCATTATTTCCCCGGGTGGGTGGCTGTTAGGGGCGGGTGTCTGCACATCGAGAAGAGCTCTCCCAAGCAGAGGTCCACCTCTGCAGCTGACCTTGTCCGCGGCCAAAAGGAACAGCAGCACAGTCGCCCACCATGAAACCAAGTGCCCAGCACACGATCTCCGTGTTTACATTTGTTCGCCAGCACGTGGGCATGCGTTGGCAAAACCGATTGGCCCGGCTCGCTGCAAACTTAAACGCAATTTAAAAAAAAATCTTCCTAGTGCTTCGTTAAACTGATTTAATCCGTCCCTTAATGCACTTACACGTTTCTTCCAGTTTTCTTTTTTTTTCTGAGACATGGTCTTGCTCTGTCACCCAGGCTGGAGTGCAGTGGCACGATCTCGGCTCACTGCAACCTGCAACCTCGCCTTTAGGGTTCAAGCGATTCTCGTGCCTCAGCCACCCGAGTTGCTGGGATTACAGGCGGCTGCCACCACACCTGGCTACTTTTTGTATTTTTAGTAGAGACGAACTTCCCAATGTTGGCCAGGCAGGTCTCCAACTCCTGATCTCAAGTGATCCGCCCGCCTCAGCCTCCCAAAATGCTGGGATTACAGACGTGAGCCACCCCTCCCGGCCTCTTCCAGTTTTCTGTTGTAAATAACCCTGTGGTGTATATTCTTCCTTCTCCATGTTTTTTGTTTGTTTGTTTATTTTCTGACACGAAGTCTCGCTCTGTCGCCCAGGCTGGAGTGCAGTGGCGCGATCTCGGCTCACTGCAGCCCCCACCTCCCGGGTTCCCGGGTTCCAGCGATTCTCCTGCCTCAGTCTCCCGGGTAGCTGCTATTACAAGCACACAGCAGGCCCGGCTAATTTTTGTATTTTTAGTAGAGACGGGGTTTCACCATGTTGGCAGAGTGCTCTCAAACTCCT
>NW_012106720.1:375231-386804 GCF_000951045.1 Mandrillus leucophaeus
ATCTCCGCTCACTGCAAGCTCCGCCTCCTAGGTTCACGCCATTCTCCTGCCTCAGCCTCCGAGTAGCTGGAACTACAGGCGCGCACCACCACGCCCTGCTAATTTTTTGCATTTTTAGTAGAGACGGGGTTTCACCGTGTTAGCCAGGATGGTCTCTATCTCCTGACCTCGTGATCCGCCCGCCTCGGCCTCCCAAAGTGCTGGGATTACAGGCGCCCGGCCCCTTTATGGATATTAACACTTTGTCATATATGTTGTTCTAATGCTTTTCAAAGGCTAAATAAACTCAAGCTGAATTTTTCATGAAACACACGGTAGTACTTAACACGTCAAATCGGGAATTTCCTGAGATCACACAACTGAAGACACAGTGAAGGATCAATAGCTGTCTTTTCTCCCAACATTTGCTAACCGGTGTATAAATGTGTTTTTTATATGGTCATGCAAACTTAATTTTAAGCTCTTGGAGGACAAGAACTCTCGACTTGTATAAGGAGAGTTAATCTCTGATCCACAGTGGCCAAAGCCAAGGAGTGATTTTCAGAACCCTCCCTCCAACACTTCTCCTCCTGCCACTCCTTTTTTTAAAATTTTTATTTTTTGAGACAGAATCTCACTCTGCCTACCCTGTCTCAAAGTGGAGTACAGTGGTGCAATCACGGCTCTGCAGCTTCGACCTGCCCAGGCTCAAGAGATCCTCCTACCTCACCCTCCCAAATAGCTGGGACTAATGATGTGTGCTACCACGCCCAGCTAATTTTTGCATTTTTAGTAGAGACTGTGTTTCACTATGTTGCCCAGGCTGGTCTAGACGGGCTCAAGCAATCCACCCGTCTCTGTCTCCCAAAGTGCTGGGATTACAGGCATGAGCTACCATGTTGCCCAGGCTGTGGGCCCCCTCCTGCCACTCCTGATGACAAATATAATTATTTGATATAATTGACATTTTCTCTAAGATGAAGCATAAATAAAAATAGAGAACCACTACTTTTGTCGATCTGTAACGTAAACTGCATGTGAAAATAGTGTGCTTCTAAGTAAATGGGACTTTAAAGCCCCTTAGATACCTCTCCACAACTAGATTGATGCTCCTGAACTCCTCCTATGTAAGAATTCTGTATCTCTGTTCTCACGTCCCCTCCTTCACCCTTTGCTCTTTCACAACATCTGGCTTTATTTCCTTAGCAGGCTTATTTCTATCTCAAAGTATGTTGTTAGTTTATTACTATCTCCTTCTAGAAAAATAAGGTCCCCTAGGGTAGGGACCTTCTATTCCTTGTTTATTGCAGTATTCTTATGTGGATTAGGTGCTCACTCCCTTGTGAGTGATAAAAGAGCCCTTATTTAAATAATTGTTGGTTTATTCGCTTCCTAAATTGGCACATTTGCAGATAAGTTTGCCTATTTAAGATTTTGAACTGGGCGTGGTAGTTCACACCTGCAATCCCAATACTTTGGAAGGTCAAGACAGGAGGATCATTTGAGGCCAGGAGTTCAAGACCAGCCTAGGCAACACAGTGAGATCTCACCTCTACTAAAACTTTAAAAATTAGCTGGATGTGGTGGCATATGCCTGTAGTCCCAACTACTCAGGAGGTTGAAGTGGGAGGATCACTTGAGCCTGAGAGACAAAGGCTGCAGTGAGCCATGATTATGCCACTGCACTCCAGCCTAGGCAGCCGAGCCAGAACTCTCTCAGGAAAAAAAAAAAAAAAAAAAAAAAAAAATTGAACAGAGATCACCACTCTATTACTCTATTTAATGCAAGATTGTACAGGTAGCAGCCATCACACTTTATATTTTTCCCCATGGTTTTTCCCCACTCCAATAACAAAAATTTAAATGGTACAAAATTCTCCCACCTATCCCTTCAATTCTCAGCCCAGTTCCCCTTCCTGAAGGTAAACACTCTTAACAATGTTTTGTTTTGTTTTGTCAACTCCTACTTTGCCACCTGTCTGCTTCCCTGAACTGGGAGGTCTTTGAAGTAGGCTAAGGCAGAAGGGCTTGGGTTGTGGATGGGAAGGGAAGACTTCTTGGTCCACAGACCCAGGACTTTGAAGTCCTCACACAAAATTGAAGAGGTAAGCTCACAATTAATGTGTAGAATGACTAGGGGAAAGGGTTTTTTTTTTTTTTCTGAAGACAAGGGTTTGCTCTGTTGCCCAGGCTGGAGTGCAGTGGTGCTTTCATGGCTCACTGCAACTTCCCCTTCTGGGCTCAAGCAATTCTCCCACCTCAGCCTCTTGAGTAGCCAAGACTACAGGCAAGTGCCACTAGTCCTGGTGAATTTTTGTATTTTTTGTAGAGACCAGGTCTCACCATGTTGCCCAGGCTGGTCTTGAACTCCTGAGCTCAAGTGATCCACCTACCTCAGCCTCCCAAAGTGTTGGGATTACAGGTGTGAGCCACTGCACCTGGCTAAAGGATTTTTTTTTTTTAAGTTGAAAACAAGACTCAGTGTTAGAGCCGTTTCCTCTATGAAGCCTTTCCTGACTCTCCATTCCCTACTCCAGACTTTCCACCGCACCCAGCACAGACTATGTAACACTCTTACTTTGTTACTTGTCTGGTTTTCATACTGCCCAGGGCTGGGTCCAAACTGTATTTGTCTTCAGAGCTCCAGCAACCAGCACTGTGCCCTGGCCCCTGAGAAAGTGCTTAATAAATGTTTCTGGAATAATTTAATGAAAATCCAGTGATCTTTAAAACAAAAGTGCCAAAATATGTGAAAAACCCAGGCCCTGCCTCTCTTCAAGCTGAGAACATGGCACAATATTATGGTTTAACTGTAGCAACATCCTAACTGAAATTTTAAGTGACTGTTCTGATTTTTAAAATTTCACGCTCCTCTGAGTACAGCACACACTGTACTGGAGAGATGGGTTACACCCGCCTGCCCCAGGCCATATCTAATTCAAATTTCCAGTTCCTTTCTCCAACCAATGTTGTTTCCAACTAATGTTGCTAGGCAACTTTTGCAGAATCCACATGCTTGTGGTAATGTTGTAAGAACTGAGTAAAAATCTTGCCTCTAGCTTCTGGGATAACAAACCTAACCCGTTTATCCTCCTTAGACTCATGACTTAGCACATAAAGGGCTTTAAAACTATTTTCAACCGGTTCACCTTCCTTAGCAACAAAACAAGCAAGATTCTTGCCCTGAAGATTTAAAACTGAGATTTCTAAATCACCTTCTCAAGTATTTTTAACACATATAGCACATGAATATGCATGCATATTCCTATTAACATGAGCCTTGCACTTTGAATGAAATCCTTCAGAACTAGGAACCAACTTTTCTCAGTGATACAAAGCCTTCAGGAATGTTTCTTAAGACTAGTCAGCCATTACTGAAAGCTGAATCTTTTCTATTAATATGCTCTTTGTTCTGGAGAAGTAATCAGTTTCTCTAAAGACTCTACTCTGATAGATTTCTAACTTTAAAAAAAGACACATTAGTCAAATGTCAGTTTTTCACTTAAAAGACAAATAATATGCTTAAAGAATTCAACTTTATTCATCTTCCTTGTTATCTTTACCTTTCCCCTTCTGCTTGTTCTCGCAGCAAGTCTCACTTTATTTCAGCCCAGCTCTGTTACCAGCTGCCTATTGGCCTCAGGAATACAAATCTCAGGCTAGAATGCGGGAACTCCTAGACTGCTCCTGTTTGACTTCCCAGGTATAAATTAGATTTCTCTACTTTGTCACTTGCCTTAATAACCTCTGATGGGTGTGATTATTTGACCATTTCACTACATGTTCATCAGCACACCCTGAGAGTACAGTGCAGTCAAAGTCAATTCTTCTGTAATTATTCAGTTTTTTTGTTTGTTTGTTTTGTTTTTTGTTTTTCTGAGACGGAGTCTCGCTCTGTCACCCAGGCTGGAGTGCAGTGGTGCGATCTCGGCTCCCTGCAAGCACCGCCTCCCGGGTTCACACCATTCTCCTGCCTCAGCCTCCCGAATAGCTGGGACTACAGGTGCCCGCCATCATGCCTGGCTAATGTTTTGTATTTTTAGTAGAGACAGGGTTTCACTGTGTTAGCCAGGATGGTCTCGCTTTCCTGACCTCATGATCCACCCGCCTTGGCCTCCCAAAGTGCTGGGATTACAGGCGTGAGCCACCGCGCCCGGCCAATTGTTCAGTTTATTAAATGTGAGACTAGCATTCTCTCTTGCGAATAGTGTTCAATAAATGTAAGTGTGCTTTCTGGTTTGGCATGGTGGCTCACTCCTGTAATCTCAGCACTTTGGGAGGCCAAGATAGGAGGATTCCTTGAGCCCAGGAGTTGGAGACCAGCCTGGGCAACATAGGGAGACGCCCTCTCTACAAAAAATTTAAAAAATTAGCCGGGCATGGTGGCGTGCGCCTGTGGTCCCAGCTATTCTGGAGGCTGAGGTGGGAGGATTGCTTGGGCCTGGGAGGTAGAGGTTGCAGTGAACCGTGATCACATCACTGCATTCTAGCCTAGGCAACAGAGCAACACCCTGTTGGGGGGAAAAAAAAAGTTACAAGTATACTTTCAATTATAGCAATGTTGTTTGAGAAAAACTCATAATTGTTAATGGCTTTATAGTCAGTAATTGCAATATATGACTCCTGATGTCCCCAAAATAAGTTTACTTAATATGGATGGGCTTGAGTTTATGCACAACCAGCTAGGAAGAGCAAATCAGAATACAGTATCTTTGTAATAAGAACTTGACAAGCATAACCCAGGAAAAACAACCAATTAAGAGCTTGTATTTTAATAAAATAAACATTTCTTGTCATGCTGAATTAATCTTTAAGGACTACTAACATGCAATTTCCATGCATCGTTCTGATATTTATTTAAGATAGATCAAGGACAGATCATTGTATCCTTTGGATATGGGCATATCAATTGTATGGATTCTATACAAAATGTCTGAAGATCTGAGATTTTCATTCAGGTTTTGCTTGGGGTCTTCAGCTAGGAGAGACCATGGTAGGGTACTTAAAGGTTGTGTCCGTTCATATATGAAACAGCTGTAACCAGCCTTATTTGTGAAAGGAGCCCTTAGGCCTACTCCTAGTTATTTCAGCAGTTCTCAGTCTTACACAGGGCCCCTAATCTTAAAACACTTCATAGTCCACTGCAATAGGTCAGGCAGCGGTACTAATGCAAGATTTTTCCCAAGAGAAAATACCACTGACCATTTCATTCCTAGATAAGGGAGTAGTTCTCAACCAAGGTATTTTAAAATTATAGCTCTCTGAAGCATTTAGCTAAAACATTAGCAAATAACCCCTTCCTATTTGCTATTTTGTAATTCTTTTCTATTGCAATGGAACTGAATAGCCGCATTTTCTCCAATATTCCTTTTTTTATTTCCTTTACAGAGGCACAAATGTTGCTGTTCTCTATATTTTTAATGAGTTTCAATAACTGAAAAGTTCACTTCACAGAAATGTCATAAACACAGGCAACTGTGAGTGCCCAACAGAGTACGGGCACTCATTAAATATTCAAGTAATTGATTAATTGCCTCTCCTTTTGGGTTAGTGACATACACAGGAAATGACCTGAATGACCACAAGGACTGCCAGTTGTTTGCTGGCCACATTGTGATTATTTAAACTGGCTTTGTTCAGATTACTGCAGCACAAAAGATGTGATGACTCTTCTCCAGTGAGTCAAGGGGCCCTGTCTCATTAGGGGAGGGAAAGGAGGTAAGACAGACATCCCATGCTGGTCTTTTGTTAGCAACAGGAGTGTGTTTAGGTATTGCTGTGTTTTGATGACTCAGTGGTGAGTCAACTTTAAAGTTCTATAAAAGGCCTTGTTCAGCTCAGACAGGATTGAGAGATGACCTCATCCAGTATCTAGTTGGGTAGAGAGTAACCAGTTGTGTGTGACATGATAAGCCGATAAGCCGATTGGGAGTGTATACAAGAAAAAAAAGTACTGGTGAGGATGAACTAGTTTCTAACTACAGAAATCAACTCTGCTTGGCAGTCCTCTATTGAGTGTCTACTATGTTCAAGCATCTATCCTACCAACTGCACATTTGCTTAATACAGGTCAGAATATGAGAAATGCCCTAAGTGCTACAAAGAGCTGGGATGCCTTTGCAGGAGCTGGGAGAGGGGAGAACATTTTGGTGCCAACTATATGATAGGCACTGAACCAGATGCTTTACATACTTATTTAATCTTTACAGAAACTCTGTAAGAGAGTTATTTTTATTCACATTTTACAGATGAAAATGAAACACAGGTTAAAAAATGCCTTCATCATACAATCATAGAACTAGTATTACTGAGACTGCATTTCTGAAACTTTATTTTTAATTTCAAAATTTAAAAATTTTAAATTTATCCATCCAATGACTTATCAATATTTTTTATTTTAGTTTTTTTTTTTTTTTGAGATAGGGTCTCCATCACCCAGGCTGGAGTGCAGTGGCACGATCATGGCTTACTGCAGCCTCAGTCTCCTGGAACCAAGCAATCCTCCCACCTCAGCCTCCTGAGTAGCTGGGACTACAGGCACATGCCACCATACCTGGCTAATTAAAAAAAAAAAATTTTTTTTTTGTAGAGACGTGGTCTCACTATGTTGCCCAGACCAGTCTCTCACACTCCAAGGGATGCTCCCACCTCAGCCTCTCAAAGTGTGGGGATTGCAGGTATGAGCCACCATGCCCAGCCTTCTGAGACTTTATGACTGCTGACTTAAAGCCTGGTTCTTCCTACCCCAGTAAGAAGGGGGTAAGGTGAAGGGCGAAACAGGGAGATTTGATGAAGGCAGGGTCACGCTGGACCCAGCTGGTAGGCCAGGCTAGTGGAGCAGTGTGATGTCTAGAGTCATCCTTCCAGGTAGCCCAGCACACAACTTGATGGTGTGAATGTGGACAATGGGATCCAGAGGGAGTCAGACTTGTATCTTATTTTTTTGTTTCATCATAAAACCCAAATGTTTTTTAAACTCTAAAATCGAGAGGAAAGATTACAAAGATTGATATCAGAAAGTAAAGTAAGGGATGAAGAAGTGGTAGAGGGTTGGAGGGAAGTGCTAGTTTAAATAGTGAAATCAAGGAATGCTTTTCTGAGGAAGTGGCATTTGAGCAGGAACCTGAATGGAGTGAGAAAATCAGCCACATGGAGATCTGGGAGAAAGTTTACAAAACCAGAAATTGGCATTGTTTATTATACTCCATATTGGAAACCACCCAAATTTCCATTAAATACTAAGTAACTATAGTTTGCAAAATAATGAGCTGGAACTATATGTACAAAATGAAAAGATGTCTATAAGATAATGGAGAAAAGGGCCAGTTGTGGTGGCTCATGCCTGTAATCCCAGCACCTTGGGAGGCCAAGGCACATGGATCACTTTAGGTCAGGAGTTCTAGACCAGCCTGATCAACATGGTAAAACCCAGACCATACTAAAATTACAAAAATTAGCCAGGTGTGGTGGTGCATGCCTGTAATCCCAGCTACTTGGGAGGCTGAGGTGAGAGAATCACTTGAACCCTGGAGGCGGAGGTTGCAGTGAGCTGAGATTGTACCACTGCACTCCAGCCTGGGTGACAGAGTGAGACTGTGTCTCAAAAAACAAACAAACAAAAACATATAATGGAGAAAAGTTGCAAAACTGTACAGTGATTCCATTAAAACAAACAAATGAGAAAATTAACCTAAAGCAAACATATTTATCACAGGGAGAACATCTGAAGAAATACAAAAAATTGAAAATTGGGCTGGGCACGGTGGCTCACATCTGTAATGCCAGCACTTTGGGAGGCTGAGGCGGGTGGATCACTTGAGGTCAGGAGTTCCAGACCAGCCTGGCCAACATGGTGAAACCCCGTCTGTACCAAAAATACAAAAATTAGCTGAGTGTGATGGTGCATGCCTGTAATTCCAGCTAGCTACTGGAGAAGGTGAGGTACAAAAATCGCTTGAATCTGGGAGGTAGAGGTTGAAGTGAGCCAAGATCATGCCACCGCACTCCAGCCTGGGTGACAGAGTGAGACTGTCTAAAAACAAAACAGAACAAAAATTGAAAATTGGATGGTTGGAAGCAAGATGGCTGAATAGAAGCCTCCATCAATCATCCTCCCCACAGGAACACCAAACTGAATAATTATCTACACAAAAAAGCACCATCATAAGAACCAAAAATCAGGTGAGCGATCATAGTACCTGGTTTTAACTTCATGTCACTGAAAAAGCCACTGAAGAGGGTAAGAAATACAGTCTTGAATTGTACAGTCTTGACAGGACCCTTCCTCCACTCCCCAGCAGCTGCTGCATGGCACAGAGAGACAATCTGTGTGCTTCAGGGAGGGCGAGTGCAGCGATTGTGGGATTTTGCATTGGAACACAGTGCTACCAACACTGGGCAGAACTCCACCAGTGCCCGTAGAGGCAGCATTAGACCAGCCTTACCCAGAGGGGAATCACTCATCCTAGGGGTCAGGACTTGAGTTTTGCCAAGCCTTGCCACCACAGGCTAATGTTCTCTGGGGTCCTAAATAAAATTGGAAGGCTGTCTAGGCCACAAGGACTGCAAATCTTAGGCAAGGCTTAGTCCTGTGTTCGTCTCAGAGCCAGTGGATTTGGGAGCCATACAATTTAGTAAGACACCAGCTGGGGCAGTCAAGGGAGTACTTGTGCCACCCCTCCTTCAAGTTCAGGCAACACAGTTTGCAAATCCAAAAGAGACCCCTTCCTTCCACTTGAGGAGAGAGAAGAGTAAAGAAAACTTTGTCTTGCAACTTGGATGCCAGCTCAACCACATTAGGAAAGGGCGCTGGGCAGAGTTGTGAGGCCCCCATTCTAGGACCTAGCTCCTAGATGACATTTCTAGACACAACCTGGGCTAGAAGGGAACCTGCTGCCTTGAAGGGAAGGACCCAGTCCTGGCAAGATTTATCACCAGCTAACTTAAGAACCCTATATAAGCAGCAGTGGTAACCAAGTAGTACATGCTGTGAGCCTTCAGTGAGACTGAGATGTGCCAGCTTCAGGTCTGACCCAGCACAGGAGTAGGGGTGGTGGCCACAGGGATGCTTGTTTAACCTCTCCACCATCTAGGCAGCACAGCACAGAGAGAGAGAGAGAGAGATGTTGTTTGGGAGAAAGTATGGGGTCAGGTGCAGTGGCTCATGCCTGTAATCTCAGCATTTCGAGAGGCTGAGGCAGGTGGATCAGTTAAGGCCAGGAGTTCAAGACCAGCCTGGGCAACATAGCAAAAACCTGTCTCTACTAAAAATACAAATATTAGCTGGGCATGGTGGCGCATGCCTATAATCCCAGCTACTCGGGAGGCTGAGGCATAAGAATTGCTTGAACCCAGGAGGCGCAGGTTGCAGTGAGCCCAGATTGCACCACTGTATTCCACCCTGGGTGACAGAGTGAGACCCTGTGAGAAAAGAAAGAAAGAGAGAAGAGAGAAAGAGAGGAAGGGAGGAAGGGAGGAAGGGAGGAAGGGGAGGAAAAAAGGAAAAGAAAAGAAAAGAAGGAATATAATATATGAGCAAAGAACAAGAGTCTCTGCCTGATAATCCAGACTTCTTCCAGGCCTTATTCAAGGTAACCAAGGTGGTACCTCTGTGAGTCTGCAAGAACTATGGCGTTACTGGGTTACATTGTGGGTTACCCACTAATGGCCCACTAATGACCAAAAACTTAAGTCACAACACTCAAGTCTCTTCAAATACCTGGAAAGCCTTCCCAAAAAGGACAGGTACAAACAAGCCCAGATTATGAAGGATATAATAAATACCTAGCTCTTCAATGTCCAGACACTGACAAACATCCGCAGGAATCAAGACCATCCAGGGAAATCGACATCAGGGACTAATCCCAGAGAGAGAGAGAAATTTGACCTTTCAGACAGAGAATTCAAAATAGCTGTCTTGAAGAAACTCGAAGAAATTCAAGATAACACAGAGAAGGAACTCAGAATCCATTAGATAAATTTAACAAAGAAATAGAAATAATTAAAAAGAATTGAGCAGAAATCCTAAAGTCAAAAAAATGCATTTGACATACTGAAAAACTTATCAGAGTATTTTAATAGCAGAATTGATCAAGCAGAAGAATTAGTGAACTTGAAGATAGGCTGTTCGAAAATACACAGTCAAAAAGGTCCTGCAGAGCTGAGCAGTCAAGATGTGTGACTTCACCGAAGACCAGACCACAGAGTTCAAGGAGACCTTCCAGCTGTTTGACCGAACAGGTGATGGCAAGATCCTGTACAGCCAGTGTGGGGAGGTGATGAGGGCCCTGGGCCAGAACCCTACCAACACCAAGGTGCTCAAGGTCCTGGGGAATCCCAAGAGTGATGAGATGAATGTGAAGGTGCTGGACTTTGAGCACTTTCTGCCCATGCTGCAGACAGTGGCCAAGAACAAGGACCAGGGCACCTATGAGGATTATGTTGAAGGACTTTGGGTGTCTGACAAGGAAGGAAATGGCACCGTCATGGGTGCTGAAATCCGGCATGTTCTTGTCACACTGGGTGAGAAGATGACAGAGGAAGAAGTAGAGATGCTGGTGGCAGGGCATGAGGACAGCAATGGTTGTATCAACTAGGAAGAGCTCGTCCACATGGTACTGAATGGCTGAGGACCTTCCCAGTCTCCCCAGAGTCTGTGCCTTTCCCTGTGTGAATTTTGTATCTACCCTGAAGTTTCCCTAGGCTCTCTTGTCTCAGCACCTTTCCCATCTTGTCTCCCTTGGATGATGTTTGCCATCAGCATTCACCAAATAAACTTGCTTTCTGGACCCTCAAAAAGAAAAAAAAAAAAAGAAAAGAAAATACACAGTCAGGGGAGACAAAAGAAAAAAGAATAAAAAAAAATGACACATGCCTACAAGAGCTAGAAAATAGCCTCAAAAGGGCAAATCTAAGAGTTATTGGCTTTAAAGAGGGGTGGAGAGAGAGGTGGGGTTCATTCAAAGGAATAATAATAGAGAACTTTCCAAACCTAGAGAAAGATATCAATATTCAAGTATAAGAAGGTTATAGAATACCAAGCAGGTTTAACTCAAAGAAGACTACTTTAAGGCATTTAATATTCAGACTCCCAAAGGTCAAGGATAAAGAAAGGATTCTAAAACCAGCAAGAGAAAATAAACAAATAACATATGATGGAGCTCCAATAGGTCTGGCTGCAGACTTTTCGATGGAAATCTTACAGGTCAGGAGAGAGTGGCATGACAATATTTAAAATGCTGAAGGAAAAAAAACTTTTACCCTAGAATAGTATTACTTTATCTGATGAAAATATCCTTCAAACATGAAGGAGAGGTAAAGACTTTCCTGGACAAGCAAAAGCTGAAGGATTTCATCAACACAAGACCTATCCTATAAGAAATGCTAAAAAGAGTTCTTCAATCTGAAAGAAAATGATGTTAATGAGCAATAAGAAATCATCCAGGCCGGCCAGGCGCGGTGGCTCAAGCCTGTAATCCCAGCACTTTGGGAAGCCGAGGCGGGTGGATCACAAGGTCAGGAGATCGAGACCATCCTGGCTAACATGGTGAAACCCCGTCTCTACTAAAAATACAAAAAACTAGCCGGGCGTGGTG
>NW_012106720.1:386899-390363 GCF_000951045.1 Mandrillus leucophaeus
TGGCGTGAACCTGGGAGGCGGAGCTTGCAGTGAGCCGAGATCGTGCCACTGCACTCCAGCCTGGGTGACACAGCGCGAGACTCCGTCTCAAAAAAAAAAAAGAAATCATCCAGGCCAAGGTGGGAGAATTGCTTGAATCCAAGAGTTTGAGATCAGCCTGGGCAATGCAGTGAGACTCCATCACTACAAAAAAAAAAAATTGTTTTAATTGGCTGGGCATAGTGGCTCATGCCTGTAATCCCAGCACTTTGGGAGGCTGAGGCAGGAGGATCACTTAAGGCTAGGAGGCTACAGTGAGCTATAATCAAGCAACTGGACTGTAGCGTGGGTGATAAAGTGAGACATTGTCAAAAAAATAAAAAATAATAATAAATAAATAATCTGAAGGTACAAAACTTACTGGTAACAATAAGTACTACACAGAAAAACACAGAATATAATAACACTGTCGTTGTGGTATGTAAACTACTCATATTTTAAGTAGAAAAACAAAAAGGCGAACCAATCAAAAATAATTACGGGCTGGGTGCAGTGACTCACACCTGTAATCCCAGCACTTTAGGAGGCCAAGGCGGGTGGATCACGAGGTCAGGAGATGGAGACAAACCTGGTTAACACGGTGAAACCCCATCTCTACTAAAAATACAAAAATTAGCTGGGCATAGTGGCACACGCCTATAATCCCAGCTACTCGGGAGGCTGAAGCAGGAGAATCACTTGAACCCGGGAGGCAGAGGTTGCAGCGAGCTGAGATCATGCCACTGCACTTCAGCCTGGGCAACAGAGTGAGATTCTGTCTCCAAATAATAATAATAATAATAATAATAACAACAACAACAACAACAACAACTTTTCAAGACATAGACAGCACAATAAGATATAAATAGAAACAACAAAAAGTTAGTATGTGGGGAGACAAAGTTAAAGTTTGTATTAGTTTTTATTAGTTTCCTTTTTGTTTATTAGTTTACACAATTAGTGTTAAATTGTCATCAGTTTAAAATAATGGGTTATAAGATATTATTTGTAAGCCTCATGGTAACCTGAAATCTAAAAGCATACAATGGATACACAAAAAATAACAAACAAGAAATTAAAACATACCACCAGAGAAAATCACTTTCTCTAAAAGGAAGACAGGAAGGAAGGAAAGAAGGAAGAGAAGACCACAAAACAACCAGAAGACAAATAACAAAATGGCAGGAGTAAGTCCTTACTTATCAATAATTGCATTGAATGTAAATGGACTAAGCTCTCCAATCAAAAGACGCAGAATGGCTGAATGGATTTAAAAAGATAAAAAGACTCAATGATCTGTTGCCTACAAGAAACACACTTCACCTATAAAGACACACATAAACTGAAAATAAAGGGATGGAAAAAGATGTTTTATGCAGATGGAAACTAAAAAAAGCAGAAATAGCTATACTTATAACAGACAAAACAGATTTCAAGACAAAATCTAGGCTGGGTGTGGTGGCTCACACCTGTAATCTGAGCACTTTGGGAGGCTGAGGCGGACAGATCACCTGAGGTCAGGAGTTCAAGACCAGCGTGGCCAACATAGTGAAATCCCATCTCTACTAAAAATACAAAAATTAGCCTGGCATGGTGGCACACACCTGTAATCCCAGCTACTCAGGAGGCTGAGGCAGGAAAATTGCTTGAACCCAGGAGGTGGAGGTTGAAGTGAACTGAGATTACACCATTGCACTCCAGCCTGGGCAACAGAGTGAGACTCTGTCTCAAAAGAAAAAAGACAAAAACTATAAAAAGAGACAAAGAAGGTCATTATATAATGATAAAGGGGTCAATTCAGCAAGAGAATATAACAATTGTAAATATATATGCACCCAACACTAGAGCACCCAGATATATAAAGCAAATATTATTAGAGCTAAAGAGAGAGACAGACTCCACTACAACAATAGCACAAGATTTCAACACCCCACTTTCAGCATTGGACAGATCATCCAGACAGCAAATCAACAAAGAAACATCAGACTTAATCTGCACTATGGATCAAATGGACCTAATAGATATTTAGAACATTTCACACAATGGTTACAGAATACACATTCTTCTCCTCAGCACATGGATAATTCCCAAGGATAGCTCCTGTTAGGTCACAAAACAAGTCTTAAAGCATTAAAACAATTGAAATAATATCAAGGATCTTCTCTGACCACAATGAAATAAAACTAGAAATCAATAACAAGAGGAATTTTTGAAACTATACAAACACATGAAAATTAAACAATATGCCCCTGAATAACCAGTGGGTCAACTAAGAAATTAATAAGAAAATTAAAAAATTTATTGAAACAATAATGGAAACACAACATATCAAAACCTGTGGGATACAGTGAAAGCAGTACTAAGAGGGAAGTTTATGGCTGTAAGTGCCTACATCAAAAAAGATAAAAAGGCTGGGTGCAGTGGCTCATGCCTGTAATTCCAGCACTTTGGGAGGCTGAGGTGGGTGGATTGCTTGAGCTCAGGAGTTTGAGACCAGCCTGGGCAACATGGGAAAACCCCATCTCTACTAAAAATACCAAAAATATTATCCAGGCATGGTGGCACATATCTGTAGTCCCAGCTACTTGGGCAGCTGAGGCATGTGAATTTCTTGGACCTGGGAGGCGGAGGTTGCAGTGAGCCAAAATTGGCCACTGCGCTCCAGCCTGGGTGACTGAGTGAGACTCTGTCTCAAACAAACAAATGAACAAACATACAAACTTCAAGTAAACGACCTAATGATGCCTCTTAAAGAACTAGAAAAGCAGGAGCAAACCAAACCCAAAGTTAGTAGAAGAAAATAAATAATAAAGACCAGAGCAGAAATAAATGAAATTGAAACAAAACAATACAGAGGATAAAGACAAAAAGTTCATTTTTTGGAAAGATAAACAAAATGATAAACCTTTAGCCAGACTAAGAAAAAAAGAGAGAAGACTGAAATAAAATAAAATGAGAGATGAAAAAGGAGATGTTACACATGATACCAAGAAATTCAAAGGATCCTAGGTACTACTATGAGTAAGTATATGCCAATAAATTGGAAAACCTAGAAAAAAAGATAAATTTCTAGATACATGCAACCTACTGAGTTGAACCATGAATAAATTCAAAACTTTAACAGACCAATAATAAGTAACAAGTTCAAAGCCAAAATAAAAAGTCTGCCAGCAAAGAATAGCCTGGGACTCAATAGCTTCACTGATGAATTTTACCAAAGATTTAAATAACTAATATCAATCCTACTCAAACTATTTTAAAAATTTGAGGAGGAGGGAATACTTTCAAACCCATTCCATGAGGCCATTATTACCCTGATAGCAAAACCAGACAAAGACACATAAAAAAGAAAAAGAAAGAGAGAAAGAAAAAGAAAGAAAGAAAGAAAGAAGGAAAGAAAGAAAGAAAGAAAGAAAGAAAGAAAGAAAGAAAGAAAGAAAGAAAGA
>NW_012106720.1:390413-416041 GCF_000951045.1 Mandrillus leucophaeus
AGGAAAGAAAGAAAGAAAGAAAGAAAGAAAGAAAGAAAGAAAGAAAGAAAGAAAGAAAGAAAGAAAGAAAGGGAAAGAAAGAGAAAGAAAGAAGGGAGGGAGGGAGGGAGGGAAGGAAGAAAGAAAGAAAGAAAACAACAGGCCAATATCCCTGATGAACATTGATGCAAAAATCTTCAACCAAATACTATTAGGTTGGTGCTAAAGTAACTGTGGTTTCAGACTTTGAACTTTAAATCATTATAACTAGGCTCAGACACATCTTTATTAATCAAAACAGGAACCATTACAATCAACACATTTTTTGCCAATGAGAAATGTTTGTTTATTCCTATATTGTAAAAATCCATGTTTCAGGATTCAATAAACCCTTGGAAATCATTTTCTGCATCCTACTGGTTGTGGGAGTGTTTTCCCTACAAAAAGTTGTTGAGATGCTTGAAGAAGTGGTAGTCAGTTGATGAGAGGTCAGGTGAGTATGGCAGATAAGGCAAAACTTCATAGCCCAATTCGCTCAACTTTTGAAGTGTTGGTTGTGTGACGTGTGTTTGGGTGTTGTTGTGGAGAAGAATTGGGCCCTTTCTGTTGACCAATGCTGCCTGCAGTTGTTGCAGTTTTTGGTGCATCTCGTCTGTTTGCTGAGCATACTTCTCAGATGTAATGGTTTTGCCGGGATTCAGAAAGCTATAGTGAATCAGACCAGCAGCAGACCACCAAACAGTGGCCGTGACCTTTTTTGGTGCAAATTTGGCTTTGGGAAGTGCTTTGGAGCTTCTTCTCAGTCCAACCACTAAGCTGGTCATCGCCAGTTGTATAAAATCCACTTTTTGTCACATGTCACAATCCGATCAAGAAATGGTTCACTGTTATTGCATAGAATAAGAGAAAACAACATTTCAAAACAACATTTTTAAAATTTTTTGCTCAGCTCATGAAGGACCCACTTATCAAGACCCCTTTTTTTTTCACCTTTCCAATTTGCTTCAAATGCCAAATGACCATAGAATGGTCGACGTTCAGTTCTTTGGCAACTTCTCGTGTAGTTGTAAGAGGATCAGCTTTGATGACTGCTGTCAATTGGTCATTGTCAACTTCTGATGGCTGGCCACTACACTCCTCATCTTCAAGGCTCTTGTCTCCTTTGCAAAACTTCTTGAACTACGACTGTACTGTACATTCATTAGGAGTTCCTGGACCAAATGCCTTATTGATATTATGAGTTTTCTTGCTGCTTTATGACCCATTTTGAACCCAAATAAGAAAATTGCTCGAATTTGCTTTTTGTCTAATATCATTTCCATAGTCTAAAATAAACATAAAATAAACAGCAAATAATAAGTCATTAGCAAGAAAACATAAAGCGAGAAATGTCCATTAAAATGATGTATAACATAACCACATTTATTGAAGAACGTATTCCAGTATCAAATGGCAAATTCCAACAATGCAAAAACTGCAATACTTTTGCACTCACCTTAATAGCAAACTGAATTCAACAACACATTAAAAAGATCATTCATCATGACCAAGTGAGATTTATCCCAGGGATGCAAGGATGGTTTGTCATATGCAAATCAATCAATGTGATACATCATATCTACAGAATGAGGGACAAAACTATACTATCATTTCAATTCACGCTGAAAATGCATTTGATAAAATTCAACATCCTTTCATGATAACAACCCTAAAAAACCTGGGTATAGAAGGAACATACTTAGGCTGGGCACCATGGCTCATGCCTGAAATCCCAGCACTTTGGGAGGCCAAGGTAGGTGGATCCCTTGAGGTCAGGAATTTGAGACTGGCCTAACCAACATGGTGAAACCCAGTAGAGATTTTAGAAATCTTACTAAAAATACAAAAAAATTAGCCAAGCATGGTGGTGTACACCTGTGATCCCAGCTACTCAGGAGGCTGAGGCAGGAGAATCACTTGAACCCAGGAGGCAGAGGTTGCAGTGAGCCGAGATTGCACAATTACACTCCAGCCTGGGCCACAAGAGTGAAACTCTGTCTTAAAAAAAAAAAAAAAAAAAAAAAAACATACTTCAACATAGCCCTACATGACAGACCCACAGCTAGTATCATACTCAATGATGAAAAACTGAAAGTCTTTCTTCTAAGATCTGGAGCACGACAAGGATGCCCACTTTCATCACTGTTCCTCAACACAGCACTGGAAGTCCTAGCTAGAGCAATCAGACAAGAGAAAGAAAGAAAGGGCATCCAAATTGGAAAGGAAGAAATCAAATTATCTTTGTTTGCAGATGATAGGATCTTATATTTAGTAAAACCTAGAGACACCACTAAAAAATTATCAGAACAGATATACAAATTCAGTAAACTTGCAGGAAATAAAACAATATACAAAAGTCAACATGCAAAATCAACATATATCAGTACACACAGCTATTATTAGGTTAAAAAAAAAAAGAGAACATGACATATAAAAATCATTTCTAGGCCAGGCATGGTGGCTCAAACCTGTAATCCCAGCACTTTGGGAGGCAGAGGCGGGTGGATCACGAGGTCAGGCGTTCAAGACCAGCCTTGCCAACATGGTGAAACCCTGTGTCTACTAAATATACAAAAATTAGCCAGGCATGGTGGTGTGCACCTATAGTCCAAGCTGCTCGGGAGGCTGAGGCAAGAGAATCACTTGAACCTGGGGGGCAAAGATTGCGGTGAGCTGAGATCGCACCACTGCACTCCAGCCTAGGCAACAGAGTGAAATTTCATCTCAAATAAATAAATAAATAAAAAAAATTAAAATAAATTTAAAAATCAGCCAGGCGCAGTGGCTCACACCTGTAATCCTGGCACTTTGGGAGGCTGAGGTGGGTGGATCACGAGGTCAGGAGTTCAAGACCATCCTGGCCAACGTGGTGAAACGCCATCTCTACTAAAAATACAAAAATTAGCTAGGGATGGCGGCATGTGCCTGTAATCCCAGCTACTTGGGAGGCTGAGGCAGAAGAATTGCTTGAACCCGGGAAGTGGAGGTTGCAGTGAGCCAAGATTGTGCCACTGCACTCCAGCCTGAGTGACATCTCTTTAAAAAAAAAAAACAAAAAACCGAAAAGAGTATAGTTGGATTGTTTATAACACAAAGGATAAAGGATAAATGCTTGAGGGGATGGATGCCTCATTTCCGCTGATGTGATTATTACACATTGTTTGGCTGTATCAAAATATTCCATATGCCCTGTAAACACATATACCTACTATATACCCTCAAAAATTAAAAATAAAATTTTTATAAGTAAATTTTAAGCGTTGTCAAAAAATCTGACTTCTAAGAGTTGTTGCATGGATTGAATGAGAGAACAATGAGTCAAAGTGCTTAGGTGCATACTAAAGAGAGAGCCAGGAGGAAGGCCTTGTCATCTCTAAGACAGGATAGGGCAGACAGAATTATGACATGAGTCCTGAAGATCCATCCCCTTGCCTTTTCTGATATACTTAGAGCTCTCCTCTCTTTTAAGCCACGTATTCCTGACCCTTCCTCATTTCCTCACATGGCTTTGTCCCTCCTCTAGCTTTGCTCTTGGGAAAGGAGCTTGTACTTCTGTTTTTTAATCTGGTTCCTTCATCTGGAATGACCTTCCCGCCACCCTCAGACAAACAGCTTTGTGCTCTGGCTGCAGTCCGTGGAGAGGTGCTGATAAGGAAGAGGGTTTCCTGGATCCCTCTGGTTCATTGTAGCCTCACTTCAATGTGGTACAGTGCAATGTCAAGAGCAGTGTCAAAGGCTCTATTGTGTCTCCCCCACCAACCCCATTCTAGCCTCAGAACATTAGGATTGCTCACACACACTCCAGCTGATGTTGACTGCATCACCTGCCTTCCCTTTAAGGTTTGTGCTTTGTTTTGTTTTTCTGAGACAGGGTCTTGCTCTGTCCCCCAGGCTGGAGTGCAGTGGCGCGATCTTGGCTCACTGCAGCCTTCACCTCCCAGGTTCAAGTGATTCTCGTGCCTCGGCCTCCGAAGTAGCTGGGATTACAGGCACAGTCACCACGCCCAGCTAGTTTTTGTATTTTTAGTAGAAATGGGGTTTCACCATGTTGGCCAGGCTGGTCTCGAACTCCTGGCCTCAAGTGATCTGCCCATCTCGGTCTCCCAAAGTGCTGGGATTACAGGTGTGAGCCACTGCACCCAGCCCTATTTAAGGTTTTTGAGGGATTCAAGCTGTAACTGTTTCTGCCCATCCCATCCCCACTCTCAGTCTCCACTACCAAGCTCTGCTGACTTTCAGGGTCTTGTGTGCTTGAAACCAACTGGTAGAAACAATTGGCTCTGTCAGTATGCTTGTCAGCCAATTGTTAGAAACAACACAGCACAGAAAAATCACAAGTATAAAATAAGTGCAAATAAAATAAATATAGAAAGAATATTCTGTGCTCTTGTATTATTTCTAGCAACTATTCATTTGATCATTTTGGATTTCTAGGCTGACCAATCAGGTAATTGATAATAATTCTCTCATCCACTTTAGTATTTTGACTTTTATTCTATTGTCTAATTGCATTAACTAGCACTTCCAGAACAACATTAAATAACAGAGGTGGTGAGAATCCTTGTCTAGCTCCTGACTTTAATGGGATATTAATAATAATATTGATTGGGCCAGGCACAGTGGCTCATGCCTGTAATCCCAGCACTTTGGGAAGCCGAGGCGGGTGGATCACCTGAGGTCAGAAGTTCGAGACCAACCTGGTCAACATGGTGAAACCCCCATCTCTACAAAAATACAAAAATTAGCCAGGCGTGGTGGCGGGCACCTGTAATTCCAGCTACTGGGGAGGCTGAGGTGAGAGAATCACTTGAACCCTGGAGGCGGAGATTGCAGTAAGCCGAGATCACACCATTGCACTCCAGCCTGGGCAACAAAGGGAGACTTCCTCTAAAAAAAAAAAAAAAGGGAGAGAGTTAGGGCCTTGCATTGGCCTAAGGGAATGTTGTGACAGGTTTGATCTATCCAGGCCATTAAAACATCCTCCATATCAGCAATAAGGCTGTTCTACTTTCTTATCTCATTTCCATATTCACTGGAGTAGCACTTTTAATCTCCTTCAATAACTTTTCCCTTGTATTTACATCTTAGCTAACTATTTGGTACAAGAGGCCTAACTTTCAGCCTGTCCCAGCTTTCAACATGCCTTCCTAACTAAGCTTAATTATTTCTAGTTTTTGAGAATGAGAGATGTGTGACTCTTTCATTTGAACACTTAGAGGCCACTGTAGGGTTCCAACTGGCCTAATTTTAGTATTTTTGTGTCTCAGGAAATGAGGAGGTTCCAAGAGAGGGAGACACACAGGGGAACACCCAGTCCATTCAGTAGTCAGAACACACACAACATTTATAGATTAAATTCACCATCTTGTATGGGCATGGTTTATGGCACCCCGAAACAATTACAGTTGTAACATCAAAGATCAGAGATCAACATAATGGATACAATAATAATGACAAAGTTTGAAATATTGCAAACATTACTAAAATGTGACAAAGAAACACGAAATGCGCACATGCTGTTGGAGAAATGGCCTGATAGACTTGCTAAATATAGGGTTGCCACAAACCTTCAATTTGTAAAAATGCAGTATTTGGCTGGGCACAATGGCTCATGCCTGTAATCCCAGCATTTTGGGAAGCTGAGGCAAGTGGATCACTTGAGGCCAAGAGTTCGAGATCACCCTGGGCAACATGGCAAAAAATCGTACCTATTAAAAATATAAAAAATTAGTGGGATGTGGTGATACACACCTGTAATCCCAGCTACTCAGGAGGCTGAGGCAGAAGAATCATTTGAACCTGGGAAGTAGAGGCTGCAGTGAGCCAAGATCACTCCACTGCACTCCAGCCTGAGCAACAGAGCGAGACTCCATCTCAAAAAACAAAAAATAAATAAATAAATAAAATAATAAAAGAAGACGTCCAAGCACAGGGGGCCCCATTTTATAACAAAACCAGTCCCTGCTTATCTGCAGTTTCACTTTCTGCAGTTTCAGTTACCTGACATCTGAAAAATATTTTTTTAAATGAAGTATTTGCAAAGCCTAATAAAGCAGAGCAATAAAATGAGATATGCCTGAGTTTTAAATTTTGTTTTTCCTTCTTAATTTTTTAATTTTAATTTTAATTTTTTGATTTTTTTTTATTAAAACAAATGTTTTTTGATACAGAGTCTTGCTCTATTGCCCAGGTTGGAGTGCAGGGCACCATCTCAGCTCACTGCAACCTTCACCTCCCAGGTTCAAGCGATTCTCCTGCCTCAGTCTCCCCAGTAGCTGGGATTATAGGCACACACCACCACACCTGGCTAATTTTTGTATTTTTAGTAGAGACAGGTTTCACCATGTTGGCCAGGCTGGTCTCAAGCTCCTGATCTCAGGTGATCCGCCTGCCTCAGCTTCCCAAAGTGCTAGGATTACAAGCGTGAGCCACTGCGCCTATCCTTAATTTTTAATTATACTTTTCTATTTCACAATCGAGTCCCAAGATATGCCTGTGTTTTTTAAGGTGTTCTACATCTACATTTATACATGAGATTGGTTCATAGTTTTTCTGCTGTATGATGTAAAATTTTGGCTTTATGAAACACTGGGATGTTTATCCTTTGGAATATGAGTATGATTGATTGCCTGAATGTTTGAAAGAAGTTGCTCATTAACCTATCTAGTTTCAGCTTTTGTCCTTGAGTATATCTTTTGGCAGCTTTTATTCATGATTATTTATCTGTTTAGATTTTTGAGTCCCAATTGGTAATTTATATTTCCTCAAATATTATCTATTTCATCCAGGTTTTATATTGTATTAGTATTGGGTTGGGCAAGGTATTCCCTTGTAATTCTCATTTCCTCTGTACTGATGGCTATAAACCCTTTCTCATTCCTGATGTGTATATTTATGTCATTTCTTTTTTTGTTTGTTTTGTTAGCTAGTGGTTTATCAAATTTGTTGCTTGCTTCTTGCCAAAGAACCAGATCTTAGAGTTATTCATCAACTATATTGTCTTACTTTTTGGTTTGGTTTTGTTTTTTTGAGACGGAGTTTCCCTCTTGTCACCTAGGCTGGAGTGCAATGGCACAATCTCGGCTCACAGCAACGTCCACCTCCTGGGTTCAAGTGATTCTCCTGCTTCAGCCTCCCAAGTAGTTGGGATTACAGTTGCCTGCAACCATGCCTGACTAATTTTTGTATTTTCAGTAGAGACAGGGTTTCACCATGTTGGCCAGACTGGTCTCAACTCCTGACCTTGTGATCCTCCCACCTCGGCCTCCGAAAGTGCTGGGATTACAGGCATGAGCCACCGCGCCCGGCCCCCAAAATTTTTTTAGAGAGACAGAGTCTTTCCCTGTCGCCCAGGCTGGAGTGCAGTGATGTGATCATAGCTGACTATAACCTCCATTTCCTGGGCTCAAGTGATCTTCCTGCCTCAGCTTCTGAGTAGCTGGAACTATAGGCATGCGCCACCATGGCTGGCTAGTTTTGTTGTCGTTGTTGTAGAGACAAGGTCTTGCTATGTTACCTGGGCCAGTCTTGAACTACTGGCCTCAAATGATCCTCCTCTCTTAGTCTCCCAAAGCATTGGGATTACATGCATGAGCCACCACACCTGGCCAATTATATTGTTTCTGGTTTTGAAATAATTCTGTTTGCTTTTATCCTTAGTCTTTTCCTTTTGCTTTCTTTAGATTTTGTCTTACTGTGACATTTCCCCGTTTTAATTTCCTGCATTGTCTGCTTTTATTTTTAAAATAATGAACTTTTATTCTCACTGAGCAATAAAAGTGTTTACGGCCATGCATTTTCTTGTGAAAACTACTTTGGCTGCATTATATAAATAGTGTTTCATGAGTTATTTTTAGAATAGTCTATAGTTCTGTTTTAAGCTTTGTATTGAAGTATGATACACATACAGAAAAGCAAACATATCAAAATACGTACACTATGGTGAATATTCACAAATTCAACACCCAGATTGAGAAACAGAACATTACCAGTACCAATCACATAATTTGCAGGACCCAGTGCAAAATGAAAATGCTCAGCCCTTTATTCAAATATTATTAACAACTTTGGGTGGGGTGCAGTGGCTCAGGCCTGTAATCCCAGCACTTTGGGAGGCCAAGCACCTGAGGTCAGGAGTTTGAGACCAGCCTGGCCAACATGGTGAAACCCCATCTCTACTAAAAATACAAAAATTAGGCCGGGCGTGGTGGGATCACGCCTGTAATCCCAGCACTTCGGGAGGCTGAGGCAGGCAGATCACGAGGTCAGGAGTTCGAGACCAGTCTGGCCAACATTGTGAAACCCCCGTCTCTACTAAAAATACAAAAAAATTAGCCAGGCGTGGTGGTGGGCGCCTGTAGTCCCAGCTTCTTGGGAGACTGAGGCGGGAGAATGGCGTGAACCCGGGAGGCAACAGAGCTTGCTGTGAGCTGAGATCGCACCACTGCACTCCAGCCTGGGCGACAGAATGAGACTCCATCTCAAAAAAAAAAAAAAAAAAAAAATACAAAAATTAGCCTGGCATGGTGGTGCACACAGCACCTAACAGGTGGGTACATAACTCTGATATTAGAACTGAGGAGGAAAAAAGGCCTGAGAAAAACAAAAAGTATCCTAATTTTGGAAGAACAGTATCAGAGAAAATAATTTTTACTTACCCTGTATATTTTAGTGTGACATTTCCTGTTCTGAGTACTAACTATGGACAACCTTATATGTGAGGCAAAAAAGTAGTGAGTAGAACTGAGAGCCCATTCAAAGAAAAGCAAAAACCACAGCAATGGATGATCTTAACATACTTTCACATTCTAGACCATGTGATGACACTGCTACCACCTATTCTCCTCCTGGTGCCCCCTGTTCCATTGCAGGTATGTACGCTGGCCATGGGCTATGGTAGAAGGAGTCACACATAGTCTCTCATTAGCCTTGGGGATAATCTGCTAAATGAAGAGTAAGAGTTATGTACCTACCTGTAGTCCCAGCTAGTTGTGAGGCTGAGGCGTGAGAATTGCTTGAACCCGGGAGGTGGAGGGTGCAGTGAGCTGGGATCCCACCATTGCACTCCACCCTGGGCAACAGGGCAAGACTCCATCTCAAAAAAAAAAAAAAGTCTGTAATTCAGTTTTGGTTTGTCACTGATTAAAGAGTTGTTTAGGCCGGGCGCGGTGACTCACACCTGTAATCTCAGCACTTTGGGAGGCCGAGGTGGGCAGATCACGAGGTCAGGAGATTGAGACCATCCTGGCGAACACTGTGAAAGCCCGTCTCTACTAAAAATACAAAAAAATTAGCCAGGTGTGGTGGCACGCGCCTATAGTCCTAGCTACTCGGGAGGCTGAGGCAGGAGAATGGCGTGAACCCGGGAGGCGACGGAGCTTGCAGTGAGCCGAGATCGCGCCACCGCACTCCAGCCTGGGTGACTGAGCGAGACTCCCTCTCAAAAAAAAAAAAAAAGGTTGTTTAGAAGAACTTTAAAATTTCTCCAAGAGGTTGACTTCATCAGGCTAAGGACCAAGTTCCTGGTTTCAGGGGTGGAGCTATTCTTTGAAGGAGTGGGTCTTTACTCATAGAATATACAATACGGGTAAGAAACTAGCAAGCTTTATTTTCTCCTCCTGATCTGATACTTAATGAGGAAGAAAAGAGCCAGTGAGAATAGTTAAGGGTAACAGGTTTTTCCTCTCCAGGCAAAGTATAATAGCACACACTGACTGTGGACACAGGGACTGAAGTTGTCTTGTCAGCTGTGAATTCTCAAGGAAACTGGGAAGAAACTGGCTCCTTCTTTATCAAGTCAAGGGAGGCACAGCACTTCTGTCATGGATCTGTTGCCTCACTGTCCTGGAGAAGCAGCCAGGGGGTCCTTTCTATTTATGGGTACAGTTGGGTGCAGTCCTGACATTGAGAATAGTTGGATATTCAGAGGATAGAGATAAGTAACCCAAACAAGTAGTCCATCCATCCTTAAAAAAAATATTGCTACAGAGTGAGACTCCATCTCAAAAAAAAAAAAAGGAATATGTTGCTAAAAACCAATCATACTTTTCCACTTCAAACCTAACATTGGAGCCTAAATTCAAATTACTTTATTATAGTCAACTTATATGAGCCTTATATTTAAGACCTGTAGTTCAAATTTGATGACCAAAGATAGAAAATCTTTTTCAAAGTGTTATTTGCTTGAGGTGGAAGGCCTGTCATTTTGTTTGTTTCTTTAAAACAAGTAATAATTTTGTTTATTCAAAAACAGATCAGGCCAGGCGCAGTGGCTTACCCCTGTAATCCCAATATTTTGGAAGGCTAAGGTGGGAGGATCATTTGGGCCCAGGAGTTCGAGACCAGCCTGAGCAACATGGTGAGACCTCGTCTCTAAAAAAATTTTAAAAATTAGCCTGGCATAGTGGCATGCACCTGTGGTCCCGGCTATTCAGAAGGCTGGGGGAAGATCACTTAAGCCCAGGAGGTCGAGGCTGCAGTCAGCCGTGTTTGTGCCACTGCACTTCAGCCTGGGTGACAGAGTGAGACCCTGTGTCAAAAAAATAAAAATAAAAAATAAAATAGACCATAAAAAGCTTATAACACAGAATTCGAAAGGCATAAAAAAGTATACAGTGAAAAGTAAGTCTTCCTCTCACTCCTAGCTCCCACCTATTCCCCAGAGGCAACCCCAGGTTTCTTGTATATCCTATCAGAAATAATCTATGTAAATATATGTAATCCTTCAAATGTTTTTATAAGAAAGTATACCATATTATGCATACTGTTCTGCTTCCTTATTTTTCACTTAATATTTACTGGAGATTGTTTCATATTAATGCATATAGAACTGTCTCATTCTTTTTTTTTTTGTTTTTGAGACAGAGTCTCGCTCTGTCACCCAGGCTGGAGTGCAGGGGTGCGATCTCGGCTCACTGCAAGCTCCACCTCCTGGGTTCACACCATTCTCCTGCCTCAGCCTCCCGAGTAGCTGGGACTACAGGCGCCCACCACCACACCTGGCTAATTTTTTGTATTTTTAGTAGAGATGGGGTTTCACCGTGTTAGCCAGGATGGAAACTGCCTCATTCTTTTGAAAGACTGCATAATATTCATTGTCTGGATGATGAGCCATACTTTTTTAAAAAAGGTTTTTCTTTTTTTAACAGCTTTTTTAAAGGTAAATTTACACACCATAAAATTCACCTACTGCAAGTATACAGTTCAGTGATTTTTAGTGAATTCATAGTTATGCAGCCATCACCACAATCAAGTTTTAGAACACTGCTCTCACCCCAGTTTTCTTCTTCCCATA
The DNA here is from genome assembly GCF_000951045.1 of Mandrillus leucophaeus. Lineage (NCBI taxonomy): Eukaryota > Metazoa > Chordata > Mammalia > Primates > Cercopithecidae > Mandrillus > Mandrillus leucophaeus. Next base: position 401,725 of record NW_012106720.1, read on the forward strand.
ATTTATCTTTTAATCATTTAATCAAACTGTTTTTCCTTTCCAGTAATTTGTTTTAACCTTTCCTGAGGTTGTGATTCTTTGTTTTGTAACACTGGGTAGGTTTTGGAGTGGCAGAGATGTGTCAGGAGAGCACCTCGAACCTCAAACAGTGCTGGTACTCTCTATTAAACAATAACTATCGTTCTTTTCATTCAGTTGAAAAAATTGCTGTGAATTTACAGATTGAGGTATAGCATATCCTGAACATTCTGCCAGGGAGTTGTTTGCTCTCCCTCTTTCTTTCGCTCTGCATACTATGATAATCAGAATAAGTAGAGTTTTAAAGATGATAGACAGGTTGGAGAAGATGGATGAGCATCTATCTGCTCTCTCCTTCCAGAAGATGGCTGATTGTGATAAGCATTAGCGAAGTTACAGTGGTTACAGACTGCCCTGGGAGACGTGAGACGCAGAGGCAAGTGACCTCCCCACATTTGCTAGCACCCCATCTTGGACAGGCGCTTACCCTTCATTTAGCAGATCATCCCCAAGGCTAATGAGAGACTATGTGTGACTCCTTCTACCATAGCCCATGGCCAGCGTACATACCTGCAATGGAACAGGGGGCACCAGGAGGAGAATAGGTGGTAGCAGTGTCATCACATGGTCTAGAATGTGAAAGTATGTTAAGATCATCCATTGCTGTGGCTTTTGCTTTTCTTTGAATGGGCTCTCAGTTCTACTCACTACTTTTTTGCCTCACATATAAGGTTGTCCATAGTTAGTACTCAGAACAGGAAATGTCACACTAAAATACACAGGGTAAGTAAAAATTATTTTCTCTGATATTGTTCTTCCAAAATTAGGATACTTTTTGTTTTTCTCAGGCCTTTTTTCCTCCTCAGTTCTAATATCAGAGTTATGTACCTACCTGTTAGGGACATAACTATAGCTGCATGGTGGTGCGTGCCTATAGTTATTCCCTAATGTTCATCTACAGCCTTCTTTATGTTTTATTTTCTTCTTTCTTTCTATTTATTTATTTGAGATGGAGTCTCACATTGTTGCCCAGGCTGGAGTGCAGTGGCATGATCTGGACTCTGCAACCTCCGCCTCCCAGGTTCAAGTGATTCTCCTGCCTCAGCCTCTGGAGTAGCTGGAATTACAGGCACTTGCCACCACGCCCAGCTAATTTTTTGTATTTTAGTAGAGATGGGGTTTCACCATGTTGGCCAGGCTGATCTCGAACTCCTGACCTCATGATCCACCCATCTCAACCTCCCCAAGTGCTGGGATTACAGGCATGAGCCGCTGTGCCTGGCCCTTTATTTTTATTTTTTAAAAGTATGGAAGGCTTCATGAATTTGCATGTCATCCTTGCACAGGGACCATGCTAATCTTCTCTATATCATTCCAATTTTTACTGTATGTGCTGCTGAGGTGAGCACATTTTTACCTTCCAAATGAGTAATTCTCCAATCAAAATTTAAGTAGATGAATCCTGTTCTCTTCTATCTCAACAGGAAAGAGAGGAGAGCAGATTGCATGATCAAAACAGGGCCCTAGGGGAGAATGGAGGAAGGGCTTACGTGCTTTCCCTGGTCCTGGCTCCTAGCAGTGGTATCAGACACACCCAGGCTGTTCAGGGGAAAAATGTATCTGCACAAGGAAGTCACTGCCTGGTCAACCTGGGTTCTCCCTGAGGTGATGCTCCCCTCCTGCTGGGAAGCACTCTTGTGACTCAACTTGCAGAGAGGAGATGACTGTCTAGCTAACACATCTATGCGCTCAGAAATTTAAACTTCGGGGCCAGAAAGAAGAGGAGCCAGGGGAAATCTCTGTAGAAGGTTGAAATGTCAATGGGCCATTGGATACAGATGCCCTTGCTAGAGCTGCCTTGTGAAGGGAGGCCTCTGGGTGTCTTTCCATGAACTCATATCTGAGAAGAGCCTGACCACTGTTTCCCAGGGGCCTGTATGTCTGTGATGTGACTTTTCTGCAGTTTCCCCTTCTCTTGAAGGAGATCAAACTCTAACACCAGTGAATGTATGGGGGTGTGGAGAGCCAGAACAGAGACTGGATTTCCCTTTCAGAAGGACTTCCTTGTCCCTGGGCCAGCCTGGGCTAGGCCAGCGACCCTGAACTCTCAAGGCTAGGATGTCTGTGCCTTAGTTTCCTATTGCTGTTGCAAAAAAACACCACAAATTTGTGGTTTAAAACAACAAAAAATTATTACAGTTCTGGAGGTCCGAAAGCGGAAATGAGTTGCACTGGATTAAAGTCAAGGTGTTAGCTGGGCATAGGAGCACATCCCTATAGTCCTAGCTACTTGGGAAGCTGAGACAGGAGTTATCACTGGAGCCCAGGAGTTGGAGTCCAGCCTGGCCATACTGACATGTCCCATCTCTTAAAAAAAAAAAAAAAAAAGAGTCAAGGTGTTGGTTCCTTCTGGAGGCTCTGAGGGGAGGATCTGTTTCATTGCCTTTTTCAGCTCCTACTGGCCTCCTCTATTCCTTAGCTTGTGGTCCCTTCCTCTGTCTTCAAGGCACATCACTCCAACCTCTGCTGTGTCGCTGAACAATTGTCTCGTTGTCTCCTACTGCCTCCTTCTTACACAGCTGTCATGATTACATTGGTCCCACCCAGATGATTCAGGATAGTCTCCCCAACTCAAGAGGCTTAATCAACATCTGCAAAGTCCCTTTTGCCATATAAAGTAAGATTCAGCTGGGTGCAGTAGCTCATGCTTGTAATCCCAGCACTTTGGGAGGCTGAGATGGAAGGATCCCTTGAAGACCAGGAGCTTGAGATCAGCCTGGGCATCGTAGTGAGACCCTGTCTCTACAAAAGCTTTTTAAAGAAATTAGTTGGAGGCTGGACACAGTGGCTTACGCCTGTAATCCCAGCACTTTGGGAGACTGAGGCAGGTGGATCACTTGAGGCCAGGAGTTTGAGACCAGCCTGGCAAACGTGGCAAAAACCCATCTCTATTAAAAATACAAAAATTAGTCAGGTGTGGTGGCGGGTGTCTGTAGTTCCAGCTACTCCGGAGGCTGAGGCAGGAGAACCGCTTGAACCTGGGAGTTGGAGGTTGTAGTGAGCCGAGATCATGCCACTGCACTCCAGCCTGGGCAACAGAGCAAGACTCTGTCTCAAAAACAAACAAACAAACAAAGAAAAAATTAGCTGGGCATGTTGGTCTGCACCTATAGTCCCAGCTTCTTAGGTGGCTGAGGCAGGAGGATTGCTTGAGCCTGTGAGGTCAAGGCTGCAGTGAGCTATGATCATGCCACTGCACTCCAGCCTGGGCTATAGAGCAAGAAGACACTGTCTCTAATCAAAAATAAAAATAAAATAAGATTCACAGCTTCTGGGGATTAGAATATGGACATATTTGGTGGGGGCATTTTTCAGCCTACGACACCTCACACCCAAGAGCAATCTACCCAGCAGCTTCCCATGCAGTGCTGAGGCCAGGAAGAGCGTGGGGCAGCATGATTTTTCCCATGATTTATCTAAACAGCTCTCCATTAGGCTGTTTTCAAACTTTTGCTATTAGGAGCAATGCTGCTCATATATCCTTAGGATACACTATTTGAAGAAGAATTGCCAAATTAAAGGATATATGCACTTTAAATCTATTTTTGGCCGGGTTCAGTGGCTCACATCTATAATCCCAGCACTTTGGGAGACTGAGATGGGAGAATCAATTGAGCCCAGGAGGTTTTGAGATCAGCTTGACCAACATGGTGAAACGCCGTCTCTACCTAATATACAATGACAGCAAAAAAAAATTAGCAGAGCGTGGTGGCACGTGCCGGTAGTCCCAGCTACTCAGGAGGCTGAGATGGTAGGATGGTTTGAGCGCAGGAGGCAGAGTTTGCAGTGAGCCCAGATCACGCCATTACACTGCAGCCTGGGAGACAGAGCCTGACCCTGTCTCAAACAAAACAATCATTTTCTTGGTCAGGCACTGTGGCTCAAACCTGTGATCCCAGCACTTTGGGAAGCTGAGGCACGAGGATGGCTTGAGCCCAGGAGTTCGAGACCAAATACAAAAATTAGCTGGGTGTGATGGCAAATGCCTGTAATCCCATCTACTTGGGAGGCTGAGGCAGGAGAATCGCTTGAACCTGGGAGATGGAGGTTGCAGTGAGTGGGGATTGTGCCACTGCACTCCAGCCTGGGCAACAGAGTGAGATTCTGTCTCAAAAAAAAAAGAAAGAAAGAAAGAAAATTTAAATATTAGCTGGGTGTGGTTGTTTGCGTCTATAGTCCCAGCCACTCAGGAAGATGAGATGGGGAAATCATTTGAACTTGGGAGGTTGAGGCTTCAGGGAGCTGTGATCGCACCAGTGCACTCCAACCTGGGCAATAGACTGTTTCAAACAAAACAAAACAAAACAAAAACCTATTTTCCTGCATCTCTGCCAACATTATCAACTTTTTAAATATTTACCAATTTTATAGGTGAAAAATGGGATTTCAGTATAGTAGGTTTTTTCTTTCTTTTTTTTTTTTTTGAGACGGAGTCTCGCTCTGTCGCCCAGGCTGGAGTGCAATGGCACGATCTCAGCTCACTGCAAGCTCTGCCTCCTGGGTTCACAGCATTCTCCTGCCTCAGCCTCTCGAGTAGCTGGGACTACAGGTGACTGCCACCACGCCCAGCTAATTTTTTTGTATTTTTAGTAGAGACACCGTTTTACCGTGTTAGCCAGGATGGTCTTGATCTCCTGACCTAGTGATCTGCCCGCCTCAGCCTCCCAAAGTGCTGGGATTACAGGCGTGAGCCACTGCGCCCAGCCCAGTATAGGTTTTTTAAACTTCGAAAAACTTTTTGAAATAATTTTGGTATTGTTTTAATATTAATTTATCTTATTATACGTGAGGTTATACATTTTTTTTCATAAGTTGAAACTGCCATTTCTCTATCTTTTCTGTGATTTATTGGTCCCTCATGCAACACTGTATCTGAAGGCATAGTCAACAGTGGCAGGCCGGGCGCAGTGGCTCACACCTGTAATCCCAACACTTTGAGAGGTCGAGGCTGGCAGATCACTTGAGGCCAGGAGTTTGAGAACGGTCTGGCCAACACGGCAAAACCTCGTCTCTACTGAAAATACAAAAATTAGCCGGGCATGGTGGTGCACGCCTGCAGTTCCAGCTACTTGGGAGGTTGAGGCATGAGAATCACTTGAACCCAGGAGGCAAATGTTGCAGTGAGCAGAGATTGCACCACTGCACCCCAGCCTGTCTCAAATAAAAATAAACAGTGGCAATCGGGCGAAAAAGTAGTGTCATAGGATTAAAATAAAATAAAATAAAATAAAATAAAACAAAGCAAAGCTCCTCTGAAGGGTACAGAATTCAGGGGCAGGAGAAGAGAGGAGTTATGGTAGGAATAAGACCGCATGAATAAGACCCCTTGTTACCAGCCTGGATTTCAATACTCTGAGTCCTCTGGAGTTTTGCCGGGATAAACATGGCCACAGTTGAGCAAGTCTGGGGGCCAGGAGAGGTAATCAAGGCAGAGTCAATCCTCAAGAACAATATCAGAGCCCACTTCTTAGACTTGGGTCCAAGGGCAGGGCAGCAATGGGGCTTCTATCCCAAGTTCTTGGACAGGAATTTGGCATTTATCCCATAAGTTTGGCATTTATTCCAACATTTCTTGTCTAAGAACTTGGGATAGAAGCTATCAATAGCAGCCGGGCGTGGTGGCTCACACCTGTAATCCCAGCACTTTGGGAGGCCCGAGGCGGAGGGATCATGAGGTCAGGAGATCGAGGCCATCCTGGCTAACACGGTGAAATCCCATCTTTACTAAAAAAAAAAAAAAAACTAGCCGGGCAAGGTGGCGGGCGCCTTTAGTCCCAGCTACTCGGGAGCCTGAGGCAGGAAGGAGAATGGCATAACCCCGGGAGGCGGAGCTTGCAGTGAGCTGAGATCCGTCCACTGCACTCCAGCCCGGGCGACAGAGTGAGACTCTGTCTCAAAAAAAAAAAAAAAAAGAAGAAGCTATTGATAGCATGTTGTCTCCAGTCATGGTTGACACTGGAGCCCTGGACAGGGCTCTGTCTGTGGATGGGCAAGTGACTTTCCCTGTGGGGATGAAGGAAGGTGACCCTATAGACCTTCTCCTAAGACTGTAGAAGGCATGCCAAATGGCAAATACTACAGCAACCTGGCCTCGCCTTAGGACTGGATTTAAGAGTGTGGAATGGGCTGGATGCAGTGGCTCACGCCTATAATCCCAGCACTTTGGGAGGCCAAGGCAGGTGGATCACCTGAGGTCAGGAGTTCAAGACAGCTTAACCAACATGGTGAAACACCGTCTCTACTAAAAATACAAAAAATTAGCTGGTTGTGGTGGCAGGCGCCTGTAGTCCTAGCTACTCAGAAGGCTGAGGCAGGAGAATCGCTTGAACCCAGGAGGCGGAGGTTGCAGTGAACCGAGATCGTGCCACTGTACTCCAGCCTGGGCAACAGGAGCAAAACTCTGTTTCAAAAACAAACAAACAAACAAACAAACAGACCAGGCCTGGTGGCTCATGTCTGTAATCCCAGCACTTTGGGAGGCTGAGCTGGGTGGATCACCTGAGGTCAGGAGTTCAAGACCAGCCTGGCCAATATGGTGAAGCCCTATCTCTACGAATAATACAAAAATTAGCCGTGCATGGTGGCTCAAGCCTGTATTCCCAGTTACTTGGGAGGCTGAGGCAGGAGAATTGCTGGAACCCGGGAGGCGGAGGTTACAGTGAACCGAGATCGCAACACTTGCCTGGGCAACACAGCAAGACTCCGTCTCAAAAACAAAACAAAGAATGTGGAATATTGCTAGGAATGAATGACTGGGGCCAGAGATTCCTTAGGCCTGGCAGAGGTTTGCCCTGGAAGTGCCTGTGTGAGAATGATATTTAATTCTTAGCACCTTCTTTTCACAGGATTGCAACTAGCGTCTCAGGAAGCCAAATCTGAGCTACTCCTGGAAGTATCATCTTGGTCAACACTGGCTATAAAACCAAAAGTGGCTGCCAGATTGTGCAAGGAGGCAAAACTAGTCTTCCAGGTCTGGTGAGGGCATGTCGTCTTCAGTGACGTCCCAATGACCTGAGGCTGTCAGGGTTCTTCTCATCACTTGCCTTGTTTTGACTGCCCCCATCAAGGCACAGCTGGCTCATTTGTCCCAGAAGGAAATGATGAAGCAAGCAGATGGATTGCTCCCTGAGCCTCCACAGCGCCTCCTGCTGGTGGTCGACCCCAAGGCCCACCATCCTGCCTTTAATTTATTAACCGGCTCCTTTCTTTTTGGCTTTGAAACACCCAGAGGTTCCACCAGCTTTCCAATAGTGAAGTCCACCTTTGTAGAGGGAAAAAAAAAAAAAAAAAAAAACGCTTCCATTTTTCTGTCGCCCCTGCTTTTTCAGTTGAAAGAACATGAAGCGATTTCAGGATATTAGAAAAGTCCTAAGGCGTGAGGAAACTTGCCTAATCAGTTTTATCTGAATAAAACATCAGGTGAGTGTGGGAGCTGCCCTCAAGCAGGACCTACTGTCCTCCCAGGGCCCTCATCAGCACAAAAGCCCTGTCACTGGCTTGGAGTAAAGGTTTCCTATTTAACAAGATAAGCCAAACCCCTTGGGGCAGCAGAGATTTTTTACTGCTTTGGGTTTTCTTTAGAATTTGCAGAATTTGTGTGAAGGGCATTGGCACTGAGTCTGCAGCCCAGATGAGAGCTGCTTCCCACATCCCTTTCCTAGGCTGGGGGGCTTTGGGGCAGATTCATGCTTAGGCTTGTGGGGGGCTTTTGTGTGCTGTGACCTGTGTGTGCCAGGGAACCCCTGCAGCAGTGAGGCAAAGTAGGAAGAAGTCTGGAATTGACATTAGAGCTGGAATCTCATTTTCCTTCATCTTGTAAACCAAAACATGACCATGGCAGATCTCAATTGATTAGAGGTTTATTTTGCCAAGTCTGAGGACTTGCCTGGGAAAAAGAAACCCAAGTCACAATAGGATCTGTGACCCGTGCTTTTTCCAAAGAGGATTTGGGGAACTTCAATATTTCAAGAAGTGTAAACCAAAAAGTATGTGAGATAGGTAACAATTAATTTAGAAATTTACGTTACCATCATTAAGGACGTGCACTTGGGAGAGAGGTCTGTGCCTTTCTCCAAAGATGTTTTTGAGGGCTTCAATATTTCAAAGTAGGAAAAGCAGGCTGGAGGGGAAAGACGGAGGGTATGGTCACATGACTGAATTCACATGTTGCAAGAGAAAAGGAGCAGGTAGGGGATAGTCAATTATATATTCATCTTTACAGAAGCTAAGGTGAACATAGAGTAGCTCTGTGGAGATAACTTTTTTCCCGTAGCTACCTGCTTAGGAACAAAAGGGAAAGTAGCTTCTTGGATAATTCAGCTTTCAGCTTAATATTTTTCTTTTGGCATAGTGAAATTAGCATCCCAAGTTTTTATTTTCCTTTCACAGAGGAAAGGGCAAGCAGGAGGGGAAGGAAGAAAAAAAGGAGGGTGGGTAGACAATGAGGCAAGTGGTTACATTCTTGTGAGGCTCTGGTTAGAGTTCAGTGAGTCTATGTTTTACATGTGAAAAGGAAAGGGTAGAGGAAAAGTCAATTATGCATTAGTCTCATGCTCAGTCAATCTACATTTTTTATAAGATAAGGTAAGCATGTGAAATTACAGCTGTTTGGGAACAAAAGAAAGGCTGTTTTTGTTTTGTTTTTGCTTTTTTGTTTGCATGACTCAGTTCCCAAACTTAACTTTCCCTTTGGCATAGTGAATTTGAGGTCCCGAGATTCTATTTTTCTTTCACAATCTGAATGCAGAAAAGTGAGCAGAAAAAGCTTTTGCCAGGCAGTTTTAACTATTCATGCAATTATCCTGAATTTTGAGCATTCTTCATTCTCAGCAAGATTTTCTGTCCTTCCAGTTTAGCGGTGCTCTAGAAGCAAAACGAAACTCTTGCATGGAGAATTGAGGAATCTCTCTGTACATCTCAAGCCCCATGAGTTTGGAACTGGAGGGAACAGGTAGAGGTGCCCTACTACTCTGCAAGGCCTTCAGGAGTTACTGGGAAATTTAAATCCCCAGCTGTCTTAAAGGAGCCCATAATCTAACAAGAGATAATATATTCCCAAAACACAGGTCACATATCTGCAGCAAAAACGGAAGGGCTAGTAGAAGCGCACGCCTCAGCAGGACAGGCTACATAATCTGTGGGGCTCCGTGCAAAAATGAAAATGCGCAACCTCTTGATCAAAAGACAGGAAAAATGTGCTTTTAAAGGTACACATAAAGCCAGCCACAAAAAGACAAATATAATCTGAGGTGCCTACAATAGTCAAATTTATAGAGACAGAAAATAGAATGGTGGCTAGTATCATATTACTTATGGTACCCAATACAGTGCCTACACATCACTCTTATGAATTCATCATGCCTGTAATCCTAGCACTTTGAGAGGCTGAGGTGGGCAGATCACTTGAGGTGAGGAGTTCGAGACCAGCCTGGCCAACATGACAAAAACCCATCTCTATTAAAAATACAAAAATTAGCCAGGCATGGTGGCACATGCCTGTAGTCCCAGCTACTTGGGAAGCTGAGACAGGAGAATCGCATGAACCCAGGAGGGGGAGGTTGCAGTGAGCCAAGATCGTGACACTATACTCCAGCCTGGGTGACAGAGCAAGACCCTGTCTGAAAAAATCAAAAGAAAAGAAAATGGTGGTTGTCAGGAACTGGAGCGAGGAGGGATGTGGAATTATTGTTTAGTGGGTACAGTTTCAGTTTGGGGATATGAAAAAAATTCCAGAGATGGATGGTGGTGATGGTTGCACAACAGTGTGAATGTACAGTTGCCCTTCGGTATTGGAGGGGGATTGGTCCTAGGATTCATCAAGGACACCAAAATCCATGGATTCTCAAGTCCCTGGTAATAAATGGCATAGTATTTGCACATAACCTACGCACATCCTCCTGTATACTTTAATTCATCTCTAGATTACTTATGATACCCAATACAATGCCTACACATCACTCTTATGAATTCAACATAGTACTCGGTACCTTGCAAATTCAAGACTTGCTTTTTGGAACTTAAGTCTTTTTTTTTTCCTGAATATATTTTTTCTTTTTTTTGGTTGAGACAGTGTCTCACTATGTTGCCCAGGCTGGTCTTGAACTCCTGGCCTCAAGTGATCCTCCTCCCTAGGTCTCCCAAACTGCTGGGATTACAAGTGTGAGCCACCACACCAGCCTTTTTCCTGAATATTTAGATCCATGGTTGGTTGACTCCATGGATGTGGAACCCAGGGATGTGGAACTGAAGAATACAGAGGGTTGGCTAAGTACCACAGCACACCCAAAAATAGTTAAAATGGTAAATTTTATGTATATTTTATTACACACACAAAATGGTAGACATAAGCTTTTTCCTTCTTTTGTAGTCTTTCTCTTGACTTGTCATGGTGCTTATTTGCTACTTAATGTCATTCTAAGAAAAACTACAGGCGGGGCTCAGTGGCTCACACATGTAATGCCAGCACTTTGGGAAGCCGAGGTGGGTGGATCACCTGAGGTAAGGAGTTCGAGACCAGCCTGGCCAACATGATGAAACCCTGTCTCTACAAAAATACAAAAAATTAGCCGGGCATGATGGCTGGTACCTGTAATCCCAGTTACTCAGGAGGCTGAGGCAGGAGAATCACTTGAACCCGGGAGGTGGAGATTACAGTGAGCCGAGATCGCGCCATTGCACTCCAGCCTGAGCAACAGAGCTGCTCTGTCTCAAAAAAAAGCAAGAAAAACTACAAATTAAAAATTTTGGCATGCATTTTACCCTCCAGTTTTGTATTATACAATGCCAATTTTAAATGTAAATATCAGAATATTTATCTCATATTTGGAATCACTGAAATTACACAATTTGAATTTTGTGGTTCATCCCAGAAGGTTTATCTCCTGCTGGTGGGTAGGAGGGGAAGGAGAGATCCGGCTCTCTCTGGGCAGCTGCCACCTGTAGAGAATTGAGAAAGCCTCGTCCCTCCCTTAACTCTAAGTTCTTACAAAGAGTTCAGACTGCCAGCAAGGCACATTGTCTTTGTAGTGGCCTCAAGCTGTGTGTCTAGGGCAAAGCAGGGTGATTTTTTTGGATGGAGAGGATTTCCTTGAGCATTGTCTGGATCAAATTCCAGAGGGTTATGCCCCACTTGGTTCTGTTTGCTAGCGTTTACTCTTATTTTTTTCTTTTTTTTTGAGACAGAGTCTCACTCTGTCGCCTAGGCTGGAGTACAGTGGCCGGATCTCGGCTCACTGCAAGCTCCGCCTCCCGGGTTTATGCCATTCTCCTGCCTCAGCCTCCCGAGTAGCTGGGACTATAGGCGCCCGCCACCTCGCCTGGCTAATTTTTTGTATTTTTAGTAGAGGCGGGGTTTCACCATGTTAGCCAGGATGGTCTCGATCTCCTGACCTCGTGATCCGCCCGTCTCGGCCTCCCAAAGTGCTGGGATTACAGGCTTGAGCCACCGCGCCCGGCCGCGTTTACTCTTATTTCAAGTGTCTTTTTGGGATTTTTCAACCTTGGACGTTTCCGTGTCCCGCACTGTCAAGAGAACCCCCCCAAAGCAGCTTTCCTAGCAATTGTCAGCACAGCAACTGCACCCTTCCCCTGGAGGAAACAGGCCACCTCGCTAGGCTTCTGAAGCCCCATTCCCAAGACGGCAGGTCAGGGAAAACTAGCAGTGACCCTAGATCCTTTTCTCTGGGTGCCAGTAGGAAGTCATTTGCTTTTGAGCTGAGGGATAATCAGGTTAACCAAAACAGTCCAGGTTGAGCCCTGCCCAATTCAACTGGCAAAGGTGCTGGGAGTAAAGAGAAACACCCTGAAATTTGAGCAAAGTCAGATCTAAGGGGCCATGGGAGGCTGACAGCTTGGTTTTGGTCCTGGGAAGCACAGTGCCTGGCTGGGCCCAGTGGGGAGGAGCTCCTGGCCAGCAGCCAGGAGCCAGCACCAGCACTGGGAGGCTGGGGCGCCACCCTGCCCGCGATTTCACAGATTCTGGTCTTCTATCTCAGCCCGACAGCCCCTTTCTGAGCCTCAGTGGGCTTCAGCGAAGAGTTCTGTGTGGGTCTGTGTCTCTCTCAAGAATGAAGACTGGATCTGTGGTTGACTAGGGCTTTTGCTAATGTTATAGATCTATAAAGGGTTCCTATTTCAAATAAGTCACCATCCTTTTTAGCAAGAGTTCATAGAACCTGATCACAGATAACATTTATGTAAAACAAAATAGCACAATGGTTTCCCCTTTCTACTGTAAAGCTTGAAATGAAAAAGCCACATTTCAGCTCTCTGCCAACAAAGCTCGCTGAACGACAGTGCAGGAGGGCTGCTGCAGAACACACCTTCATCTCTTTTTTTCTTTTTTTGACCTTTGTGAATGCTGAATTTTCAACATTAGAAAATGGTTTTTCCATGGCTCAATTCATTAGGCAATCAGGTATCACCAAAGTTCATTTTGATAATCTCTGCCACAAGTGAGCATTCGAGGAGGTAACTGTGGTGCAGTGCCAGAAGGTCTGGGTTCCCATCTTGGTCCTGCCTCTCCGTAGCTGTGAGGGCTGGTAAGACAGTCAGCCTCCCTGGACTCTTGGTTTCCTCATATGTGAAATGGAGGCAGTAAATCCCCTATGTTTCACAAAATTGTTGTGAATATATAAAAATATATGGAAAAGCACTTATTCCGTACTTGATACACAACATCCTTTCAATGTATTAAGTTACACTCCATTTGCGATATTTTCTGCAGCTTCCCCCATCCCCCCAATTTGATAAATAAAAAAAATAAAAGTAACATTTTAAAAATTGCTGTATTCAAAATTAATAATAAACTTTGGGGAAAATAAGCTTTAAAACAAAAGTACATAAGCAAAAATAAATAATTTACACCAACCCACTAACCTAATTTTCAGAGTAAAGCCATTTCCAATTACAGTACTGTTATCTCGGGAACCAGCCTGTGGTTAAACTTTGATAATTCATTATTTTTAAAAAACAGTAATAAAAACTGAATACTAAGCAAAATCTTTAACAAAACCACTAGATTTAACTTTTTAATTTTAAATAAATTTTATAATTTTGTACATAATTCAACGTAATGCCAATATAATTAGCATTTCAGCTTGAAGAGCTGGTTTTTAACAGGGATGGGAAACTATAAATTATTCAAACAGTCTGCAAACCATGAGATACAAATAAAAATGGACAAACATATAGTAGAACAAAAACCGCAGACACTCTACTAACTGGGGAAATATCTGAAGGCTTTACACCCTTTATTATCCATAATGGCTTTTGGAATTACGATTGTGTGACATATAGAACCTTTGATATTTTAGATACAGCCTTTATTTTTTTTTCCATGGGAAGTTAAAAATCCATCATAAGACTCCATAAGACTCTACTAGTCTTGCATGTAGACTCTAGGAGTTTGTGATCTGATAAAAGAGTAACATGAAAATTTACTGTATTGCCCTAATTTCATACTTCCTTGTACACAATGAATCACTCTGAGAATCTATTCCAAGGGTTATACACACAAAAGTGTCAAGAATAAAATGTTCTCCACTCTCGCATAAAAATGTGTACAGTGTATCAGGAATGGAAAACTTCTAATTTTCCTGGGCCCGGGCTTCATGGATTTCTGCTGCCAGAAGATGAAAGACTCCTTGCTTTATTGCTCCATTGTTCTGAGGATTAATCATCCAACCCTGGTGTTTCTCCTTGTTGGATTCTAGATGCTATTCTGATGGCTTCTTCCAGAGATGGCTGTTCTCCAAGCTGAAACAGGAACACACACATCAAATGCTAACAATTCAAAAGCCACAGTCAAGAAAATGCCAAAGAAATGTTATATGCTAGAAGGAAAACTTCCCTCTGTAATTCTGACACTTGGTATTGTTAAGATACTACTGCTAACTCAATCATTAAGAGAACAAAACAATTTTCTGCAGGGGAGGATAATGCAATGCAATTTCTTTTTCTTTTTTGAATTTAGAATCCTAGGTGCAGCCAGGCCTGGTGATATGATGAGGTCTCAGTGGGGTACGGTGGCCCATGCCTGTAATCCCAACACTTTGGGAGGTGGAGGCAGGCAGACTGCTTGAGCCCAGGGGTTCAAGACCAGCCTGAGCAACTTGGCAAAACCCCATCTCTACTTAAAAAATATAAAAACTGGCCGGGCGCGGTGGCTCAAGCCTGTAATCCCAGCACTTTGGGAGGCCGAGACGGGCAGATCACGAGGTCAGGAGATCGAGACCATCCT
>NW_012106720.1:416401-448018 GCF_000951045.1 Mandrillus leucophaeus
GGCGTAAACCTGGGAGGCGGAGCTTGCAGTGAGCCAAGATCTCGCCACTGCACTCCAGCCTGGGCAACAGAGCAAGACTCTGTCTCAAAAACCAAAAATTAGCTGGGCATGGCAGCATGCACCTGGAGTCCCAGCTGCTGGGGAGGCTGAGGCTCCCACCTCAGAGGAACAGGCTGAGGGGCAGACTCTTCCGCTTCCTTGGTTCAGCCACCCTATCCTGTCTCAGCCTCCCCTCCCCTCCCCTCTCCCCTCCCTCCCTCCTTTCTTTCTTTTTCTTTCTTTCTTTCTTTTTCTTTCTCTCTCTCTCTTTTTCTTTCTTTCTGCTGTGCCTGGCCTGCAATTTATTTGGGATTCTGATAAACTCTTCATACAGTCCAGCCATGATGGCTCATGACTACATTCCTAGCACTTTGGGAGGCTGCAGGAGGATCACTTGAGCCCAGAAGTTCAAGACCAGCCTGAGCAACATGGTGAGACCCCATCTCTATTTTTAAATGAACAAAAACTTAAAAAAAAAAATCTTCATACATGCAAGAGACAAAAGATGCTTACCTCAGTCAACAAAAGAGAGCTTCTTGAGCCTTTGGCTTCTATACCCACAAACTACATAAAACCAACAGCTGACATTTCTTCTAGTGTGTTCTAACTCTTCATCAAGTAAACACATGGGGGGAAGAAATCTCCCTAAGGACAGGTAATCTGCACCTAGCCCCTAGGATTCTATATTACTTTATTTTTTTTTTTTTGAGACAGGGTCTCGCTCTGTCACCCAGGCTGGAGGACAGTGGTGCGATCTTGGCTCACTGCAGCCTCAACCTCCCTGGCTCAAGTGATCCTTCCACCTCAGCCACCAGAGTAGCTGGGACTACAGGTGCACACCACTACACCCAGCTAACTTTTGTATTTTTGTAGAGATAGGGTTTCATCATGTTGCCCAGGCTGGTCTCTTTTATTTTGGGGTCTCATTTGTTACCCAGGCGGGAGTGCAGTGGCACAATCTTGGCTCACTGCAGCCTCAAATACCCTGGGTACAAGTAATCCTCCTACCTCAGCTCCCCGCCAAATAGCTGGACACTACAGGCACCCACCACCACACCCAGCTAATTTTGTGCTTTTTGTAGTGACGGGTTTTCACGATGTTGCCCAGGCTGGTCTCTTAACTCCTGAGCTCAAGCTACCTACGTGGCTCAGCTTCCCAAAGTGCTGGGTTATAGGGATGAGCCACCATGCTCAGCTGCACCTAAGATTCTAAATTCTCTGCTTCCCAGAGAATGATTCCTTCTAACTCTTCTGACATTCCCCTCTTTAAAATGGGGGCTATGCACAGATTCTCAGAAGACTTATTTAGGATTTGTGTTGCCACTAGGTTTCGCTCTAAGGAGTAGCTCTTAAGTGCTTTATAGACCCCTGCCTAATTTGAAGATGCCTGGGTGGGTGCACACAGGGATGTACACCTGAAGGTTTTTTTTTAATTGCTATAAATTCCCCTAGAATATGAAAAGATGGGTAGAGAACAAAGTGCTGGTCTCTTTGAGTCCACCTCAAACACTGCAATTTCCTTAAAGTAGGCTAGGTGATGGAGATTATTCTGTACCTTGCCTCCTATAAAGGTTATACACAAAGCACAGTGTACAAAGTTGAGAGCTATGAGCAGCACTGCTGTCAACTGAGGACAGCTTGCCTTGGTACTCACCTGAACTGCAATCTGGGTGCCATTGGATGTTGCTACTAAGGTCAGAGGTCTGGTTTCTGTGGTTACTAAGTGATGGCTATGCTGCTGGTGCCCCATTTCTGATGAGGCAGTATGGAAGGCTGCCAAGTCTTGAGCTACAATTGCAACCTAACAAAACAAATCACACACATGAAGAATTAAATCTGAGATTTAAATAGGTTAAAGGACACTTAATACAATGGACTGTCTTCAAATTGAAAAAGAAAAACTCCTCTGACCATAGACTTGTCAAAGCCTATATTGGAAGGAAGTTGAGGCTCATTATTTAAGGTTATGAAGTAAGCCAACGGCAAAACAGGGTAGAGGACACTGGAGAAATGGATCTGCTATGCCAGGCCCCATTAGCCAGGGAGATGTGGCAGTACCTAGGTTCAATTACCCCTAAGGGGCTGCTTGGGAAGTTATGCATGTGGACTAATTTGTACCTCAAAAGTCCATTTTTTTTCCCTGAGATTGGATCATAGGAGAAAATAAATGATTATTTTCCTGTTTACTTGTCGTATTTAAAATTAGATTTCCATTTAACTAGGAAAACTGAAAGGTCCAGTGGTATTACTGACAAACAGCATCTCATCTCACACTCATTTCCCATTTTAGACTGTATGGAATCTCCCCATACTCCTCTTGCAGCATCTAGCCAGGAGGATTAAACGTGCTTTTGTGGCTCTTATACCACAAATACAACTTTTTTAAAAAGGCAGATAACATGGAAAATGGCAATTAACTATTTCTGTTAGATGATATTCTAAAATTTTACTCAGCCACATTCAGAGAAAGAATAGATTAAAAATGAAAACTGCTGTTTTACTTGGCTATTCACCCACTAAAAATGCTACACTTTAAGCTAACAGATATTTAGCTTGGACCAATCCCAGTAATGTTCCCTAATTCTATAAGAACAACAGATTTCATTCCAGCAATGTCTAAGTAGCTTATATTGGGCTAACTTTCCTGCAGATAACAATTATAAACCCTTGACAAAAATACGAAAAAGCAACTACTTGAAGGCTTTGAGCAGCAATGAAAAACTGGAAGAAACTAGAAGGGATTCTCGAAAGAAGGGAGTCACACTGTGTTACATTTGTGTTTACAGATTTCACACTGAGGGCACTACCCAGTTTGAGCAGCATGGGGCAACTTAATGTTAAAGATAATGGAGTCCAGGGCTGCCAGAATAGCAGTACAGAGAATAGCCCAGAAAGCAAAGAATCTGAGCAGGGAGCCCCCAGATCTTTGTATAAACTGTCCTCAAATCCTTAAGATCCCTGAACACAAATATTTCCAGTTTCCAATAACATTCCAACAAGATTGGCAAAGCAGCATCTAGAAGGCTGAGAAGTTAAGGAGAGCTTTCAGTGCAACTCACCAAAAAGAGATGGAATTTGAAGTTTCAATCTTACCAAGTTATGAGGTAAGATTACATCCCAGGATTAAATATTCACCCTAAGACATAATGGCAACACTGAAACAGATCTGCCTTAACAAAGTACAAAACCCAGCCTCAACACATAATTTAACTAGTTAATAGAAAAAAAACAATCAATATTCTCCACAGAAAGATAACAAAATTCATAATCTCTATAATGTGTCATCCACAAGGTCCAGAATGCAATTTTAAAATTACAATTGCTTAGCCAGGCATGGTGGCTCACGTTGTAATCCTAGCACTTTGGGAGGCTGAGACAGGTGGATCACCTGAGGTCAGGAGTTTGAGATCAGCCTGGTCAACATGGTGAAACCCCATCTCCACTAAAAAAAACAAAAACAAAAACAATACAAAAATTAGCAGGTGCCTGTAGTCCCAGCTACTCAGGAGGCGGAGGGAGGAGAACAAGGTCAAAGACAAATTAATATACATTCTCCATCTGAAGAACCTGGAGAAAGATTGATAAAAACCCCAAATAGGCTAGGTGTGGTGGCTCACACCTGTAATCCCAACACTTTGAGAGGCTGAGGCGGGTGGATCACCTGAGCTCAGGAGTTTGAGATCAGCCTGACCAACATGGTGAAACCCCATCTCTACTAAAATTACAAAAACTAGCCAGGCGTGGTGGCCAGTGCTTGTAATCCCAGCTACTCGGCAGGCTGAGGCAGTAGAATCGCTTGAACACGGGAGGTGGAGGTTGCAGCGAGATGAGATTGTGCCATTTGCACTCTGGCCTGGGCAACAAGAGCGAAAACTCTGTCTCAAAAAGGCAAAAAAACCAAATAGATCCCCAGCAACTTGTAAGACAACATCAAGTTAATATACATATAATTAGAGTTCCAGAAGGCAGTAGACAAAGAATTTAATTAATTAATTTTTTTTTTTTTTGCCAGAAGCAGTGGCTTCCACCTGCAGTCCTAGTTACTTGGGAGGCTGAGGCTGAGGGATCCCTGAAGCCCAGGAGTTTGAGGCCAGCCTGGGTCATAGCTACTTGGGACCGCTTGCCTTAGCCTCCCGAAGTGCTGAGATTACAGGCATGAGCCACTGTGCCCAGTCCTTATTTCCTTCCATTTACTTTTTAATTTTTCTTAAGGTAGAAACTAAGATCATTGCATTTAAAACTTTTTTTCCCAATACAAACATTTAAAACAAAATTTCCCCTAAGAATTGCTTTAGCTTCCACTGCCTGTTCTTTTCTTTTTTGCGGGGGGACAGGGCCTCCCTCTGTCGCCCAGGCTGGAGTGTAGTGGTGCTATCTCACAGTTCACTGCAACCTCTGCCTCTTGGGCTCAAGTGATCCTCCCACCTCAGCCCCCTGAGTAGCTGGGACTACTGGCGTGCACCACCACACCTGGTTAATTTTGTATTTTTAGTAGAGACGGGGTTTCACCATGTTGCCCTGGGTTGGTCCTGAACTCCTGACCTCAGATGATCCACCCACCTCAGCCTCCCAAAGTGCTGGAATTACAGGCATGAGCTACCGCGCCTGGTCCCCAGATCCTATGTATATTAAAGGGATAATAAGGAAATAGTATGAACAACTTTATATCAATAAATATGAAAACTTAGATGAAACAAACTTATAAAAACAAACTTAGCAAAATGGAAACAAAAAAACGTAGATAACTTGAATAGTATAGATCTACTTAAAAACTTGAATCCATGGGAAAAAAAAAAACAAAACCTCCCAAAAAAGAAAACTCTAGACCTAGATGATGGTGTCCTGATTAATCCTATCAAGCTTTTATGGAGAAATAATACCAATCTTACACAACTATCAGAAAATACCACCGAATAGAACACTTCCCAACTTATTTTATGAGGCAAGCCTAACCCCGATATTGAAACAGGAGATTAAACTTTTTCTTATAATTTCGTAATAAATTATAGATCAAGGCTGGGCGCGGTGGTTCACACCTGTACTTTGGGAGGCCCAGGTGGACGGATCACGAGGTCAGGAGATCAAGACCATCCTGGCTAACACGGTGAACCCCGTCTCTACTAAAAACACAAAAAATTAGGGAGTGGTCGCGGGCGCCTGTAGTCCCAGCTACTCAGGAGGCTGAGGCAGGAGAAAGACGTGAACCCGGGAGGTAGAGCTTGCAGTGAGCCAAGATCGTGCCACTGCACTCCAGCCTGGGCGACAGAGTGAAACTCCGTCTCAAAAAAAAAAAAAAAAAAATTATAGATCAATATGGTTCATATATATTGACACCAAAATCTTTAACAAGATACTAGCAAACTGTCACAGAGGATCTTAAGGGCAGTAAAAATACTCTGATGGAGTATGATCCTCTACTGATAGATGTATGTCATTATACGTTTGTCCAAACCCATAGAATATATAACACTAACAGTGAATCCGGATGTAAATGATGGACTCTGAGTGACTATGATGTATACAGTGTAGGTTTCAACAACGGTAACAAACGTGCTCCTCTAGTAGGGGTGTTGATTATACAGGAGGCTATGCATGTGTGGGGCCAGGGAGTATAAGGAAAGTCTTTGTACTTACCTCTCAATTTTGTGGTGAACCTATAACTGCTCTAAAAAAATCATCTTTAAAAAATATATTAGTGAACTCAATCCAGCAAAATATGAAAAAGTAAATACATCATAATCAAGTGATATATTAGCTTTTTTATATGTAAATTAAAAACACAATGCTAGACCCTTTCACATCCAGTAGAATGGCTAAAACTTTAAAACAACTCCAAATGTTGGTGATAATATGAAACAAACAGAACTCTTTTTTGTTTTTCATTTTTTTGAGACAGAGTCTCGCTGTCACTCAGGTTGGAGTACAATGGTGCAATCTTGGCTCACTGCAACCTCCGCCTACCGGGTTCAAGCAATTCTCCTGCCTCAGCCTCCCGAGTAGCTGGGACTAAAGGTGCGCACCACACCATGCCCAGCTAATTTTTTTTGTATTTTTAGTAGAGACGGGGTTTCACCATGCTGGCCAGGCTGGTCTCGAACTCCTGACCTCATGATCCACCTGCCTCAGCCTCCCAAATTCCTGGGATTACAGGCGTGAGCCACTGTGCCTGGCCTCTTTTTAATTTTTTTAGAAGACAGGGTTTTGCTCTGTCACCCAGGCTGTAGTACAATGAACATGGCTCACCAAAGCCTCAACCTCCTGGGCTCAAGTGATCCTCCCACCTCAGCTTCAAGAGTAGCTGGGACTACAGGCACACGCTGCCATGCTTGGCTAATTAAAAAAAAAAAAAAATTGGCCAGGCATGGTGGCTCACACCTGTAACCCCAGCACTTTGGGAGGCCAAGGGGGGTGGATCACCTGAGGTCAGGAGTTGGAGACCAGCCTGACCAACATGGTAAAACCCTGTCTCTACCAAAAATACAAAAATTAGCCGGGCATGATGGCGGGCGCCTGTAGTCCCAGCTGCTCGGGAGGCTGAGGCAGGAGAATGGCATGAACCTGGAGGCGAAGCTTGCAGTGAGCCGGGACTGTGCCACTGCACTCCAGCCTGGGTGACAGAGCAAGACTCTGCCTCAAAAAACAAACAAACACAAATGTGGTGGAGACAGGGTCTTGCTACATCACTCAGGTTGGTTTTAAAATCCTGGGCTCAAGCAATCCTCCCACCTTGGCCTCCCAAAGTGCTGGGATTACAGGTGTGAGCCACCGCACCCAGCCTATTTTTAAATTTTTTTTTTTTTTTTCTTTGAGACGGAGTCTCGCTCTGTCGCCCAGGCTGGAGTGCAGTGGCCGGATCTCAGCTCACTGCAAGCTCCGCCTCCCGGGTTCACGCCATTCTCCTGCCTCAGCCTCCCGAGTAGCTGGGACTACAGGCGCCCACCACTTCGCCCGGCTAGTTTTTTTGTATTTTTTTTTTAAGTAGAGACGGGGTTTCCCCGTGTTAGCCAGATCTCCTGACCTCGTGATCCGCCCGTCTCGGCCTCCCAAAGTGCTGGGATTACAGGCTTGAGCCACCGCGCCCGGCCCTTAAAAAATTTTTTAACCACAAGAAGCAGCACTGAACAAATGAAACTCTTATACATTGCTAGTGGGAGTGTATGACAGCCCAACCACTTTGGAGAACTGTTTGGTACTATCATAGAAAGGTAAATATGCCTCTATTCTATGACCCAGCAATTCCATGAATAGGTATTTATCCAAGACAAATGAGAGTATACGTCTACAAACATATTTTTACTAGAATTTTTATTGCCATCTTATTCATAATAGTCAAAAACTGGAAGCATTTCAAATGTTCACCAAGGGGAGAATATATCAACAAATTGTGGTATATTGTTACAATAGAATACTGCTCAGCAATAAAAAAGAATGAACTGTTATTATATGCCAACAATGTGAGTAAATATTCAAAACGTTAAACTAAGCTGGGCGCAGTGGCTCACGCTGTAATCCTAGCACTTTGGGAGGCTGAGGCGGGCAGATCACTTGAGGTCAGGAGTTGGAGACCAGCATGGCCAACATGGTAAAACCTCATCTCTACTACAAATACAAAAAAATTAGCCAGGCGCGGTAGGTTGCAATGAGCTGAGAACGTGTCACTGCACTCCAGCCAGGGTGACAGGGTGAGGCTCTCTCAAAAAAATAATAATAATAAGCAAAACTAATTCTATCACAACAGTTTCTGCCTAAGGAGGGTGAGTACTGGCTACAAAGGAATCACAAGGGAACTTTCTGGCATGACAGAAATGTTCTACATTTTGTTTAGGATGTTAGTTATATGGGTGCATATTTAACATAACTCATTGAATTGTAAATTTAAGATCTATGCATTTCATTGTTACGTAAATTTTACCTCAATTAAGAAAAAAACAGATTGCAGGCAAATATGAAAAACAGGTTTAACTTCACTAGTGGTCAAATGAAAATAAACAGAATTTAACTTTTGCTTGTTAATTCTGTAAATATGAAAAAAAAAAAACCTCAATGCTAGCAAGAGTACAGTGAAAAAGAAACCTTTTAGATCCATAACATGATTATTAAACCTTTCTGAAAAATAATTTGGCAATACGTAATAAGCAGTTTAAAATAGCTTAAACTGTTAATACAAAAATTTGTTTCCTATGAAAATAACCAGAAGCCTTTTTTTTTTTTTCTTTAAGACGGAGTCTCACTCTTTTTGCCCAGGCTGGAGTGCAGTGGTGCAATCTTGGCTCACTGCAACCTCTGCCTCCCGGGTTCAAGTGATTCTCCTGCCTCAGCCTCCTGAGTAGCTGGGATTACAGGTGCCACACCACCACGCCTGGCTAACACTTTTGTATTTTTAGTAGAGACGGAGTTTCACCATGTTTGGTCAGGCTGGTCTTGAACTCCTGACCTCAGGTTATCCACCTGCCTCAGCCTCCCAAAGTGCTGGGATTACGGGAGTGAGCCACCGCACCCAGCCTGCATTTTCTTAATGACTAATGATGTTGAACATCTTTTCATATGCTTATCGGCTACATACATCATTTTACACTCCCACTAGCAGTACATGAATGTTCTATTGCTCCGCATCTTTGCCAACATTTGGAGGTGGTGGTGGTGGTTGTTTCCTCACTAGTTTCTTAGGAGAAATCAACATTTGGTTTTTTATTTTAGCCATCTTCTTGGGTTTGAAATGCTCTCTCATTGTGATATTAATTTGCATTTCTTTGATGATAAGAGATGTGCACTTTTTGTGTTATGTATCTTTTGTGGGAGGTCTGTTCAATGAGCAACTGAATGATTTGTACATTTAAAACATTTTTTTGGCTCATTTTTAATGGTTGTTCATCTTTTCATTGTTGATTTGTAGAAGTTTGTTACACATCTCAATACAAGTCCGTTTTCAGACTTGTATTGTGTGAATATAGGGTGTGTATATGGTGTGAATATCTTTTCCTCAGTCTGGGAGTTGTCTGATCTTTTTCTTAGTGTCTTTTGGTGAGCAGAATTAATTTTGATTAAGTCCAATTTATCAGTTTTTTTTCTTTCATTATTACTACAGTTTGAATACAGTCCAAGAAATCTTTAAGGTTGCAAAACTATTCGCCTCTCTTTTCTTCTAGAAGCTTTATGATTCTGAGTTTTGCATTCAGGGTGTTATGAGACCACCAACTTCATTCTTTTTTCAAGAGTGAGACTCAACATTGCCTTTAGTATAGTACAAGAACAGTTTTTAAATATATTACGTTACTTAAGTGAAATGAAAATTAAAACTACAAAAAAATACATCAGATTGGCAAAAATCCAAAAGTTTGATACTACCATGGTGACTATGCTGAAGGAGAAGAGGCACTATCAAACCCTGCAAGTGAGAACGGAGACTGGCATAACCTTAGAAGGGAAGTTTGGCAACACTGATCACAATTACGAATGCATGTATCTTTGCACCAGCAATCCTGCTCTAGGAATTTATCTAGCATATATACTCACACTTATATAAGTAAAATCACATGTGCACAAGGTTATGTGTTGTTTGAAATAGCAAAAGACTTTAATTACGGCACATCCGTAAGTGGAATACAATGCAGCTTAAAAAAAAAAGGATGAGGAATCTGTCTATATAATGAAATAGAAAGATTTTGAAGATGTATTGTTAAGTCTAAAAGACAACATACAAGATGCAGAACAGACTAGTTTACTATCAATAAAAAAAAAATGGAGGCTGGGCATGGTGGCTCATGCTTGTAATCCCAGCACTTTGGGGGCCCAAGGCCTGGGCAACATAGTGAGACCCTGTCTCTACAATTAAAAAAAAAAAAGAAAAAGACAGAAAAATTAGCCAGGCATGGTGGTGCATACCACCATGTCTCAGCTACTCGGGAGGCTGAGGTGGGAGGATTGTTTGAGCCTGAGAGGTGGAGGCTGCAATGAACCGTGATCGTGCCACTGCACTCCAGTCTGTCTCAAAAACCAAAAGAGAGCTATTATGTTAGCTGTGGGCTAGTTAACAAAAAAGGAAGGGGGAGATGACTATTTACTTATTTGTATTTGTTTGTATATGCTTAATGATTGGAAGAATACACAAAAAATTGATAAAAGTTGATTATCTGTGGAGGCAAGAATTGAGTTGATGAAGGCAGGGGTGGGATGAAGACTTTTCATTACACACCTGTATATATTTTTTGAGTTTTAAACCATATGAATATATGACATATTCAAAAAATTAAATAGTAAATTTTGCAATTATTTCCTAAGTATCTGATAATGATGATAATAGGAATAACTACCACTACTGAACACTTAATATATATGTAGGCTGAGTATCTTATATACATTATCTCATTCAATCCTTACATCAATCTTATGGAGTAGATGCCACTAGCACCCTACTTTACAGATGAGGAAAAACAGGCTCTGAGGGTTAAGTAGCTAAGAAGTTGCAAAATATTATTCACTCCAAAGTTTGTGTGCTTAACTGTTGTACCACATTGTACATCTATGTAACAGTTTTGGTACTGATATATGTATTGATTGATATAACAGAAAAAAGTAATTACCTGTTGCCCTTCCGTACCCTCAGCAGTAACCATAGCAACAGAATGTGTTCCTGCTGACGAGATGACTGCATCATGGGCGGGAACTGTGATGGGTGTGCCATCCTGCGTTACCATTGTGATGGTGTTGCCAATGGCCTGCATGTCAGCTTGAGATATGTTGACCTGCAATACAGTGAATTTTACAAAGCAGTCAATGTTTCCTGTTATAGCTGACAATCTGACATAAGGACTGGGACTAATCCTTGTATAAGTTTGCTCTGTGAATGTAAATAAGTCTTTTAGAATGAAATAAACTCATTCAGTCATCAGAAAAAAATCAATACAATATTTCTTTTAAAAATTCTTATTTTATTATTTTATTATTATTTTTGGAGACAAGGCCTTGCTCTGTTGCCCAGGCTGGAGTGCAGTGATGCAATCATAGCTCACTGCAGTCTACAACGCCTGGGTTCAAGTGATCCTCTAGCCTCATCCTCTTAAGTAGCTGTGACTACAGGCGTGACCCATTGCTCCTGACTAATTATTTGTATTTTTTTTTTTGTAGAGATGGGGTCTCATCATGTTGCCCAGACTGGTCTCAGACTCCTGGCCTCAAGTGATCCTCCCACCTCAGCC
Source organism: Mandrillus leucophaeus (assembly GCF_000951045.1). Lineage (NCBI taxonomy): Eukaryota > Metazoa > Chordata > Mammalia > Primates > Cercopithecidae > Mandrillus > Mandrillus leucophaeus. Next base: position 427,636 of record NW_012106720.1, read on the forward strand.
TCCCAAAAGTGCTGGGATTACAGGTGTGAGCCACTGTTCACACAATACAGGCAATACAGTATTTCTTTCTTTCTTTTCTGAGACAGAGTCTTGCTTGTTGCCCAGGCTGGCGTGCAGTGGTGCGATCTCTGCTCACTGGAAGCTCCGCCTCCTGGGTTCACGCCATTCTCCTGCCTCAGCCTTCCAAGTAGTTGGGACTACAGTACAGATGCCCGCCACCACACCCAGCTAATTTTTTTTTTTTTTTTTTTTGTATTTTTAGTAGAGATAAGGTTTTACCGTGTTAGCCAGGACAGTCTTGATCTCCTGACCTTGTGATTCGCCTGCCTCTGCCTCCCAAAGTGCTGGGATTACAGGTGTGAGCCACTATGCCCGGCAATACAGTATTTCTTAATTGCATTTCCTCCTCTCCATTCCTGTTGCTAATTTAGATCCTTATTTTTCTCCCATCTGAATTTCTACGAGAATCCAACTTCTCTCCAGGTATCCAGTCTAACCCTTCCCTAACTATCCTCCATGTTGACATCTTTCTAAAACAAAACGAAACAAAATCTTATTATGCTCTCTGCTGCTGAAATCCCCTGTGACTGCCCATCACCTATAGTTGAGACTTTTTTTTTTGAGAAGGAGTTTTGCTCTTGTTGCCCAGGCTGGAATGCAATGGCATGATCTCGACTCACCACAACCTCCACTTCCCGGATTCAAGCGATTCTCCTGCCTCAGCCTCCCGAGTAGCTGGAATTACAGGCATGCGCCAACACACCTGGCTAATTTTGTATTTTTAGTAGAGATGGGGTTTCTCCATGTTGGTCAGGCTGGTCTCAAACTCCTGACATCAGGTGATCTGCCTGCCTTAGTCTCTCAAAGTGCTGGGGTTACGGTGTGGGCCACCGTGCCCAGCCCAGACTTCTTACATAGCATTCTTGACCTTTCATGACCTGGCCTTTACCAACTTCCCCAGACTCATCTTCCACTACTTTTAAACTAGCAACTGACACTCCAGCCACAACTAGTCATTTGCAGTCCTAGAAAATATCATATTCTCTTCCCTTCACTGTTTGGTGAGTTCATGAAAATCCTTCAAGACCCAACTGAACACCCATTCTCTATGAGGATCTGCAAGATTACTTTAGGAAGAAAAATTTACTCTCTCCTCCAGGGTGCCACAGCACTTTCTATATCCCTCAATTATATACCCCTCATTATGAAAAATTATTCATTCTAAAAGGGTCTCTCTCCTACTAGACTGTGATACTGCCCTTCCTGTGATTCCAACACTAAGTCCACTGACCAAAATGTCTGGCATGGGGTAGATGCTCAATAAATGTCTATCGTTTGACTGATTAAAGGAATGGAATGGAAATCTAATTCCTGAAGGAAATGAGAAGGTTAAGTGTAGAGAAAGTACAACATTGGGAAGGGAAAGATAGTTGTTTTGGAATATATGAAGAAGGATTAGACTTATTCAGTATGGTCGGAGAGGAGCCATGACTGGATGATACAGGGGTGGGTTCTGGTCTGATAAATACTAGAATTACGGTGGCTCATGCCTGAAATCCCAGTGCTCTGGGATGCTGAGGCAGGAGGATCACCTGAGGCCAGGAGTTCAAGACCAGCCTGGATAACACAGTGAGCCCTCACCTCTGAAAAAAACATGTTTCTTTAATTAGCCAGGTGTGGTGGTACACGCCTGTAGTCCTTTGAACTATGGTTGTGCCACTGCACTTTGGCCTGGGCAACAGAGTGGGACCATCTCTAAAATCACACAAACAAACAAACACTAGAATTAGTCAACAATGGAACAGATTGCCTCTTTTTAAAATGTACTTATTTATTTATTTAGAGATGGAGTCTCACTCTATTGTCCAGGCTGGAGTGCAGTGGCACAATGTTGTCTTACCCTGCCTCCTGGGTTCAAGTGATCCTCCTGCCTCAACCTACCTAGTAGGTGGAACTACAGGAGTGTGCCACCACACCAGCCAATTTCAATATTTTTAGTAGAGATGGGGTTTCACCACTTTCGCCAGGCTGGTCTCAAACTCCTGATCTCAAGTGATCCACCCGCTTTGGCCTCTCAAAGTGCTGTGATTATAGGTGTGAACCACTGCACCCAGCCCAACATTGCCTAAGACAGAAATTGCCTTATCACTGGGGGTTTCCCAGTAGTGGCTATTTCAGACCTGCTATAGTGGGAATTTTTCGTGTATAGGGAAGAGGGAGGTTATATAAAACAACCTCCAGAGGACCTCTGTATGTGATGATCTAATTCAAGAAAGTGTTAAGGCTGATGCAGAATTAAAACTTGGTTAATAATCTTGCATACCAGTCAGAGGACAAAGAGTATAGTGTGAAATTAGTGACGTCAAAATGAGGAAGGAGATAAATGAGATGGTGTAAGAGCTTTGTACTTTTGAATCCTGAGTATCAAAACAGGGCAGATTAATCATTAAACCCTAAGAGAGATGGGTAAGGAGAGCATTCTCATGAAAGAGGCAGACACAGAAGGGTAAAAGAAGCACATTGTGCATATTTCCACCAGGTATTGAGACGGCCTTTGCTAGAGCTTAAAAATGGAATGAAGGTGGAATTATTTTAGGCTAGTAACATCTAGAAAATAATAACAAGTTCGACTATCAGAGAACCATTATACTGCGCTTTTTCTGGGGGAAATCAACATACCTATTCTATCGACTCTGTGAAGCTAGTTGAGTGAACTCTCATGATTCCTGATCTCTTAATGGTGCCATCATATGCTGATCACCTCAGCCAAATCTTTGTTTTTTCAATCTCACCTCCTGGATCTAATCAGCCACCAAATCCTATCCCTTTTCTGAGCTGTGTTTCACATGGATCCAGTACTTCTCAAGACCTCAGCCTCTCTGTGGCTGACCTTTATCATCTCACCTCTGAGCTACACCAAGAATACCATTTGGATTCTGCAGTCACAAACATTCTCTTTCTCCTCATCTCTCTGCACATAGTCTCTTTAAGCAGACTACTGGAAAACCTCAGGGTTTCCAAACTTTGTGCCCTGATATTTCAAAGTTTTCCTCAATGGGGAGCCAGCCTGCCTTTCAAGCCCAGGTTCACGGAAAGATTTAATTTGTTTGGCTTTTGATTAATACTTACATGCTGAGTTCCATCTTGGGATATGAGTGTAACTTGTTGACTCAGCCCAGATTGGGTTACTGTGGCTACTTGTGTAGAAACGACATCGTCCCCTTCTACACCTGTGACATACGTAATCTGGGACCCTTTAAGAACATCTTCACCTTGACCTGTTTAAAACAAATCAATCATTTATTTGACCAACCAACCATTTGTTTAGAAAATAGGATATTTTAAATATTAAAGAAAAAATTATATAAATTAAAATGTACATATATCATATTCTAAGTCATAAAAATGGCTTCCAGGACCTCCTTCCAATTCCTCCACCTCCACTTTTGCAAAGGCAAACCACATCAAAGCAGACCAAACAAAAAACTTTTCTGTATCATATTTAAATGCTCTGATTTTTAGGGACCTGTTTTATTCTCTTAGTTGGAGTAACTACTTGATACTGCATGTGTATTACAGGCAGGGAGGGGAGGAACTGTACAGGAAGACTAGCAAATAACCCTTCAAATACAGCAAGTATGCACTAAGTTCTCGCATTCACTTAAGAAGCTGCTAAAGGCCAGACACGGTGGCTCACACCTGTAATCCCAGCACTTTGGGAGGCCACGGCGGGCAGATTACCTGAGGTTGGGAGTTCGAGACCAGTCTGACCAACATGGAGAAACCACGTCTCTATTAAAAATACAAAATTAAGGCCAGGCAGGGTGGCTCACGCCTGTAATCCCAGCACTTTGGGAGGCCAAGGTGGGTGGATCATGAGGTCAAGAGATCGAGACCATCCTGGCTAACACAGTGAAACTCCATCTCTACTAAAAATAAAAAAAAAAATTAGCCGGGCGTGGTGGCAGGTGCCTGTAGTCTCAGCTACTCAGGAGGCTGAGGCAGGAGAATGGTGTGAACCTAGGAGGCAGAGCTTGCAGTGAGCCGAGATCGCGCCACTGCACTCCAGCCTGGGCAACAGAGCAAGACTCTGTCTCAAAAACAAAAACAAACAAAAATACAAAATGACCCAGGCCTGGTGGCATATGCCTGTAATCCCAGCTACTCAGGAGGCTGAGGCAGGAGAATCACTTGAACCCGGGAGGCAGAGGTTGTGGTGAGACGAGATCGCACCATTGCACTCCAGCCTGGGCAACAAGAGCGAAACTCCATCTCAAAAAAAAAAAAAAAGAAGCTGTTAAAAATGGTTAAGACTATTTTCATTTTCATAAACATTAACCACAAAGCCAGAACGGTTTGTAAACATACTCACTGATACTAAACTTGGTCTTTAGCACAAGTGATTGATTGCAAGGCATCAGTACACAATGACCTCACTGTGTAAAGACAATGTATGGCATATTATCTGAGGTATGGTTAATAATTTAGTGACACAAAAGGAAACTCCATCACTTCTTTATTTCATAAAGAACCAGCAAGTAAACAGCAATTTCAACAGTTCATTACTGCTATAACTGTCAACCAGGAAGATTCCTGGTCCCTCTGTCTTTCATCATTTTCCACCTCCCATGAAGTCAGAAAGAGAGCAAAAAAAATGTTTCCCCCTCAAAGGACTTAATATGCTAATCTAAGAGGACTTCTCAAGTCAATGGTTAATCCATGCACTCATATGGCTACAGTCATCAAGGTGTAATTTCCATGACAGACATTACTTCATTTCTTTTTGTTCTGTTTCACAGCTATTTATATACCATTATTCCAACAGGTTACAAAACCCAGGGAACCATGTGAGAGAAAACAGAAATCCATCCGTATACTTTGAAAAGCAATCCTAGTTTTTTTTTTTTTTGAAAATAAAATGTATATTATTATATTATAGACTATTTTCTAGAATATAGGAACTTCCAGGCCAGGCGTAGTGGCTCACGCCTATAATCCCAGCACTTTGGGAGGGCGAGGTGGGCGGATCATGAGGTCAGGAGATCGAGAACATCCTGGCTAACACGGTGAAACGCTGTCTCTACTAAAAATACAAAAAAATTAGCCGGGCTTGGTGGCGGGCGCCTGTAGTCCCAGCTGCTTGGGAGGGTGAGGCAGGAGAATGGCATGAACCTGGGAGGCGAAGTTTGCAGTGAGTTGGGATTGCACCACTGCACTCCAGCCTGGGCAACACAGCGAGACTCTGTCTCAAAAAGAAAAAAAAAAAAAAAGAATATAGGAACTTCTGATAATCTGAAATATCAACATTTAAGGAAGAGACTTGAGGAAGGTTAAAAAATAAAAAAAGAGTCTTGCAAACTTAAGTCTGATATCATTAAAGCCTGCTTTCTAACTGAAAAGATTCAGCAGTTGTTGTAGTATCTTATTTACTTCCTTTCTCTTAGCAATTGTCAAATATACAGTACATTATTATTAACTTGTAGTCACACGCTGTGCAGATCTATGGTACTTATCCCTACTAACTGAAACTCTGTACTCTTTGACCAGTATCTCCCCAATTGATGTAATATCTAACCATGCAAACTTACAGTGTTTTGGCTAGAAAATAATCACCATGAAGACTGATGAAATTGCTATTCTCCTACCATCACCTAACAAACACCTGAAAAGACAAATCAGGACTACAAGGAATCATCTGAGCAGATGACTTGTTCTTTCCCTTATTCTTCAACAAACTTTTTCCACCTAAATGTTTTTCAATGCTTCAATATCAGTTGTTAAAAATGAGAAAAGATGCCATCTCTTAATTTTCAAATTTACTTCATTTTAGAGGTACTCAGTGAAACTATAAGACAACTTGCTTTGTGTTTTAGAAGAACCTACTTCCTTTTACCTACTTACCTATGCTTATTTACCTGAAATAATTCAATGTAATTCTCTAAAATATTTTTCCAAGAGTTTACTGAAACAAATAATTTTGTCTCTTACAATAACATACTTAATAGCACCTGAATCAATGATGAGTTATTTGGGAGTACTTCTCTACTGTTACGATTAAGACCAACATCCTTAATGGACCCAAACAGTCTGGCTGCCCCTGCCTCACTCTCCAGTCTTGTTTCATCACCCTCCCAGGCAGTACTGCCCTACTGGCCAGGCTTCATCCAGTATCTCCAATTTACTTTGGTCTCTCCAACCTCCTGGCTCTCTGCATGTGCCATTCTCTCTATTTGGAACATTCTCTTGCCTTTGCTTCCTGCTTCCCTTCCCAGCAACCTCTGCTTCTTCACCCAGTTAACCTCTATTCAACCTCCAGATCTCTCTAAAAATTCCTTCCTTGACCTCCCAGACTGACATTCCCTTCTATACATCCCAGAGCACCACAGACTTTTTCTTCAATAGCACTTACTGCAGCTGTGAATTGTGTTTGTGTGATTATATGACTGACACATTATGATTTGAGAAAATGCTATGAATCATAAATTATGTTCATAACTGTTGATTCTCAAACTCAGAAACAAAATATAACAGACAAAACTCTCACCTGGGGGTGGCTCAAAGAAGGCTTCCTGCTCCTCCTCGATGGGCTCAGTGTCGTTGTGGGCTGTCCGTTTGTGCATGGCCAGCGTGGAGATCTGCTTGTATGTCTTCCCACAGTGGTTACAGTTGTAAGGTTTGGAATGAGTGTGGACAACATGATGTTTGTACAAACTGGAATATTCTGTAAACCTTTTGTCACACCCAGGAACTGTACAAACATATGGCTTTTCCCCTAAAGAACAGCACCAACAAAAAGTTCAACTTTTACATATGTAGGCATAATCATTTCATACTTCATCCCCAGGGGGTAAAATACCTCTAAAAATAAATAATTGCCAAATCCCTCCTCATCCCACCATGAGGCAGCACACAAGAAAAGATTCCCTAACTATGGTTTTGACTTGACTCAAAAGGTAGTATGCATCCTTAGTGCTGTCTCCATGCATCAACACCAGGTTCCCTTTAATCTCAAGGAATGAGAAAAGGATGGAGATGTTGTCCAGTTTAACTTTAATGAAACTGTAATTTATTGTTTCCCATAATTAGATAACCTAGATACTGTTAGTGATACTCTATTAATAATGACAAAAATAAATGCTATTATTACTGTAACTTATGCAGCTTCCTAAGAATTTTATAAAGATAATAAAAAAGGATTTTATTTAAAAGTCTATTAAACCTAGTTAGATATGTCAATACATCTGAAAGGACATACATGTTTCATTTAACTTAACCTGACTTCTTGCATCCAATCAAAAGCTACTGAGTATTTACTAAGAGCAAGCAGGCAATACATAGGGAAGTAAATACTTAAATTTTTGTCCCATGAAACAGCTTGAGAACATTATAGGCAGTACATATATTTTTAGGACTTTTTATTACAGAAAATTTCAAATATACACAGAAGTATAGAGAAATAGTACCCCATGTACCAATCATCCAGCTTCAACTATCAATTCATGACCAATATTGTTTCTTATATTTACTACCCATTTCCCCCTTCTTCCTGACCAGGATTATTCTGAAACAGTTCCAGGTAACACTCTTTTTCTTTCAGACTGTATACCTAAAAGATGTGTTCTTGCTTAAAAAATATGTAAACAAAATTAATATTACTTAATATCACAAAATATCTAGACAGTGCTAACATGTGGTAGTATACGGACCTAAAACTGAAAGCAAACTGGAACAAATTAACCTAATTGTTGAAATGAATACTTTTAACTACACTGAAGGGGTTGGGGTGGGGGAACAAATAAATTAATTAAGGTAGCTCATTTACACAGTATTTGACTTATGCCCTCAGTCTTGGGCTCAGTGGTGAGGGTGAGGGGAAGAATTGCAAACAAATATTCAGCTCGTCTGCAGTAGGCTTGTTTACTGTAGTGGTATGGGTGAAGAGATTCTGAAACTATTTTAGTTGGAATAAAACACTGAGCAAATGACTAAATATTTCAAATGCTGCTGGAAGTAAGGGCTCCAGCTGTGGAAAAGGGAGAATACAAATATGGAATGGGGGAAGAAAAAAAAAGAAGAACCCTGTGGTGAAATGGAATTGGAGGTATTGGTGTGAATTCAGATTTTTAAAATGTACATATGAAAGTGTGTATACATATACATGTCCTGATTTATTCTCATTTGACACATTCCTTGGGTAACTGCACCTTTCCCAGTGGTTCTAAACACACTAAACCCACCCAAAATAAGATATTACACTAATATACTGGAACATAAGTCTTATACATAACGTAATTGGCGATTGCTTCCTGTCCTCTGCCCAGTTCCCATTCTCAAAGCAGGCAGGTTAATGTTCTTATTTTGGTGGATGGTTGTTGAGATGTGGTGAGGGCAAGAGAAAGGGCAGCCAATCTCAACTTGGAAAAATCAGCCCAATTGATATTTAGGCTGGAGCAGAAACTGCCACTAGGTGGTACCAAACCACAGCCAAGAGGCGAAAGGATTTGGATTGAGCTTTTGAGCTCCCTTACTGGCTAGTTGCATAGCCTGCCTCAACTGGGTCATCTGACTAGCCTTGCGGGGGGGTGGGGCGGAAGGACTGCATTTCTCAGGGCTGAATCTTTACACTCTACTAGATATTGTGACCAGTTATTGTAGCAGTTACTTGATCATTAGCCAATCTTTTCTTCCAGCCCACAACTACCTCTTAGGTCAGACCAACATTTATAACTGCATACTGACTGTCTCTACTCCAATTATTCTCAAACAGTCTACTAAAAGACCTGGGGAGCTTTTAATACATCCTGATGCCTGGGCCTCACCCCAGTCCAATTATGTCAGAATCTTTGCAGACAGGATCTGGGAAATCAGTCTATCAGTCTATTTTAAAGACTGATTTATGCAGCCTCATTTGAGAGCACTGCTCTACCTAAATGTTCCAAAGATATCGGTATGGCCAAACTTAATGTAGGCATCTCTCTTATTGAATGCTAATTTGCCCATAAAATGTGTTGAATGGCTAGCTTTCAGATAATTAGTCTGTATTCCATTACTTTTTTCTTTTCTTTTTGAGACGGAGTCTCGCTCTGTCACCTAGGCTGGAGTGCAATGGTGTGAGCCACCACGCCTGGCCATAATTATTTAACAGTAAGTGAACTCATTTGTAGGTACATGTTTATGTACAGCACACAAAAATTGAGTATCAGGGCTGGGAGTGGTGGTTCATGCCTATAATCCCAGCACTTTGGGAGGCCAAGGCGGGTGGATCACCTGAGGTCAGAGTTCAAGATCAGCCTGGCCAACATGGTGAAACCCTGTCTCTACTAAAAATACAAAAATTAGCCAGGTGTGGTGGCAGGGGCCTGTAATCCGAGCTACTTGGGAGGCTGAGGCAGGAGAATTGCTTGAACCCAGGAGGCAGAGGATGCAGTGAGCTGAGGTCACGACACTGCACTCCAGCCTGAGTGACAGAGCGAGACGCCGTCTCAGAAAAAAAAAAAAAAAAAAAAAGTATTTTGGCCGGGCACAGTGGCTCACACCTGTAATCCTAGTGCTTTGGGAGGCTAAGGTGGGCGGATCACAATGTCAGGAGATGGAGACCATCCTGGCCAACATGGTGAAACCCCGACTCTACTAAAAATACAAAAATTAGCTGGGTGTGGTGGTGTGCGCCTGTAGTCCCAGCTACTCGGGAGGCTGAGGCAGGAGAATCGCTTGAACCCAGGAGGCGGAGGTTGCAGTGAGCCTAGATCATGCCATTGCACTCCACATTGGGTGATAGGGCGAGACTCCGTCTTAAAGAAAAAAGTATTTTAATTTTGAATTAACAAAAGTTTACTCTTAATACCAGTAATAAAACAATAATTAAAATTTGTCTTATAAAACTAATGCATATCCTGCCTTACTCTCACATTTGCCATTCCATTCTCACCCACCAAAACTATATCCACAAAATGGAGGATTAAAATTAAAAGCTTCTATACACGATATCATCAAGAGAAAAAAAAAACCAGCCACAGAATGAAAGAAAATATCTGTAACTCATATCTAATAAGAGACTTAGATCCAGAATTAAAGTTATACAACTCAGTAATAAAGACACAACCCAATTTTTAAAATGGGCAAAGGATTTGAATAGACATTTCTCCAAAGAAGATATACACGACTAATAAATACATAAAAAGATGCTTTGGCCAGGTGTGGTGGCTCACACCTGTAATCCCAGCACTTTGGGAGGCCGAGATGGGAGGATCACAAGGTCAGGAGTTTGAGACCAGCCTGACCAACATGGGGAAACCCCGTCTCTACTAAAAATACAAAATTAGCCGGGCGTGTGGCACATGCCTGTAATCCCAGCTACTAGGGAGGCTGAGGCAGGAGAATCACTTGAACCTGGGAGGCAGAGGTTGCAGTGAGCCGAGATTGCGCCATTGCACTCCAGCCTGGGCAACAAGAGCGAAACTCCATCTCAAAAAAAAAAAAGGTTTAGGAGGTACCTTAACTGTGACAGCACAATACGCAAGGCAAGGCCTCTGGCTACCTCTCAGAACTCACCTTGTACAAATCTTCTACATGTACTTGATGCTCCTGTCATATGGAACCACTAAGTATCATGCTTTTTCATACCTTTGTGCCTTTCCCCATGACATTTCTCCTGCCAGGAATACCCTTCTCTCCTATGTGGTAAACTTCAGGATTGAGTCTGTATGCCGAATTTCCCCCAGAAAGCCTTCCCAAACTGCTTCTCCCATTCCTGCAGAAGTGACTGCCCCCCTCTCTGCTCCCACAGCATCTTGTCCATATAATGGGAGACACTGCAGCAACTGTATGTCTACTATCTCTTCCCAAGTAGCCTGCCCTTGGCAATGTCTTATCTCTGTCTCTCTGTTTGATGGCTGGCAGGAGATACTCAATAACTGTTTGTTGGATAAATGAATGTATGAATGTTAAGGCAAAACTTTTTTAAGTTGCTTAATCTCCTTCCACCATGCCAAGTGATAGAAAGGAAGGAAGAGATTAGTTGGAAATGGTTTCTGGAAGAGGCAGGAGTTACAAGCCTTGAATGATAAAAGATCAAAAGATCAGAGATTGTTACCTGTGTGTATCCTCACGTGGTTTTTATAATTTGTTGCACTGGCAAATGCCCTCCCACATCCTGGCTCTGTACAGTAATAAGGTCTTTCTCCTGTGTGTGTCCTAACATGCACTTTTCTGATATTTGATGTTGTAAAGGACCGACCGCAGCCTTCGAAGGGACACTTAAAGGGCCTTTCTCCTGCAAATATAAAGGGTAATACATTAAATGGTGCAAAAATATATAGAAGATTGAAATGTCTTATCCTTCAATCCTGCCTAGGATCATGCTCAAGACTCTAGCCTTCTGGTGCTGAACTTCCCTTTTGGCAATTTTTTTTGGCGGGGGGTTGGGGAAACAGCATCTTCCACTCCAAACTTAAATTTACATAAGAAACTGGGAATGGTATTCAAAACTAATCACTGATTACATAGTTCTCCAAGATGGAATCATCCAGGTAGGCAAAAAATGAGCTGAGAAAAGCAGAGAGAAAAACATAAGAAATATAAAAGAAAAGTACAGTCAGGAACATGAATTAAATTAGAACAAACCCAGAATTTCCTAAAAGCTTGTATCCTACTTGATTTATTCTACAATATCTTGCAGGAAAAAAAATTTTGCTCTTTAAAAATATGGTGTTTTGACCAGCCTGGTCAACATGGTGAAACCCTGTCTCTACTAAAAATACAAAAAATTAGTCGGGCATGGTGGTGGGTGCCTATAATCCCAGTTACTTGGGAGGCTGAGGTGGGAGAATTGCTTGAACTCAAGAGGCGGAGGTTGCAGTCAGCCGAGATCGTGCCATTGTACTCCAGCCTGGGTGACAGAGCAAGACTCTGTCTCGAGAGAAAAAAAAAAAAAGGTGTTTTAACTAATGTTCAACAAGATAATGCCTAATATTAACTGTGTCAGGAAATAGTAGGTGTTCAATAAACACTTGTGTTAATGAACCAGAAAAAAAAAAAAAAAAAGAAAAGAAAATCTAGCGCCTAGCACATATGTCAAAAACACCTGCTGGACATACTACTACTACTCTCATTATCTAAGTTTATAAAATGTCTGGCCAGGCACAGTAGTGCATGCCTGCAATCCCAGCACTTTGAGAGGCTAAGGCAAGCTGATCACTTGAGCTCAGGAGTTCAAGACCAGCCTGAGCAACATGGCGAAACCCCATCTCTACAAAAAAAATACAAAAATTTATCTGGGTGTGGTGGTGCACACTGGTAGTCCCAGCTACTCAGGAGGGTGAGACGGGGGATCACCTGAGCACGAGAAGTCAAGGCTGTAGTGAGCTGTGACTGTGCCACTGCACACCAGCCTAGGCACTGAAGTGAGACATTGTCTCAAAAGAAAAAAAAAATCTGCTTTACCAATTATGTTTCTTTCCTTCATATTTGCTTTATACAATCTTGGAACACAAAAGGCCTTTAAATTGTCAAGCAAGAAGTAGCCTTTGCTTTTGATTCCCATGTACCCTTTTCTAGGACGAGCTCAAATTAGGCAAACAACTTCTGGGGAAGGGAAAAAAATATCTCTTTATGTAGACAGATACAGATATTTATCTATATATAGTAAGGATGTTAAATTTTTTTAACAGACGGAGTCTCACTGCGTTGCTCAGGCTGGAATGGAGTGGCTCTTCACAGGCATGACGGTTGCACACTGCAGCCTCGAACTCTTACCCTCAAGCAATCCTCACACCTCAGCCTCCCAGGTAGCTGAGACCCCAGGCACATGCCATCGTGCCTGGCTAGTTTGTTGTTTTTCTTTTGGTCAAATGAAATTATGATTTCCCTATTGGTGCAAAGTATTCCAAAAGATTTCTCCCCTTAAGTATGAAATCATTTTAAAAGGAGCAGGAATCTTTGATCCTATCTTTAGTAAGTTTTATTCACTATGTCAGCCTAAGGAAAACAAAGAGTTTATCTTAGGCAAGTCTTTTTCTCTTGGATCTAGATGACCTCTAAAGTATTCCCAGCTCTGACATGCTAATGATAGGGAATCAACTGTTCTAGAATAATTTTCACTGTATTACTACTCTGATTCTGTAACATCCTGCTTTGTTTTTGCACTGAAATCTTCTGTATTTGTTACAGAAGTCCTTATGCCCCTTACTCAATCCCACACTATACCAATGAAAACATCATGATTTTAAAGCTGTTATATGAACATGTGGTTTGACAAATGAATACAATGAAATAAATCACAATTCTGACGTTTTAAAATCAATATTTATAGAACTAGATTATTGGTTTGATATAGCTTTTATATAACAAGTTGGTTTTATTTGCAAATTCAAGTAGAATTTATGGGAGCTTGGAAATACTCACCTCTGATACAATAAATAAAAAGTGCATAAATGAGATGGAAGCAGGGACCTACAGTTCTGTTCCTCAATGTTGTAAAGTAAAGCCAATTTGGGGTCACACTTGAGTTGCAGGTTAAACATTAATAGCTGCAAGAATCCTACATGGAAATTAGCTAAACTATTTCATATATTTCCACATATGGGGACACAGCTATCACACCATGTTTAAAACATCTATACTAAAATCCCAAACTAAATTACCTTAATGCTGCATTATTTAGTCAACAGCTTATAATAGCATCTCTTATCAATAGCTGCTGAACTTTTTTTAGCTCCAATCCAAAGCAAATATTTACCTTATTAATACCAACTCCACAAGTAATCAAGTATAAGGAGGAGAGGAGATGGTCGGGGAGATAAGAATAAAGTACTATTTAGGAAAAGAAGATAAAATTTAAAGAGAAATGATCACAAAAAGTAATGAGTCTTCCTTTCTGTGGGGCTGTTGGGGTTCAGACACTTTCTTTAGCAGCTGCTTAATGCAGGAAAACAACTGGGTGCCTTAGGTTCTGTCTCAGCTCGGCTGCTAATTAGATGTGTAATCCTAGGTAAATAAACTTGTTGCCCAGACAACTCCTAAAACCTGAGAGAGTTTGTGGTCTAGGGCCACTGTTAATCCTTTCTGGGACATAGACCCTTCTGAGAATCTAACAGAGCTATGGGACCTCATCCTGAAAAGCAGCAGACATGCACAAACAGCAAGTCATATGGAATTTCAGGGTTTTAAGAGAGGTCCTTGATACTGACTTCCTGAAACTCTTCCAGAGACTCCTTCCTCAAGTCCCCTCCCTGCAGATTTAAGAATTCCTGGCCTAATATGACACTCTGTTTCCACTAGTACCTGTATGAGTTCTGATGTGTTTCTGTAGATCTCCTGAAGTTTTGAAAGATTTAGTACAATTATCTTCTGAACACCGATATGGCTTTTCTCCTGTATGAGTTCTGACGTGACTTTTTAATCCATAACCTTTAAGAAAAAATTAAAAGAAATGTCATTACACAATATTCCTCTAATCGTGCACACTGAGATTAAGTCACTGAAAAATATAGTCAATACCAAGTATAAAATATTAGGCAAATACACTGAGTAACTATTTAAAATGTACAAAAGGGCCAGGCACGGTGGCTAACACCTGTACCCCCAGCACTTTGGGAGACCAAGGCGGGCGGATCACCTGAAGTCAGGAGTTCCAGCCCAGCCTGGCCAACATGGTGAAACTCCGTCTCTACTAAAAATACAAAAAATTATCCGGGTGTGGTGGTGCATGCCTGTAGTCCCGGCTACTTGGGAGGCTGAGACAGGAGAATCGCTTGAACCCAGGAGCGGAGGTTGCGGTGAGCCGAGATCATGCCACTGCACTCCAGCAACAGAGTGAGATTCCATCTCAAAAACAAACAAACAAAAAAATGTACAAAAGTATCACAGCTCAGGACTGCCATCCTAAAAATTCAATAGTTTCATTTCTGTCTAGAAGAGGCTGTGTGTTTCTTTTCTAAAATGCTTCAGTTTTGTTTTGTTTTTTTTTTTTTTTGAGACAGAGTCTTGCTCTGTCACCCAGGCTGGAGTGCAGTGGCGCGATCTCGGCTCACTGCAAGCTCCGCCTCCCGGGTTCACGCCATTCTCCTGCCTCAGCCTCCTGAGTAGCTGGGACCACAGGTGCCCACCACCACACCCGGCTAATGTTTTGTATTTTTAGTAGAGACGGGGTTTCACCGTGTTAGCCAGGATGGTCTCGATCTCCTGACCTTGTGATCCACCCGCCTCAGCCTCCCAAAGTGCTGGGATTACAGGTATGAGCCACCGCGCCCGGCAAGTGCTTCAGTTTTATCAGATGTTCTCATACTCCAAAAGCTCAAAGTAGAATCAAGACATGGAATGAAGAATGGAAGTCAGGAGGCCTGGTGCCAGTCCTGGCCCTGCTGGATGCAGAGGTCTCATCCCATTGCTAAGGCCTGTCCTGATGTTGGAGTCTACGGCAGCCTTTAAAGCTTGGCTTTTATTTTCCTGCTAAAATAAACAGAATGTGGAGGAGTGAAAAGTATCAAACACAGCAGGCAGGCCGGGTGCAGTGGCTCACACCTGTAATCCCAACACTTTGGGAGGCCAAGACGGACGGAATACTTGAGACCAGGAGTTTGAGAGCAGCCTGGCCAACATAGTGAAACCCCATCTCTACTAAAAACACAAAATATTAGCCAGGCATGGTGTCGCGCGCCTGTAATCCCAGCTACTTGGGAGACTGAGGCACTAGAATTGCTTGAACCTGGGAGGCAGAGGTTGCAGTGAGCCAAGATCCTGCCACTGCACTCCAACCTGAGTGAGCGACAGAGTGAAACTGTGGGAAGGGAGAGAGGGAGGGAGGGAGGGAGGGAGGAAGGAAGGGAGGAAGGAAGGAAGGAAGGAAGGAAGGAAGGAAGGAAGGAAGGAAGGAAGGAAGGAAGGAAGGAAGGAAGGAAGGAAGGAAGGAAGGAAGGAAGGAAGGAAGGGAAAAAACACAGCAGGCAGAGACAGGTCAGCGAAGAAAAGAACAGAGAGGGGTCTAGAGCAAGCAGGACAAAAGGCAGTTATGAGAGAGACTGAAGAACTGATCATGTGCTTCTGCAGATTCAGACACAGCCAAGGGGTCAGTTCCTTCCACTAGCCTGTCTCTACTTGACCCCTAATTAGAACCAAGAAAAAAACAAAATTCATACTTTTACCTGTTGCAAATGCCTTCCCACAGCCTGCATGCTCACACTGATAAGGCCGATCTCCTGTGTGTGACCTCTCATGGACCTGTGATTAAAATGCAGGCATGATTCTGTTTCCTTTACCTATTCCTCAGGAATATGGTTGCAACACAGACCTACTTTTTCCCACACTGCTAAATGATTTTGTTGTATGCTTTTTTTTCCTTATTAAAAAGATAACTTCACAAAAACGATAGCCCAATAGTTCTCAATATAGACCTAAATGTTAAATATTAAGAGGTACCTACTAATAATATTTTAAGTAGGGAACAGGAACGTTTGAGGCGTGAGCTTTCTCGAGTGGTCAAAGGTGTTTGCATGAAACAGACACATGATGAGAAACTAGAAGCAGGGGGCTGGGAGAGGCTACACAACGTAAGGTTAAGAGTGTGGAGGCTGCTGCTAGAGGGGCCTGGATCTGAGGCAAGGATCCACCACTGCTCAGTGGTGTGGACATGGGCACTTGCCTTCTCTAAGCCTCAAAGGCCTCTCTGAAAAGTAGGGACACAGTAGTATCTACCACAGAGGGATGCTGTGACAAATGAGTAACAATGACAATGGCTAACATTTACTGAACATTTACCACATCAGGCCACTCTTTTTAGTACTTTATGTGTATGGTATTAATTTATTTAATTTTTACAACCACTCTGAGAGGGAGACAACTCTTAGGATCCAATTTTATAGATGAGGAAAATGAGGTACTAAGAGGTCAACTAACATGTCAAGGTTACTGATAAATACTGAAGATGGGCCCTAGGGTCACTATTCCAGATATGCTAAGTGCACACTTCGTGACACATTGGAAGTTCTTTAACAAATCTTAGCTATTATTGAGTCATGGTATATTCTGTTACATATAGCAACAAGTGAAATAATAATACTTAGCCCAAATATTTATGTATTTATTATTATTTTTTTGAGATGGAGTTTCGCTTTTTGCTGCCCAGGCTGGAGTGCAGTGGCGCAATCTTGGTTCACTGCAACCTCTGCCTCCCGGGTTCAAGCAATTCTCCTGTCTCAGCCTCCCGAGTAGCTGGGATTACAGGC
Source organism: Mandrillus leucophaeus (assembly GCF_000951045.1). NCBI lineage: Eukaryota > Metazoa > Chordata > Mammalia > Primates > Cercopithecidae > Mandrillus > Mandrillus leucophaeus. Next base: position 444,855 of record NW_012106720.1, read on the forward strand.
GCCTGCCACCGCGCCCGGCTAGTTTTGTATTTTTAGTAGAGACAGGGTTTCACCATGTGGCCAGGCTGGTCTCGAACTCCTGATCTCAGGTGATCCACCCACCTCGGCCTCCCAAAGTATTGGGATTACAGGCGTGAGCCACTGCACCCGGCCTTAGCCCAAATATTTAAAAGACAAATTAATACCAACTTTTGCTAGATTTCAGTGAATTAACAGAGATGTGTGACTACACACATATCTCTCATATAATTATATGGATTTCATACTTGACAACATATATTCAAATACATAGAGTACCTACCATGTGCCAGGTAGTATCCTGGACACTAGGAATACAGAGATGAAAAAAACACAGGCCAAGCCTTCAAAAAATTAACAGTCTCTAAAGTCTGCATAGGTTTTTACATGTCTGTGTATGAGTGTGACCAAGTCCCAGTATCTTGATAACTGAGACAAAACAGTGGCATCTGAATTACACAAAAATATGATCTTAGTATTTAATATCCTAGGTATTCTCATAACCAGATAGAACATTTCTTTTATATATACCTTGAGATGATGAGCTGTTGTATATAATTTTCCACATCCATCATATTCACATCGAAATGCCTTCTCTCCACTCTGCTGAGATTTAGCAGTTACTCTTGCAGCATGTCCTTGTAAAACAATCTAAATAAAACAAATAGTATCATTTAAATTACTTAAGCCAGGCACAGTGGCTCATGCCAGTAATCCTAGCACATGGGGAGGCAGAGGTAGGCGGATCATTTGAGCCCAGGAGTTCAAGACCAGCCTGGGCAACACGGCAAAACCCTGTCTCTATATAAAAAAATATTAAAAAGTTACCCAGGTGTAGTGGTGCATCTGTGGTTTCCAGGCACTTGGGAAGCTGAGGTGGGAGAATCACCTGAGCCCAGGGAGGTCAAGGCTGCAGTGCACTGTGATTGTACCACTGCACTCCAGCCTGGGTGACAGAGTGAGACCTGTCTTAATCAATCCATCAATAATACAGAAATAAAATAGACAAATTATGATTTTCAGAATAAAAAAGATAAAACTGTTATGTGGGTTTCCAATCTCAGGTCATCACTTTATTAGGATTCTCACCCTAAGTCAGTCACATTAATTCCATTGCATGGCTGAATTCAGTGACTCTGAAAGTACAGCAGTCAAAATGAGAGTCACAGAAATACACAGCTGGAGCTCACAGATTATTCCCACTCTAGAAAATCAACCTAAGTAGCATCTTCATTGGATGCAGGTATTCCTTGATATACTCAAGTGATCCGTCTACCTGCTTTTTTTAGAACCTGTGTCCTAAAAACAATGTCAGAAGTGTTTTCAATTTCAAAAGCAATGAGAAAGGGGGGAATTAGATCATCTGAGTCACCTATAGGAAACATTACAATCCATACAAAAAAATTACTACTCTGCACTTATATTCATTAGAAGATCATTTTTCTGGGATGTAATACCATAAAAATCCAAACACTGATTTTTAAAGGCTTTTTAAAATAGAAATTAGGGTATCATAAAAATTGAAGAATGACTTTCTACTCTGTGGGCCATGTGGTGATAGTGTTGCAACATCCTATCTCTGCAGACTGTCACACATGGCACATAATTCTGGGTAATGACCTACTACAATTACACACATCCCAGAATGGTAAGGGGAGAGAAAGGAGGAGTTACAGAGGCTAGAATAACAGTGGGGGAATTGAGAAATACCCTGCATTAGCTGACAAGAATATAGAAAGACTTTGACTTTTCCTTGTAATATAAATCAACTAAAAAACAAGCAGGAGAGATCTCAGTGTAATTGTTAAATTACAAGCTATTTATTTTGTCATCCCCATACTGTGGTATGTCTATTAAACGTTGCAGACCATAATTTTCTGAACGAAGGTAGATCTGTTGATAAAATATTTGTATAAAAGTATGCATAGGCCAGGTGCAGTGGCTCACGCCTGTAATCCCAGCACTTTGTGAGGCCAAGGTGGGCGTGTCATGAGGTCAAGAGATCGAGAACATCCTGGCCAACATGGTGAAACCCCATCTATACTAAAAACACAAAAATTAGCTGGGCGTGGAGGTGCACAGGCCTATAGTCCAGGCTACTCGGGAGGCTGAGGCAGAAGAATCGCTTGAACCCAGGAGGCGGAGGTTGCAGAGAGCCGAGATCACGCCACTGCACTCCAGCCTGGAGACAGAGTGAGACTCCGTCTCAAAAAAAAAAAAAAAGTATGCATAATTCCCAATGGGCAAAAGGGAAATGGTCATTATAGACTGAAAAGTGCCTATACAAAGAATAATGTAATTCTACATCTTTTCTGTCTAGAAAATTCCATCTCCCTACTTCCATGAGGCCTGTTCTCATCATTCCAAACACAGATGATTCTTTACTTCCTCAGCAAACCTGTGATATTTAGCTTATATCACTGGTATGAAACTTGACCTTCACACTGTCTTGTTGTAAAGACATTTATATTTCCTTCTCTTCCCTATTAGTCTATCGGTTACTTGCAGTCAAGAACTATGTCTTATATGCCTTCATAACTCACAGTGCTAGGTTCACCCTGAAAATGTTGTAAGATTTATAAAAGGATTCATACCACTAAAATATATGAACAGAATTACAAGAAATTTTTCTTTTTAGGGGTATTTTTAAAGTTCTAAAATTAAGATTGTGGTAACTGTTCAATTTTTTGACTTTACTAAAAACCACTAAGCTGTATACTCTAAATGGGTAAATTTAAGTATGTAGGCTGTGCCAGGCACGGTGGCTCAGGCCTGTAATCTCAACACTTTGGGATGCCAAGGTGGGTGGATCACCTGAGGTTGAGTTCGAGACCAGTCTGACAAACACAGTGAAACCCTGTCTCTACTAAAAATACAAAATTAGGGCTGGGTGCAGTGGCTCACAACTGTAATCCCAGCACTCTGGGAGGCCAAGGTAGGCGAATTCACCTGAGGTTGGGAGTTCCAGACCAGCCTAGCCAACACAGTGAAACCCTGTCTCTACTAAAAATTACAAAAAATAGGCGGGCGTTGTGGCATGTGCTTATAATTCCAGCTACCAGGGAGACAGCGGCAGGAGACTCGCTTGAACCTGGGAGGCAGAAGATGCAGTGAGCTGAGATCAAGCCACTGCACTCCAGCCTGGG
>NW_012106720.1:449194-462411 GCF_000951045.1 Mandrillus leucophaeus
CCAGGATGGTCTCGATCTCCTGACCTTGTGATCTGCCTGCCTTGGCCTCCCAAAGTGCTGGGATTAGGGGTGTGAGCCACCATGCCCAGCTGACACCTGTCTTAATAAACAAAAAAGTAATACAGAAATAAAATAGATAAAATTACAGTGACAAAGCAAGACCCTGTCTCAAAAATTAAAAAAAAAAAAAAAGTATGTAAAATATCTTTTTTTTGTTTTAAGAAATTGGAGTCTTGCTATGTTGTCCACACTAGACTCAAGTTCTTGGGTTCAAGGAATCCTCCTGTCTCAGCTTCCTGAATAGCTGGAACTACAGGCATGTAACACTTTGCCCAGCTAGTATGTGAAATATATCTTAATAAAACTATAAGAAATGGAAATCAAATATTATTAGAACAAAAAAGTCTCTTAGGCCAAATGCAGTGGTTCATGCCTATAATTCCAACATTTTAGGAGGCCAAGGTGGGAGGATCGTTTGAACACAGGAGTTTGAGACCGGCATGGGAAACATGGGGGAACCCCCATCTCTGCAAAAGATAAAAAACTAGCTGGGTGTGGTGGTGTGTACCTGTGGTCCCAGCTACTTGGGAGGCTGAGGTGGGAGGATCACCTGAGCCTTGGGAGATCAAGGCTGCAGTAAGCTATGATCGCCCCACTGCACTCCAACTTGGGCGTCAGAATGAGATCCTGTCTCAAAAAAATCAGTTTCTGTTTACTTCTCATGAAAACAGAAGAGCCTCTATGAACCCTTTAAAAATTAGCTATTATTTTAATAACTTCATTATAATTTTTTTCATGTATTGTAACAGCAACACATATACTCTGGAGGAATCTGGATACCATAGTGAAGAACAAAAAGTTCAACCAGGCACGGTAGCTCACATCTGTAATCCCAGCACTTTTGAGAGATTGAGGCAGGTGGATCACTTGAGCCCAGGAGTTGGAGACCAGTCTGGGCAACATGGCAAAACCCCATTTCTACAAAAAAATACAAAAATTAGCTGGGCATAGTGGTGTGTGCCTGTCATCCCAGCTACTTGAGGGGCTGAGGCAGGAGGATTACTTGAACCCAGGAGGTTGAGGCAACAGTGAGCCAAGATTGTTCCACTGCACTCCAGCCTGGATAATAAATGAGACCCTGTCTCAAAAAAAAAAAAAAAAGAAAAAAGAAAAAAGAAAAAAGAAAAAAAAAAAAGCTCAAGCGTGTTACAATTCCACCATCCAGGGAAAACCATTGTCAACTTCTTGGTCTATTTCCATTCAGTATTTTTTATTTATTTATTTTAGAAATGGGGTCTCACTCTGTCGCTCAGGCTAGAGTACAGTGGCACAATCACAGCTCACTGCACCCTCCAACTCCTGGGCTCAAGTGATCCTCTTGCCTAGCCTCCCATGTAGTTAGGACAACAGGTGTGTACCACCACGCTCAGTTTGTTTTTAAAAAAAAAAAAAAAAAATTGTACAGATGGAGTCTTGTCACGTTGTCTAGGCTGGTCTTGAACTCCTGGCCTCAAGCAATCCTCCTGCCTCAGCCTCCCAAAGTGTTTGGATTACAGATGTGAGCCACATGCCCAGCCCAGTGTTTTTTAAATACACATATAAGTGTAGAGCTTTATTTTAGTAGAATTGACATCAGGCTTTATATGATTTGTAAAGGCAGATTTCAACTGACGAAAGACTCCAAATTAAGAGAAAAGGACTCTTCTTCCTGTTCTCTTCCCCTCCTCTCTAAGAGCACTATGAAATGAAAGTGCTTACCACCTTTCCACATCTGTCAGACTAAGCCCAGCTGCTCACACTTTCAGACTAGGTAGCAGCAGCAAATAATCCCTGAAAGACTCATATCTGAATCTTTTCTGTTCTTCTATTGCTTCCTCCTAAGACAATTTATTAGGAGCTTCATTTCTGGTATGAAACATATACCAGGAATTTGGCATCTAATTTAGTTAAGCCAAGGAAACAATGTTGAATTCCTAACCAATGATGAGTATTGGAAATTTTTTCCAAAAATGTACTTGTTTTTGCTCCTATTCTTAATGTCTATAGCGGAGACTTTAAGAACTTACAGTAGTAAAATAAGGGTCAGAAAATTCAGTTTAGGGAGAACTACTGAGGTTTCTGAATGTGTGCCTATGGGGTGGGGACATGGGTGATAACAGCAAGGTTTCGTATTTCTAAGCCAGCTGAAGTCACTAGCATTTGGCATGCTATGAGAATTATTAGTAAGGGCAGTGTCCAACAGAATTATTTCCACTACTATCTAATTACCCAAAACAGACCTCTCTTAAAGGCATTCTCACGAAGTGCAGTAGGATGAATACCTGTACAAACACCCAACTAACAAAAGGAACCTCTGGAAAGAAAACTACAAAAATAGCAATGACCTACAGTATACAGTAGTTGGAAAAATAAAAGGCCAGGAAGACACAGTCAAAAAGTCATTCTGGCTTTTATCTCAATGCATAGAGTATTTGGGTGTGATAGGATTCCCTCTCTTTTTATTGGAAATGTTTCCTTGCAAAGCTCTTTATCTCCAATCTAGGCTAACATTTACCTTCTCAATTCCCAAATAAATGTTTTTTTTTCTATTTGGAACCCGCTTCGTATCTATACCTTATTCTATTTCCAATAAACTACCCTTTATACCTATCCCTCCATCACAACTCCCTACCACTTCCTATCACAACATTGTAAAATAATAAATGTTTAATAAATGATTGGCTAAATACCTACTTCTTAAAATGATAAATAAAATACTGTTCCTGCCTTTGTAGGGCTCTCAGTCTAGCTAGTAAAACTGTGCTATTAATGAAGGATTATAATGGAACATAATAATTGCTATCACAGGAGTCTATGAAAAGATCTAACAGGGCAAAATGCAAAAGTAGGGAGATGTAGGTTAGGGCAAGCTGTCTAGGGGTGAAATTTGAAGGCTGAAGAAGACGATTGGGGAGTGCTGTCCAGGCAGAAGGAACAGTATGATCAAAGGTTTACAGTATATCTAGAAGAAGTGGAAACAACATGAGAGTATTATGCTTACATAATAGAATGAGTTTCATGAAAATGAAAGTTTAGGACCAAGTTTGTGAAAAGCAATAGATGCTACCCCGAACAGTAAGCCTAGACAATAAAAGCCAAAGGAAGGTGTTAAAAATTTTTAAGTAAGGGACAAGCCAAGATCAGCTCTGTGTTTTAATTAATTAATTTATTATTATTATTATTATTATTATTATTTCTGAGACAGGGTCTCGTTCTGTTGCCCACACTGGAGTGCAGTGGTGCAATCTCAGGTCACTGCAACCTCCGCCTCACAGGTTGAAGCAATTCTTGTGTCTCAGCCTCCCGAACAGCTGGGACTACAGGCGCGTGCCACCATGCCTGGCTATCTGCATTTTAGAAAGAGAACTACAGTAATGGCAGGGAACAGATTGAAAAGACAAATAAGGTAGGGAAACCAAAAGAAGTTTGTATAATCATAAATATGCAGGAAAGAAGTGATAAAAACAAACCTAGGATAATGACTGTGGAATAGAAAGCAATAGCTGATTCTACAGATGTTTTAGGGGCAAAAATGGACAGAATCCATAACTCAAAAGCTCAATTAAAAGACCAAAACTATAATAGGTACTTCAGGGTTATGTAGCATGAGATATGTGCAGTCTCTGTCAAAGAAACAGCAATCTGATATCACAAGGGAAAACTCTCAAGGACAATTTTGAAGCTAACACCAATGAAATATTAATCAGCTTCCAAGAACCATGTATAGAAAATGACTTAACTGGTATTTAATGTATGTTCTGAGAATTAAGACATAACCTTAGCTCTGCCATAAATTCATCATGTAACATTGTGCAAGATACATAGGGCGTATCTGCCTGTCTATAAAGAACATATTGTGGCCAGGTGTGGTGGCTCAAGCCTATAATCTCAGCACTTTGGGAGGCCGAGGCAGGCAGATCACCTGAGGTCAGGAGTTCGAGACCAACCTGGCCAACATGGTGAAATCCCATCTCTACTAAAAATACAAAAATTAGCCGGGTGTGGTGGTGGGCACCTGTAATCCCAGCTACTCGGGAGGCTAAGGCAGGAGAATTGCTTGAACCTGGGAGTCGGAGGTTGCAGTGAGCCAAGATTGCGTCATTGCACTCCGGCCTGGGTGACAAGAGTGAAACTCCATCTCAAAAAAAAAAAAAAAAAAAAAAGCCGAGTGCAGTGGCTCACACTTGTAATCCCAGAACTTTGGGAGGCTGAGGCAGGCAGATCACAAGACCATCCTGGCTAACACAGTGAAACCGTCTCTACTAAAAATACAAAAAATTAGCCAGGCGCGGAGGCGGGTGCCTGTAGTCCCAGCTACTCAGGAGGCTGAGGCAGGAGAATTGCTTGAACCCAGGAGGCAAAGGCTGCAGTGAGCCGAGATTGTGCAACTGCACTCCAGCCTGGGTGACAGATGAGACTGTCTCAAAAACAAAAACACACACACATTGTTCTAAGTCAGTAATGTTTTTTCTTTTTTGAAGGAGTCAAACACCTTTGGCAGATAAAATCTTACACAGCATTCTACTGTGTAAAACAGACAAAGGAACTGGAGCTGCTGGCCTTGGCAGATGAGGGTAGATCAGAGATCTGCGAGTCCCTGACAGGACTACTGAAACCTCAAAAAACAGGGCTTGAAAAGCCCATACTAGACAGATAACCTAAGTTCTTTTAGGCTTAAACAATCTAGGAGGTGCTAGTTATACTAGCACCTAGGACCACTATATTCTAAAGAGGTGCAAATTCCAGAGGTAGATACATGACTGGAGCTAAGATTAAATTCCAAAGTGACCTCAAAAATAAAGAGGCTAACTGGCATTTACTGAGCAGTTGCATTTATGTTATGCACTGTGGTGGCTGCTTTACACATACTGTCTAATTGGCCCCCCTGGCTACCCAATGAATTCAATATTATCTATGATTTACAAATAGAAAAAAATGAGACTCAGAGGGGTTAAGTAATGTAACTTGCCCATGGCCAAAATCTAGGAAGTGAGATCTGAAGGAGTTTGGCTCTAGAGCTCAAGCTATTAACCTACCAGGTTTCAGGATGCTGTAGTCTAGTGGCACCTAACTAGCAGAGCTTCTGTAATTATAGAGTGAGAGACTCAGTAGGGCTGAGGATAAATATTGCATTATATTGTCTGGTTTAGTAGTTATAATCCCATTTACTGTAATGGCCTAATGCACATGGGAGATATAACTTACAATCTGGTATTACTTAACTTGTATGATGTAAATAATCTATATTCTTGGGGGAGGATAAAATAAAAACAACTTGAATTTTAAAAAACGTGTTCTCTTTGAAGAAAGGAAACAATCCTAGACGTGTGGCACCAGAGGAACTTCTAAGGAACCATGAGACACATCAGCACTGCCAGGAAGATTAAAAAACAAAAACAAGGCGGGGCACGGTGGCTCCTGCCTATAATCCTTGGGAGGCCGAGCCAGGTGGATCACGTGAGGGTAGGAGTTCAGACCAGCCTGGCCAACATGGCAAAACCTTGTTTCTACTAAAAATACAAAAATTAGCTGGGCATGGTGGTGTGAGCCTGTAATTCCTGCTACTTGGGAAGCTCAGGCATGAGAATCACTTGAACCCAGGAGGCAGAGGCTGCAGTGAGCCGAGATTGTGCCACTCTACTCCAGCCTGGGTGATAGAGCGAGACTCTTCTCATTAAAAAAAAAAAAAAAAAAGGAGTGAGAGAGAGAAAACAAAAACGAAGTCGATTTCTAACAATAATTATCATCAGGCAGTAAATCTCTCACTTTTTATTTTTTACTAATCTATACTATTTGGATTTTCTAAACATAAACATGATTACTTTTATCTTTAAAAATATGTAAAATAGATATGTGTAGAGTAAGATTATGGGTCATTTTGGGTTTTCTTCTTTGTACTTTCTCTGAATTTAAAAAAAACTACTACAAATATTATCTTAAAAAATCTTTGGCCAGGTGTGGTGGCTCATGCCTGTAATCCTAGTGCTTTGGGAGGCTGAGGTGGGCAGATCACTGGAGGTCAGGAGTTCAACCAGGAGGCAGAGGCTATAGTGAGCCGAGATCAGGCCGTTGCACTCCAGCCTGGGCAACAGAGTGAGATTCCATCTCAAAAAAAAAAAAAAAAAAAAAAAAAAAAAAAAAAAAAAAAAATTTGCCCCTAAGACAGTCATCGATCTAATTAATAGCTTTCTTTTAGAGGTGGAAAGATAGAGACTTAGAAAAGCAGGGTTTAGGCTGGGCATGGTGACTCACGCCTGTAATCCCAGCACTTTGGGAGGCAGAGGCAGGTGGATCACTTGAGGTCAGGAGTTTGTGATCAGCCTGGCCAACATGGTGAAATACAAAAAATTTTTTTTTTATATTTCTTTAACAAAAATACAAAAAATTAGCCGGGCATGGTGGCATGTGCCTGTGATCCCAGCTACTCAGGAGGCTGAGGCAGGAGAATCGGTTAAACCCAGGAGGCAGAGGTTGCAATGAGCCGAGATCAGGCCACTGCACTCCAGCCTGGGCAACAAAGCAAGACCCTGTCTCAAAAAACAAAAACCACAAAAAACCAAAGTACTAGGTTCTCAACCTTAAATATGGTAATTAATTGTTTTAGAGAATGGTGAAGTCATGAACTTCCGATCCAGCACTAATGAAGAGAAATATAATGAGTCACAAGTGCAAGTCACATATGTAATTAAAAATTTTCTGAGCCAGGCACGGTGGCTCACGCCTGTAATCCCAGCACTTTGGGAGGCTGACGCGGCCAGATCACGAGGTCAAGAGATCGAGACCATCCTGGCCAACATGGTGAAACCCTATATCTACTGAAAATACAAATATTAGCTATGTGTGGTGGCATGTGCCTGTAGTCCCAGCTACTTAGGAGGTTGAGGCAGGAAAATTGTTTGAACCCGGGAGGCGGAGGTTGCAGTGAGCTGAGATCACGCCACTGCACTCCAGCCTGGTGACAGAGTGAGACGCCATCTCAAAAAAAAAAAAAAAAAAACTCTGGCCACGTAAATTGGTTCACACCTATAATCCCAGGACTTTGGGACGTCAAGGCAGGAGGCTCACTTGAGCCAACACTGCACTACTACACTCCAGCCTGAGCGACAGAGCAAGACTCAGTCTCAAAAAATAAAAAAATAAATAAAATAGGGGTCAGGCGTGGTGGCTCACGCCTGTGGTCCCAGCACTTTGGGAGGCCGAATGGGCAGATCACAAGGTCAGGAGTTCGAGACCAGCCTGGCCAGCATGGTGAAACCCCATCTCTACTAAATATACAAAAAATTAGCCAGGCATGGTGGTACATGCCTGTAGTCCCAGCTACTCGCGAGGCTGAGGCAGGAGAACTGCTTGAACTGAGCAGGCTTGAACGGAGGTTGCAGTGAGCTAAGATCGCGCCACTGCACTCCAGTCTGACAGAGCAAGACTCTGTGTCAAAAAAAAAAAATACCAGGCATGTTGGCTCAAACCTGTAATCCCAGCATTTTGGAAGGCTGAGGTGGGTTGATTGCTGGAGGTAAGGAGTTCAAGACCAGACTGGTCAACAGCAGGAAACCCCGTCTCTATTAAAAAATACAAAAATTAGCTGGGTGTGGTGGTGCATGCCTGTAATCCCAGCTACTCGGGAGGCTGAGGCAGAAGAAACATCTGAACCTGGGAGGTGGAGGTTGCAATGAGCCAAGATCACACCACTGCACTCCACCTTGGGCAAGAGAGTAAGACTCCATCTCAAAATACATAAATAAATATAATAAAATAATATAAAAAATTTCTAGTAACCAACTGAAAAAAATTAAAAGAAACAGGTGAAATTAATAGTAATTATTTTGTTTAACCCAGTAAGTCCAAATTATCATTTCGATGTTATCAATATAAGAAATTATTGATATTTTACATTCTTTTTATCGTACTACGTCTCCAAAATCTACTTACAGCACATCTCAATTTGGACTAGTCACATTTCAAGCGCCACATATGGCTAGTGGCAACTACCGTACTGGACATTGCAGATCTAGTCTGTAAGGAAGAGGTATAAAAGGCAAAGGAGAAAGAGCTACAGTAAAAAAAAAAAAAAAGAATCCTATTCAACAGTCTTCTATTTGTCTACTGGTACCCATACCAAATGGTAATATGTCTACAGATAAAGAGTAATGGGGCTTTTTATGACATTTTGCCTCAGCAGTTCTGAATTCCTAGTTACGTTTCTGAGTTCAGAAATTTTTTTTTTTTTTTTTCAGACAGTCTTGCTCTGTTGCCTAGGCTGGGGTGCAGTGGTGCAATCTTGGCTCAGTGCAACCCCCACTTCCTAGGTTCAAGCGATTCTCCTGCCTCAGCTTCCCGAGTAGCTGGGATTATAGGTACACACCACCACACCCAACTAATTTTTGTATTTTTAGTAGAGATGGGGTTTCGCCATGTTGGCCAGGCTGGTCTCAGACCCCTGACCTCAGGTGATCCACCCGCCTTGGCCTCCCAAAGTGCTAGGATTACAGGCGTGAGTCACTGCACCCAGCCTTTTCTTTAAAATATTCTATTTTTTAAAAATGTAGTTGTCTGTCAGTCACCAGTAAGACAGATAACTTATTGGGCCACTCCAATACTCCAAGCCACTGACCTATAACTCCCACATATATTTACCCTGTGTTTGCATCTTTTTTTTTTTTTTTTTTTTTTGAGAGTCTCGTTCTGTCCCCAGGCAGAGCTTGCAGTGAGCTGAGATCACGCCACTGCAAGCTCCGCCTCCCGGGTTTACGCCATTCTCCTGCCTCAGCCTCCCGAGTAGCTGGGACTACAGGCGCCCGCCACCTCGCCCGGCTAGTTTTTTGTATTTTTTAGTAGAGACGGGATTTCACCGTGTTAGCCAGGATGGTCTCGATCTCCTGACCTTGTGATCCGCCCGCCTCGGCCTCCCAAAGTGCTGGGATTACAGGCTTGAGCCACCGTGCCCAGCCCTGTGTTTGCATCTTAATAGAGGTTGACTTAGGTGGATTTGACATAGAACTGTACAAAAAATATTGAAGTCTCATTTTTTGGGGGGTGGGGGAGAACAGGGTCTTGCTCTGTTGCCCAGGCTGGAGTGCAGTGGCACAATCAGCTCACTATAACTTCAAACCACGGGCTCAAGGGATCCTCCTGCCCTAGCCTCCCAAATAGTTGTGACTACAAATGTGTGCCACCATGTCTTACTAATTTTTAAATTTTTTGTACAGACGGAGTCTCACTTTGTTGCCCAGGCTGGTCTCAAACTTCTGGGTTCAAGCAATCTTCCCACCTCAGCCTCTCAAAGTATTCAGATTACAGGTGTGAGCCACCACACCCACCTTAAAGTCTCACTTCATTCACAAAATATGAATATGAATTGAGATCTGAAAATTTTGCTAAGAATCACACAGCATCAAAGCTGATGGGCTTAGTGAACTGAAAACTGTATTTATACTATTGCCACTTTGTGGCATCACTTCAGCTGGTAAACAGAAATACTGGCTATTCAGCAATGTGTAGAAGCATCATATTTCTTTTTTTTTTTTTGAGACAGTTTCGTTCTTGCTGCCCAGGCTGGAGTGCAATAGTGCGATCTGGGCTTACTGCAACCTCCACCTCCTGGGTTCAAGCGATTCTCCTGCCTCAGCCTCCTGAGTAGCTTGGATTATAGGCACTAGCCACCATGCCTGGCTAATTTTTTGTATTTTTAGTAGAGGCAGGGTTTCACCATGTTGGCCAAGTTGGTCTCGAACTCCCGACCTCAACTCATCCATATACCTCAGCCTTCCCAAAGTGCTGGGATTACAGGCATGAGCCACCATGCCTGACCAGAAGCATATTTCTACAAGTGATTTCAGTGATTCCTGTTATTTTATCACTTACTATTAGCATAAATGTAAAAACTTCTTGACAACCCCTAACAGTATCACTCAATGTCATAAGTGGTCATGTTAATGCTCAAGGTTATAAATGTGACCCTGAGTAGCAATTTAAGGAGTTAAATATAATAAAACTCTGAAGAATGAAAAAAAAAAAAAAACTACTATAAAGGAACAGTCAACAAAATATTAGAGATAATTGGTGAGAAAATAAAGAGCATTAAAGCAGGAATGTCCTACAATGATTGTATAAGCTCCAAGCATACCCTCCACACAAACATCCCCCCCAAACACAAAAACAATTCTTGAATAACATAAGTTTTGAATTTTTGATTGTAGGAGATACCCAAGAATGTACCTGTGACTACTTTGTACATACTACAAAACTTTGAGAAGCACTGGTGCTCTAGGCTGTTAATTAGGTAAGGGGCAGCCAGTGACTGGACCCAGGGTGAACATTTGAACCATGGGAAACCAGCCCATAGGCCACCTGCAGACCAGGAAGCAGTCTGGTAGAAAAAGTATAAACAGCTTTGTCCAAGATTAGCTAGGCTGGACTCTCCCTTCAGAAGTTGAAAAGGAAAATATGGAGGGAATCAGTTGGAAGGAGAAGAAATTTAAAAATACAAAAAGCAAAGCAGTGAGGATTATTTAGAAAGAATCATGATGGAGTCCCAGAAAAAGTATCCACAAATTGCCATGCCATGGGTGGGGGCAGTCAGGAAATCACCTCGTCTCCACAACTGCCTTGTCCAGAAAACTGCCTTAGAATTCAGCACACAAGTTTCAACTGGATTTCTGTGATATTTCCATTTCTTTAGTGTCATTTTGCATCCACCAATGAACACTGGGACTTCAGGCAGTTTGAGAAAGCTGCTGCCTAATACATACATTGTTTTTCTGAATTGGTGAGATTTTCCTAGAGAGGTAGTGAGTTACCTATTCTTACTTTCATCCACAGAAGGGCACAGAAATGCTAAGATAGATTTTTATATTAAAAAGTAGTTTTACATACCTGCATTTTTTTCTCTTGCTCATTTTCTCCAATCATTCCAGTACCTGTTACACTTTCACTTCCATCAATGGACACCTATAGGAATAAAATAAAGCTTTAAAACATTTTCCATTTTGATAATGGTTTAGCCTGGTTAAGTACATGGTTCAGGGAGAAGCTTGCAAAAACAACAAAAGAAAAAAAAAGTACATGGTGCTTTGTTATCATTTATTTTTGTGTATATTTGAAAATTTCCATAATAGGTTGGGCATGGTGGCTCACGCCAGTAATCCCAGCACTTTGGGAGGCTGAGGCAAGAGGATAATTTGAGCCCAGGAGTTCAAAACCAGCCTGGGCAAAAGAGCAAGACTCTGTCTCTATTTATTTTGTTTGTAAAGGAAAAAAAAGAAAATTTCCCTAATAAAAGTGAAAAAAAAAAAAACAAAACCTTTTAAGTTATATGAGAGATACATGTTCAATGCAGGGGAAAAATATCAGCCCTTTTGATATAAAACTTGAGACTTTCCTTTACTTTTCCTCATCTATAGTTACTACTTCTTAATTCATAAGCAGTTCCATTTATACTTTCTTTTATAGCTCTTCATCCTTGTATATCTTTTGGTGAATTACCTGCCACTCATTTCTCTTCTATAAGCCTTTACCCTATTCCCTTGTTTTTTTTTTCCAGTCTTTCTACACTTCACTTAAGATAAATGCTGATCTCTTCGATACTGACTGATTTTGACTTTGAATTGCTAGTGTCTTTTTCTTTTTTTAATTTCTGAATTTGAGACAGGGATCTGTGCTCAAACAATCCTCCCATCTTGGCATCCCAAAGTGCTAGGATTATAGGTGTGATATCACGCCATGCCTGGCCAAAATTGGCCAGTTTTTTTTTTGATGAGGTGTACTTTTTTGTTTTGTTTTCTTTTCATGAAAAATAAAGAAGTTATATATTGGACATTCTTAACATTGTGAAATGCTGTACCTTTGCTGCATACTGTTCCAAAGCACTGATGGTGTCGGGGTCAATTGTGGCATCCCCAGTGTGCAGACCTGCCACTGTCCCATCAGCCTGAATTGCCAAGATGGTGTCAGACTGCGGGACTTGCACTGCGTGGTGGATATAAGCTGTGGTGCCATCTTCCAGCTGAACCGCCTGTAATGCACTCTGGTCATAACTATCTGAGAGAGTGGAAGAGAATGGCATTAAATTAAAGGTAAAATCTGACAAATATTTACATATTGAAAGGAAGAGAGAAATGAGCTTTTATTGAGTAGTTTACTCTGAGTACTGGACCATGTACTTTATATGTGTTATTTCATTTAATCCTCACAGTAATTCTGCAAGGCAGGTATATTTACCGCCTTCATTGTATAAATGGGAACTCAGGTTTGGAGAAGTAACATCACTTTCCTTAGGAATCAGAAAATTTAAAAAACACTAACAGGCCGGGTGCAGTGGCTCAAGCCTATAATCCCAGCACTCTGAGAGGCCGAGACGGGCAGATCACAAGGTCAGGAGATTGAGACCATCCTGGCTAACACGGTGAAACACCCGCTCTACTAAAAATAGAAAAAAAATCAGCTGGGCATGGTGGCACACGCCTGTATTCCCAGCTCCTGGGGAGGCTAAGGCAGGAGAATCTCTTGAACCTGGGAAGCAGAGGTTGCAGTGAGCCAAGATTACGCCACTGCACTCCAGCCTGGGCAACAGAGCGAGAGTCCCTCTCAAAAAACAAACAAAAAAAACCACCCTAACAATTAACAGTCAAAAACAATATGTAGAGAAATCAGAATTTGAACTCACGTCAGTATGACTCCACAGTCCCTCCATGGTGTTTTTCTTTTTACCCTCTAAATGTCCACACTAAGATATATCTATATCTATAATGGTATCGATATGAAATTGTGATTTTATATCGATATATATATAGAGAGAGAGTGAAATAATAAATCTAGCCAGTTACAATTAACTTATGACTAAAACTTATTGATAAAGAAAAAAGTGTGCCCATGCGCAGTGGCTCACGCCTATGATCCTAGCACTTTGGGAGGCCAAGCCGGGCAGATCACAAAGTTAAGAGATCGAGACCATCCTGGCCAACATGGTGAAATCTCATCTCTACTAAAAATACAAAAAAAGTAGTTGGGCATGGTGGCGCGCACCTATAGTCCCAGCTGCTCAGGAGGCTGAAGCAGGAGAATCACTTGAACCTGAGAAGTGGAGGTTGCAGTAAGCCGAGATCGTGCCACTGCACTCCAGCCTGATGACAGAGCAAGACTCTGTCGAAAGAGAGAAAGAAAGAGAAGAGAGGAAGGAAGGA
>NW_012106720.1:462690-472488 GCF_000951045.1 Mandrillus leucophaeus
CCTGTAATCCCAGCACTTTGGGAGGCTGAGGTGGGTGGATCACCTGAGGTCAGGAGTTCGAGACCAGCCTGACCAACATGGTGACACCGCACCTCTACTAAAATGCAAAAATTAGCCGGGCGTAGTGGCGGGTGCCTGTTATCTCAGCTACTTGGGAGGCTGAGGCCAGAGAATCACTTGAAACCAGGAGGCGGAGGTTGCAGTGAGCCGAGATTGCGCCCCTACGCTCCAGCCTGGCAACAGAGTGAGACTCTCTCAAAAAAATAAATAAATAAAATAAAATAAAATATTCTCTAAAGTAGTAACAATAGGTAACATTTGTTGAGCATTTAGTATGTGACAAACACAGTTCTAAGTGCTTTACATGTTTGTGCATTCTGCCCTCACAACAACCCTACATATGATATGGACACGTACTATAATCCTCATTTTACAGATGATGAAACTAAAGAACAGAGAAGTAATCTGCTTAACGTCACACAACTAAAAAAAAACAAAACAGTAGTTTTGAATCTACATAGTCTGGCTGCAGAGCTGTACTCATCATTCCTACACATTCCACCTCAAAACTCTGAACTTCCCTTAAACAAATGTAGTAAGCATTAACGTTTTGTTGTATTTGCTTCAAATATTTTTGAAACTGTATACTTAGTTTCAATTAAACACAGTAGGCAAAGGACCTTGCTTTTAAAATTTTATATATATGTGTGTGTGTATATATATATATGTTGTTTTTTTTTTTTTTAATTTTTGAGACAGAGTCTCACTTTGTTGCACAGGCTGGAGTGCAGTGGCACGATTTCGACTACACTGCAGCCTCCTTCTGGGTACAAGCGATTCTCCTGCCACAGCCTCCTGAGTAGCCAGAATTAAAGGCATGCGCCACCACACCCGGCTAATTTTTGTATTTTTAGTAGAGACAGGGTTTTGCCATGTTGGCCAGGCTAGTCTCGAACCACTGACCTCAGGTGATCCGCCTGCGTCGGCCTCCCAAAGTGCTAGGATTACAGGCATGAACTACCGTGTCCAGCTAAAAAATTCTATTTAAGAGGAAGAAACAGGTTAGGCAAAGTGGTTCATGTATATGACCCCAGTGCTTTGGGAAGTCGGAGCAGGAGGACTTCTTGAGGCCAGGAGTTCAAGACTAGCTTGAAGCCACAGAGCAAGACCCTATATTTAACAAAAAAAATTTAATCAGAAAATAAAAATTAAAATATTAGCTGGCTGTGGTGACACACACGTATAGTCCTAGATGCTCACGAGGCTGAGGCAGGAAAGTCTCTTGAGCCCAGGAATTCAAGGCTGTAGTGAGCTATGATCGTGCCACTGCTCTCTAGCCTAACAGAGTAAGATCTTATCTCTAAAATACAGAAATAAATAAAATATGAAGTTAACCATTTCAAATGTTACATCGTGATTTTATTTCTTAGTCTTTTTAAAAAGTAGCCAAGGCTGCATTTAAAATATGAAATTAAGGCTGAGTGCAGTAGCTAACGCCTATAATCCCAGCACTTTGGGAGGCTGACTTAAGGTCAGGAGTTTGAGATTAGCCCGGCAACACAGTAAGACCCTATCTCTACAAAAAATGAAAAAATTAGCCGGGAGTGGCGGCGTGCACCTGTAGTCCCAGCTATTCAGGAGGCTGAGGTGGGAGGATCCCTGAGCCTAGGAGTTTGAGCCTGCAGTGAGCTGTGCTTGCGCCACCACACTCCAGCCTGGCAACAGAGTGAGACCTTGTCTCTTAAAAAAAAAGCCAACCAAAAAAACAAAATGTGGCCTCTACTTTAAGTATTCCAGGGACCAATCATTTGGTTTGCTGTTCCAACTTGTCACTAGACATCTCAAATTGTAGGAAAATTTTTCCTTAAATCATGCCACCTTGTACTTTAATGAAGAAATACAATTCTTTCCTATGACAACACTTCAGAAGCTAAACGCAGGTCTTCTTTCCCCCTACACTCTCACTTCTCCCTTATTTTATTCATACTTTCAAAGTTATTTTACCTTTGGAGGTGTGGTGAATAAATGCTGTGGTACCATCTTCTAACTGCACTGCTTGACCATCCTCTAGACGCAAACTGTCCCCTGCTCAAGAACAATGCTTACATTTAGATCTCATGTTTTCTAGCACATTCCAATTAACTCACTTAGCAACAAGAGTCAATAAACCATTAACACATTATAACAATCTATATTTGCTTCATGTGTCTTTGAACATTTAAGTAAGTTCAGCAAAGCTTCTCTGAGTCAGTGTTTAAAGGTAAAAAGACATTAGAATATTGGTTTTAGGAATATATACCAGTATTAAAGAGAGTTGAAAGAAGGGGAAAAATGAAGAAAATGAGAGACATGTACGATTCAACTCAAAAAACAGAAACATTCACTTAGGACTGTTACTCAATCTCCACAGTGCAGTCCAGTAACTTCTTTTCCATTATCTTTAAGAGAAAGTCTTGGTTAAGATCCACTCTGTGGCATCTATAATCTCCCTTTACAGAAGGAGGACTTGAGATCGAGCCCAAGTTTAGGTAGTAAGAGGGAGCTGCAGGCAGCAAATACTAAAAGCTGAGAATTAAAATGGTTTCCTGTGCTGTTATCTTAAATACTTACTACTTTTAGGTATGGGTACATGTTGAACATAGGCAGCAGAACCATCTTCCAACTGAATGACCTGGCCATCTATGAGTTTTCCATCTAGAACAAAAGATTCAAGACAATAAATTGGCACAAACAAAAATTTTAAACTTTATACAATTTCAAAATGATATCAACTATAAAAACATACACAACTTAAGCTCGTGTTCATCTTGATTCTTCCCTCAATGTTCTGAGGCAATTCAATAACACATCCAGTGATCCTACAGAAAGCAGAAAATCCTCCCTCAGCCATCCTTCCTCCCCTGCAATTTTCAATTAGATGAGGTCAAGAGGAAGAGTGGCTCATCACAGCAGGCTACATGAGTTCAACTGCTATATAGGTATTTTCAGAGTCACTTAGAATCAGTGACCATGACCAGGGGGGAGCTGAAGCCGGGAAGACAGACAGATATGTCAGTGTATGTGAGGTCAGTTGTCATTCTCATCCCTGAGGGCTAAAAGACCCTTGTTTACGTATGCATGTGTTCAGTAGGTTTCCATAAAAACAAGGAGTTTTTGAGGACTTGGCTGTTTCCTGGAGCAAAGCAAACACTAATTCAGAGACAATGTTAGATAAGCAAGACCAAATGTCTTTTTTTTTTTGAGACAGAGTTTTGCTCTTGTTGCCCAGGCCAGAGTGCAATGGTATGATCTCGGCTCACTGCAACCTCTGCCTCCTGGGTTCAAGCGACTCTCCTGCCTCAGCCTCCTGAGTAGCTGGGATTACAGGCATGCACCACCATGCCCAGCTAATTTTGTATTTTTAGTAGAGACAGGGTTTCTCCATGTTGGTCAGGCTGGTCTCGAACTTCCGACCTCAGGTGATCTGCCCGCCTCGGCCTCCCAAAGTGTTGGGATTACAGGCATGAGCCACCGTGCCCAGCCCCAAATGTCTTTACTCATACACATATTTGGTAAAAATATGAAATAATG
Source organism: Mandrillus leucophaeus (assembly GCF_000951045.1). NCBI lineage: Eukaryota > Metazoa > Chordata > Mammalia > Primates > Cercopithecidae > Mandrillus > Mandrillus leucophaeus. The sequence continues at coordinate 466,261 of NW_012106720.1, forward strand.
ACCTGAAGTAAAGAAGCAAGAAAGGTCTTACTAGAAAATAGTCCAGACATACTCCTTGCTCTCCTCTCCCCCACTAATTTTGATATCCCAGGGTATCTTCCAAGTATCTCAAGGGACGACCCCAAATTATATTAAAAAAAAAAAAAGGAATTAAACTGAAATGACTTAAAATTATCATGTGCAATATAACATCTTTAGGAGAGATAGGAAAGGTGGGATAGCTTCTAGGTGCTCCAACTCACAGGTCATAAATCACTGGTGTTAACCAATCAGCCATATGTGAGGCACATACCTTTAGAATTGTGTTGTATGTAAGCAGTAGAACCATCTGCAAGTGTTACTGCTTGCAAGCTTACGCCTTCCATATTTTCTAAGTTGTCACCATCTATTACAAAAAAAAATCAGTATTTTCTTTAGACAGCTAGCATATGGACACGCTAAATTTTTTAAAAAATAAAGATCAGAAAAAAGGTAGATTGCTTAACTCAGACTCAAAATGAGATTTAGTGGCCAGGTGTGGTGGCTCACGCCTGTAATCACAGCACTTTGGAGAGACGGGTGGATCATAAGGTCAGAAGTTTGGGACCAGCCTGGCCAATGTGGTGAAACCCTGTCTCTAATAAAATACAAAAATTAGCCAGGCACGGTGGTGCGCGCCTGTAGTCCCAGCTACTTGGGAGGCTGAGGCAGAAGAATTGCTTGAACCCAGGAGGCAGATGTTGCAGTGAGCTGAGATTGTGCCACTGCACTCCAGCCTGGGCGACAGAGCCAGACTTCGCCTCAAAAAAAAAAAAAAGTGAGATTTAGTACTTACCAAAAAAATAGGCTGGGAACAAAAGGCTCATGCCTGTAATCCCAGTACTTTTGGAGGCTGAGGTGGGTGGATGGCTTGAGTCCAGGAGTTCGAGACTAGCCTGGGCAACATGGTGAAACCATGTCTCTACTAAAAATAAAATAATTAGCTGGGCACGCTAGTGCATGCCTGTAGTCTCAGCTACTTGGGAGGCTGAGGTGACAGGATCTCTTAAGCCCAGGAGGCAGAGGTTGCAGTGAGCCGAGATTGTGCCACTGCACTCCAGCCTGGGCGACAAAGCGAAACCTTGTCTCAAAAAAAAAAAAAAGAAAAAGAAAAAAAAATTATGTGCCCTACTGTACCCACACCAAGGTAAAAAATACACATAGAGGCCGGGCGCAGTGGCTCATGCCTGTAATCCCAGCACTTTGGGAGGCCGAGGCAGGTTGATTACCTGAGGTCAGGAGTTTGAGAACAGCCTGGCCAATGTGGTGAAACCCTGTCTCTACTAAAAATACAAAAATTAGCTGGCATAATGGTGCGTGCCTATAATCCCAGCTACTCAGGAGGCTGAGGCAGGAGAATCACTTGAACTTGGGAGGCAAAGGTTGCAGTGAGCCGACATCGCGCCATTGCACTGCAGCCTGGGCAACAAGAGTAAAACTCCGTCCCGTTTCAAAAAAAAAAAAACCCTCATAGAAAGACCTAGGTTTATATATATTGTTTTCTGCTAAATCAGGAACTAGGAAGTTGTAAATTTTCATTTTAAGATAAATGATATTTTCAAACTCATCCCTTCAAACACAACTGCTCACCTGCCACTGTGACTGCCTCTGTCAAGCACAGGGTAACATGCTGAGCCTCCATCCCTCCTCCAGGAAACTCTGTCATTCCCTGAGAATCTCGATTTATTTGGGCTAACAACATCTTCTACCTTGAAGAAAAATAAAGACACTTGGGAACAAAGAATGATACATATGAAATGAAAGTTACAAAGAATATTTGTGAATCACAAAAAACTGCTGAGGATGTAATGGTGTTGGAAATAAGATAAAATTTCACTCAATATGTAGGGTAAGAGTATTAGTCCGAAGTCCAAGGCATGCATCTCATAATTCAACAATTCAAACTGATGGGCACAATCTTTTATCAGTGTGCTCAGCAACTTAGAAGCGCACTGACAAATTGTACCCATCAGTTTTGAATGATCTCTAAAATTCCCATAATTTGACTCCTTTGGGTTTAGCATTGTTGAAGATTCCCACTTACAATGTGTCAGCATATTTTGTTGACTTAATCTTCAGAAATCTACCCCGAATCTGGCTACCTCTCACAACCTTCACCATTACTTCCCTGATCCAAGCCACAACCAGTCTCTCATCTGCATTACTGTAACAGCATCCTAACTTATTTCCCTGCTTCTCCATTAGCCTCCTACACTCTTCTTTTGACACAGCAGTCAGTGTCCTTTGAAGGGAAAAGTGAGCTCATGTCCCTCTTCTCCTCAAAACCTTCCAAGGACTCCTCATCAGAGTAAAATCCCCAAATCCTTACACTGACCAATGAGGCTAATGATCTTGCCCCTCATTTCCTACTACTCACCATCTCATTCACTCCACTTCAGCTACAGTGGCATCCCTGCTTTTCCTCAAGCATACTGGATGTTCTGCTGCCTTAAGACGTGTTCATTTGAGTTTCCTTCTGCCTGAAACATTTTCCCCAGTATCTTCAGTATTTATTCCCTCACCTCTTCAAGTCTTTGCTCAAATGGAATGAGAGCTTCTCTGTCCATCCCATTTCAAACTGTACCTCCCAACTGCTCAATCACGGTAAACCCCATCCTTTTTTTCCCCTCCATATTTCTGCACAGTCCTTATTATTTGACAAATTACATGTATTTACTTATTTAGTTTATCTATTTCCCCTTCCATGAGAATGGACAGAGATTTTTTTTTTTTGTTTGCTCACTGCTGACTCTAGTGCCTAAAAAGTGCTTGGCCCATAGTAGAAGTACAATAGGTATTGAATAAGTGGATGAATGGGCAACTCTTCTACGAATCACCAACACAACCTCCTTCTTCCCTTCTACCTCCAGGTCTCCTTACCTCTGTGGACCTTGGCTTACCTCAAACAGGAGCTAGGATAATTTAGCTGCCTTGGGCCAGGGAACTGAACCAGATGTCTTGAGGATGACCTTTCCAGGTCCAAAGATCTGACTTAGCATCAATATTTAAAAAAGCAGGATGGGCGCGGTGGCTCACGCCTGTAATCCCAGCACTTTGGGAGGCCCAGGTGGGTGGATCACCTGAGGTCAGGAGTTCGAGGCTAGCCTGGCCAACATGGTGAAACCCTGTCTCTACTAAAACTACAAAAAAACATTAGCTGAGCATGGTGGTGCAAGCCTGTAATCCTAAGCTACTCAGGAGGCTGAGGCAGGAGAATCACTTGAACCCAGGAGGCGGAGGTTGCAGTGAGCTGAGATCGTGCCATTGCACTCCAGTCTGGGCTACAAGAGTGAAACTCCGTCTCAAAAAATAAATAAGTAAATAAATAAATAAATAAATACATAAATAAAAGAGCAATACACAGATAGTAGCAATAATTTGTAATTCATTTTACGTTTAGGATTGTTTGAAGAAATTTGTCTTGGAAATACTATGAACTGTACCCTCATTAGACCAAAAGTGGGAACTACTGTTCATATACACAAAAAGGTATCAGTGCTATGATAAAAGTCAGTCAAGGCTGGGCGCAGTGGCTCACACCTGAATTCACAGCACTTTGAAAGGCCAAGGCAGATGGATCACCTGAGGTCAGGAGTTTGAGACTAGCCTGGCCAACATGGTGAAACCCTGTCTCTACTAAAAATACAAAAAAATTAGCTGGATGTGGTGGCACGCACACTTAAAGAAAAAAAATAAAAAGTTAAAGGGTGACCTTTTAGGTACAAAAGGATCCATAATCTATAACTGTTCATAGAACAAGATGAAACGTCATTTCCTTGGCACCTCCAAAGGCTGACAGAGAAAACTCAAAGTAACACCAGTACCCTACTGTTAAGACCCGTGGGCTGCATGCAGCAGCTCGCACCTGTAATCCCAGCACTTTGGGAGGCCAGGGTGGATGGATCACCTGAGGTCAGGAGTTCAATACCAGCCTGATCAACAAGGTGAAACCCCGTCACTATCAAAAATACAAAAATTAGCCGGGCGTGGTAGTGCACGCCTGTAATCCCAGCTACTTGGGAGGCTGAGGCAGGAGAACTGCCTGAACCCGGGAGGCAGAGGTTGCAGTGAGCCGAGATCACAACACTGCACTCCAGGCTGGGCAACAAGAGTGAAACTCCGTCTCGGGGCGTGGGGGAGGTAAAAAAGAAAAAGACCCCTGCTGAGTATAAAATTAGCATAGGCTAATTTTCAGTCACAAAAAGACAAATACTGCATTACTCCACTTTTTTTTTTTTTTTTTTTTGAGACAGCGTCTCACTGTAGCCGAAGCTAGAACGCAATGGCGTGATCTCAGCTCACTGCAACCTCCACCTCCCAGGTTCAAGCGATTCTCATGCCTCAGCCTCTCAAGTAGGTAGGATTACAGGTGTGTGCCACCACACCTGGCTCGTTTTTGTATTTTTAGTAGAGGTGGGGTTTCACCATATTGGCCAGGCTGGTGTCAAACTTCTGACCTCAAGTGATCTGCATGCCTCAGCCTCCCAAAGTACTGGGATTACAAGGGTGAGCCACTGCGCCCAGAAAATATATGATATATATTTGAGAGTCGAGTCTCACTGTCACCCACGCTGGACTGCAGTGGCAGGACCCTGCAACCTCAAATTCTTGGGCTCATGTGATCCTCTTGCCTCAGCCTCCTGAGTAGCTGGGATTATAGAAATAAGCCACACCCGGTGTTGAGTTATATTTAAATATAGCCAGGGTCTAAGCATGTTCCATTAAATAAACATCATTTAGTGAAGTAAAAAGTAATTAGAATGTGCTGGCAAATGAGACAAAGTTCTCACAGACTCCATAAGATGCTAAGGGTTAAAGTATGGGGAAAGAGTTTATACTGCCAATTTTAATTGGGGCAGTAGAATATCCTACTGGATGGGTGAAATGTTGAAACTTGAAGGCTTTGTGCAGTTCCAGGACTATTCCAAAACTGAATATATGAAACTGACTGGCAGGTAGGTACAGCCTGATACCTTTGAAGTGACAACAGAGATAGGGCCTGCTAGGCTTAAAGCTAAAAATACCTGACAGAAAAGAGCTGAGAGCAGAGACAAGAATTTAGAAATGAACATCTAGGTCTAGTCATCAGGTATGCCCAGTTTGGTGATGGTTTGATCTTAACTGAACCACTGATGTGCAAAAGAACAAAAAACACTTCTCTTAAACTTCGTAAACTGGTGTTATAGGCGCACACCACCATGCCCAGCTAATTTTTTTTATTTTTAGTAGAGAAGGGTTTTCACCATGCTGGCCAGGCTGGTCTTGAACTCCTGACCTCACGATCCACCTACCTTAGCTTCCCAAAGTGCATGAGCCATTGCACCAGCCAGCCATGAGTTTTACTCTTCAAAATTTTTGTTGTCGGGCATGGTGGCTCACACCTATAATTCCAGCACTTTGGGAGGGTGAGGCTGGTGGATCACCTGAAGTCAGGAGTTTGAGAACGACCTGGCCAACATGGCAAAACCCTGTCTCTACTAAAAATACAAGAAAATCAGCCGGGTATGGTGATGGGTGCCTATAATCCCAGCTACTCTGGGGGCTGAGGCAGGAGAATCACTTGAACCCAGGGGGTGGAGGCAGCAGTGAGCCAAGATCGTGCCACTGCACTCCAGCCTGAGCAACAGAGTGAAACTCTATCTCGAAAAAAAAAAAAATTCTTTTTCATCCTCTCACTTAAGAGTATTACCCTATTGTAATATTTAAAAGTATTACAGTAATCTGTCTGCGCCATGTTCTCATCGTTTCAGTCTAGTAACACTGTCAGCTATTTTATTGTGTTTTGTAGACCACTAAAATTTTCCTTGCAGGCTGGGCATGGTGGCTCACACCTGTAATTGCAGCACCTGGGAAGGCCAAGGAGGGAAGACGGCTTGAGGCCAGGAGTTCAAGACCAGCCCGGGCAACACAGTGAAACCCTGTCTCTACTGAAAAAAGAAAAAAATTATGCTGGGCATAGTGGCTCACATCTGTAATCTCAGCACTTTGGGAGGCCGTGGTGGGTGGATCACCTAAGGTCAGGAGTTTGAGACCACCCTGGCCAACGTGGTGAAACCCAGTCACTACTAAAAATACAAAAATTAGCCAGGCGTGGTGACAGATGACTGCAATCCCAGCTACTTGGGAGGCTGAGGCAGGAGAATCACTTGAACCTGGAAGACGTAGGTTGCAGTGAGCCGAGATTGTGTCACCGCACTCCAGCCTGGGCAA
>NW_012106720.1:473144-477204 GCF_000951045.1 Mandrillus leucophaeus
AAAAAAAAAAAAAAAAAAAATTAGCCAGGCGTGGTGGCAGGCATCTGTAGTCTCAGCTACTCGGGAGGCTGAGACAGGAGAATGATGTGAACCTGGGAGGGGGAGCTCGCAGTGAGCCGAGATCACGCCACTGTACTCTAGCCTGGGCGACAGAGTGAGACTCCATCTCAGAAAAAATAAATAAATAAATAAATAAAGATAAGTCCCAGCCAGGCACAGTGGCTCACAAGGTCAGGAGTTCAAGACCAGCCTGGCCAACATGCTGAAACCCTGTCTCTACTAAAATTAAAAAAAAATAGCTGGGCGTGCTGGTGCACGTCTGTAATCCCAGCTACTTGGGAGGCTGAGGCAGGGGAATCATTCGAACCCGGGAGGTGGAGGTTGCAGTGAGCTGAGATCATACCACTGAACCCCAGCCTGGGTGACAGAGTAAGACCCCGTCTCAAAACAAATAAAATAAATAAAATAATAAGTCCCAATAGCTTAACAAATCAAACATTTTCATTTTTCCTGGTTTTATTCTCTAGCCTTGCTAGCCACACACATACATAATTTTTACCGCATAATTATCATACAGATAACATTTTGTATTCAGCTTTTTTCATTTCTATAAATTTTCCTAAGTTGTCAAAAATTGATCACTTTTAACTCACATTTAACAAATTAGTTACCCTTACAGGCCATTTAGTATTATTTTTTTTTTTTTTTGAGACGGAGTCTCTCTCTGTCCCCCAGGCTGGAGCACAGCGACGCGATCTTGTCTAACTGCAACCTCAGCCTCCCGGGTTCAAGCAATTCCCCTGCCTCAGCCTCCTGAGTGGCTGGGATTACAGGTGACCGCCACCACGCCCAGCTAATTTTTTGTATTTTTTTAGTAGAGATGAGATTTCACCATGTTGGTCAGGCCGGTCTTGAACTCCTGACCTTGTGATCCACCCGCCTCGGCCTCCCAAAGTCCTGGGATTACAGGCATGAGCATTATTCTTATTATGTAATTAATACGCACCATTTATTGATAGATTGATTGCTTGACTGATTGAGACAGATCGTGCTCTGTCCCCCAGGCTGGAGTGCAGTAGTGCAATCTCAGCTCACTGCAACCTCCGCCTCCTGGGTTCAAGCAATTCTTCTGCTTCAGCCTCCCGAGTAGCTGGGATTACAGGCATGGACCACCATGCTTGGCTAAGTTTTATATTTTTAGTAGAGACAGGGTTTTGCCATGTTGGCCAGGTTGGTCTCAAATTCCTGACCTCAGGTGATCCACCCATCTCAGCCTCCCAAAGTACTGGGATTATAGGCGTGAGCCACCGCGCCCGGCCTACAAACATTTTTTAAAAAATTAGCTGGGCATGGTGGTGTGCACTTGTAGTCCTAGCTACTCAGGAGTCTGAGGTGGGAGGATGGCTTGTGCCAGGGAGATCATGCCACTGCACTCTAGCCTGGGTGAGAGTGAGACCCTGTCTCTTAAAAAAAATTGATTTTTAAAAAAATATCTATACACAAATACACACACACACACACACACACACAGCATCCCTAAATGAAACATGTAGGCATTTAAAAGAATGAGATCTATCTATTTGAAACAGTGAGAAACATGTCCAAGACACATGGTAAGTGGGAAAAAGCAAGTTGCAGAAGAGCAGATACCATATGATTGCATTCATGTTTTTAAAAATGTATATAGATATCTGTATATGCTTGCATGAACATTTAAAAATTCAGTGCTTACCTTCCAGAAATGGAACTATGCTATGAGGGTGGAGTGGTTTTTTATTTTAAAAATAAAACCATGTAGTAGAGGCACAGTTCAATACAGTCATGCTATATTTCTGTGAAGAACACAATGAGCCCTTACTTCACAGCAACATCCCAACACACAGGAAAGGACTATGAACATTTTGCAAACCATGTATCTCATAAGGGATTTCTATCTAGAGCGTATAAAGTACTCTCACAACCCAGTCATAATAAGATGAATAATTCAACTTTAAAATCGGTAAAGGATCCAAACAGACATTTCTCCAATGATTATAAATGATCACTAGGCATAGAAAAAATGCTCAACATTATTAACCGTCAGGGAAATGCAGATCAAACCTACAAGAGACATCATTTCATTCACACTAGAAAAATATAATCAAAAAGACTGATGATAACAAGTGTTAGTAAGGATGTGGAGAAACTGGAACCTTTACACATTGCTGGTAGGAATGTAAAGGTGGTAAAGCCACATTGAAAAAGTTTTAGAGTACCTCAAGAAGTTTAACAGAGTTACTATATGACCCAGCAATTCTATTCCTAGGTATTCTACTCTCAAGAGAAATGAAAACCTATGTCCACACGAAAACTTTTGTACAAATGCTCATAGCATTATGCATAATAGCCAAAGGGTGGAAACAACCCAAATGTCCATCAGCAGCGAATGGATAAGTAAAATGTACTATGTTCACACAATGAAATATTATTTGGCAATAAAAAGAAAGTATTGATACGTTATAACATAAATGATCCTGGACAAGACTACATACTACATGATTCCATTTATGTGAAATATCCAGAATAGGCAAATATGCAAACTAGTAGTGGGGTGGGACAACTGAGAGGAAATGGGGAGTAACTGCTAACGGGTATAGCTTCTTTTGGGGGTGATGAATATGTTGTAAAATTGATTGTAGTGATGGTTGCGCAACTCTGAATATGTTAAAATTCAACTTTATTTTTGAGATGGAGTTTCACTCTTGTTGTCCACGCTGGATTGCAATGGTGCAACCTCGGCTCACTGCAACCTCCGCCTCCTGGGTTCAAGCGATTCTCCTGCCTCAGTCTCCTCAGCAGCTGGGATATAGGCACCTGCCACCGCACCCAGCTAATTTTTGTATTTTTCGTAGAGAAGGGGGTTTCACCACGTCGGCCAGGCTGGTCTCAAACTCCTTACCTCAGGTGATCCACCCGCCTCGGCCTCCCCAAGTGCTGGGATTACAGGTGTGAGCCCCCACGCCCAGGCTAAAATTAAACTAATTATAACTTTTTTTTTTCCTTTTTGAGACAGGTCTCTCTGTCACCCAGACAGGAGTACAGTGGCACAATCATGGCTCACTGTAGCCTGGAACTCCTGGGTTCAAGTGATCCTCTCACCTCTGCCTCCAAGAACCTGGGACTACAGGCACACGCTGATCTGACTTAAAAAAAAATGGTTTTTTTGTAGAAACGGGGGAGGGCCGTTTCCCTATGCTGCCCAGGCCTAATTACACATTTTAAATGGGTGAACTGTAAGGTATGTGAATTACATCAATAAAGCTATTTTAAAAAAATAAAGGGGGGGCTTCTGTAAAGGAAAAAAAAGACACTCAAATATCTGTAGACAGCTGACCGCTCACAGAATTTCCAAATAGTGGACACTGACAAAAAAAAATTTCCAAACAGTCAAAATACGCAGGATAAAATTAGCGATGCATGTTATGGGTGCTTTTGAGTGATCTCCTTGTCACGTATTTTCTTACTAAATGTAAATTTGATTTACATACTCAGCAAGAAAAAACATTAAATACTGCACCGTTTTCTGTCAACTACAGGAAAACATAAGCATCTTCTGATAAGATTCAGGACAAAGCCGACCACAATCTCGAACCTACAATTTCTCCCCACATCCTCACTTGATTATACCAGCTGATTTAGACACTTCCAAGGCAAAGGCTGACGTTGATTTTAAACAAATAAATGGGCTGGCGATGGTATTCTTCTTTCCTCTTTTTAACTTCGTTATTATGTGGGAAAAAAAATGTCAAAAGCAAAAGGGGAAGGAATAAAAACTGGTTCACGTTCCACAATAATATGTTTCAAAGCGACTTATAAGGATTTGCTCACTCTTTTGGCCAAAACTGGAGAAAAGGACGATAAAATTGTAAATTTCTAATATTCGATGTTAGACCTCAGTAACCTATTTTTTTTTTTTTTTAATAAAAGAAAAGGTGTCGGGGAAACAATCTGCCCACGATATGGATGGGAGGGAACCGCTACGTGCGATCGGCAGGCGGGGTGCTGGGAGGGCCTGGGCCAG
>NW_012106720.1:477684-483464 GCF_000951045.1 Mandrillus leucophaeus
TGCCCAGACGCCGCTACTGCGGCCGGCCCATAGAATCGGCAAGGCCTGCGGCGGAGGCTGAGCAACGGGAGCCGGAGCCCGGGCCCAAGCGGGCCCGCGCCGCCGCGCTGAGGGCGGCGGCCGGGCGGAGAATAATGCACACTGGGTAAAAACACATTTATATACGAACCTCCGAGAAAATTTTCCAACAATTCCTTCGTCCGACCACCATGCACCAGGACAGGAAACAGCCGTCCGGCCCCCAGGCCCCGCAACCCGCATAGTGTGTCTGAGGCCCGCCCCCAGCTTCCATTGGGCTGTCATTACATCACTCACAGGATGCTTCCGGTTTTCCATTGGCCCACGTTTAGTCGACGCAAAAGAAAACCGCCCTAGCCGCGCCCCCTCATCTGACGTCAGCCAGGCCTGACTTTACAGCCCGCCCCTGAGTGGCTCGCGCAAAGTGCAGAGTCAAAACTCCTGTGTCTGACTGGTTGACAGAACCGCTCATCCCAGACGGACACCGCCTCACTGACTAGTGAGTTACACCGATTCTGGGGCCCCAGCGGGAGGCGCCATTTTGTAGCGAGGGAGGGAGGCTGGTCCTTGTGATTACCCGGGAGGGAGAAGGGGTGACGAGCGCCATTTTCCCCACAGGGGCGAGGAGTCGGCCTTGGTTCTCCCGGTGGGCTTGCCGGAGTGCGTTCTGCAGACCAGAAGGGCTTTGCCTAGCGATTGCTGAATGCTGAATAGCAGCCCGCTGGGAGGGAAGTCGAAGGGAGGAATAGGACAGAATGAGAGACCTGACCTTTCCCTGGAGGCTCTCAGTGCCGGCCGAGGCCCTTGGTCTTAGTCTAGGGCTCTGCATTCCCGAGAGCTGCTGTATGCCGGGGATTGGCTTCCAAGCCTGTCTGAGCTTCTCCAGTCGCCGGGGCATCGCCATGCGGTGGGAGGGTGAGCCTTCCTCTCCTGCTGAAATTCTGGCGGCTTGGCAACCGGCTGGGGGGTCTTGGATTCCGCTGGGAGACACCACGGATGCTTTGTGCTTTCACGTAGTTTCGGTTTAAAATTTGAAGGCATCAGAAATGGTGTCGCTACGGTCTTTTGTATGTTCTTGTGTCGCGAACTAATAAAGGAAATTCAAAAGGATGGGAAAAGCATTCAGTCTGGTTCCCTAAGGTTACTAAGAATGGGTACAACTTAATTGTGTCCGTTGTGGTAATGCTTCTTGTAGCTCTCAACCCAGCCCTTTCTAAACCGTTAGATATACTTACTAGTCAGTTCCGAAGGCACTCAGTACAAATTTGCTTTGGCGCACCCGGCCGACTAAAGATGAGGTGGGTGTATTAGACTCAAAATGTCTTAAGTTGGCCAGGCCAGGGTTAGAATTGAGCTACCAAGAGAATGAGAGGCTACCCTGTTGTGAAAGATTTAGATCCCGCTTAGAAAAACAGAAATCTGGATGATATTCAACTTAATGTCTTGCATTTCAGACGATTATCGAATGGACGGGGATAAATAAAAAAGATGTTAAAGATAGCCCTCTAAGTGTGGAGAGTAAATGTTTTGATTTACAATTAAGTCTACTTTGAGGTGCGGACCCTAACCAACGGATAGTTGAGTAATGGCGGCCTAGACGCCATTCTAAAGAAAATAGGACTTTAAGCTTTGTTAGAACACATATTCTGTTAATAAAGAAGTTTAAATCCGTCCGGATTACTTTTTTTTTTTTTTTTTTTTTTGAGACGGAGTCTCGCCCTGTCGCCCAGACTGGAATGCAGTGGCATCCCGCCTGGCCTGGATTGCTTTTTAAGCCCTTACAATAAAAGTGTCACATATACAAAATGGATTAGGTGGCCGGGCGCGGAGGCTCACGCCTGTAATCCCAGCACTTTGGGAGGCCGAGGCAGGCGGATCACAAGGTCGGGAGATCAAGACCATCCTGGATAACGCAGTGAAACCCCGTCTCTACTAAAAATACAAAAAATTAGCCGGGCGTGGTGGCCGGCGCCTGCAGTCCCAGCTACTCGGGAGACTGAGGCGTGAACCCAGGAGGCGGAGCTTGCAGTGAGCTGAGATTGCGTCACTGCACTCCATCCTGGGCAACAGAGCAAGACTTCGTCTCAAAAAAAAAAAAAAGGATTAGGTTATTTAACGGGAGGATTTTGCTCAGTTAAATCAGTCTCCTACCCAGTGGATACATTCTCTGTTACAGAGAAGTACAGAGCTCAGCTGAAAAACAAACGGTTTTAATTTATACTTTCGATTCCTTCCACATGTTTCTGTGTTTTCTAATCAGAAGGGTTTTTTAACCAATCAGAATATTTTTATGCAGTTCCACTAAGTCCCATGCCTGTAGGCTACTCATTCAAGCACTGTAATACAGAATCTTAAGAATTTTTAAATCGCCCTCTTATCGTAGATAACAGTTACAGGACATCTTTGTGTCCCTGGAAATTACTGAGTGGTTGTAAAAATTGAATCGCGGTGATGGTGGTGGTGGATAGGATGCTGTAATTCTAACTGGATTCAGAGAGAAACGTAATTCTGATTTGTCACAGGTAGTGGAACCTTGTATTAATAGTATTTACCAGTGACTATAGAACAGAGTTCAAATGTACATAGTATTCAAAGAGCCATTCATAAGCTTAAAATGTTCTCCAATTCATCTCCCTTCCTTTCTATCATGTTACATGCGGTCAAATTAATGGCTTGAAAATGTTCCCCTGTCAATCAGTATTAGTCCAGGCTCTTAAATACAGAAATTAAATAATTTCCCCAACTTCCTAAATAAGAGGTAACTTATTTCTAGCCCCCTTCAAAAACTCTTAAGGTCATATTTTCTAAAACACTTCTTTCAGTAACTCAAAACTTACCGGAGAATTGGTTGGTTTGGCATATTTATACCATGCTATAAGCATTAAAGTAGTATATATGTTTCCTATACATATATAGAAATTATATATGATATATATTTCCTATATATATAGAAAAAAGATAAACGATGAGTTAAGCTTAAAAGCAATTATTTCAGGCTGGATACGGTGGCTCACACTTGTAATCCCAGCACTTTGGGAAGCCGAGGTGGGCTGATCACGAGGTCGGGAGTTTGAGACCAGCGTGATCAACGTGGTAAAATCCCGCCTCTACTAAAAATACAAAAAGTAGCCGGGTGTGGTGGCATGTGCCTGTAATCCCAGCTACTCAGCAGGCTGAGGCAGGAGAATGGCTTGAACCTCGGAGGCGGAGGCTGCAGTGAGCCAAGATAGCATCACTGCACTCCAGCCTGGGTGACACAGTGAGAATCCATCTAAAAAAAAAAAGGCCGGGTGCGGTGGTTCACGCCTGTAATCCCAGCATTTTGGGAGGCCAAGGAGGGTAGATCACCTGAGGTCAGAAGTTCATGACCAGCCTGGTCAACATGGTGAAACCCCATCTCTACTAAATATACAAAAATTAGCGGGGCGTGGTAGCAGGTGCCTGTAATCCCAGCTACTCGGGAGGCTGAGGCAGCAGAGTCGCTTGAACCCGGGAGGCGGAGGTTGCAGTGAGCCGAGATCGCGCCATTGTGCTCCAACCTGGGCAACAACAGCGAAACTTTGTCTCAAAAAAAACACAAACGATTATTTCTGGGAAAAGGGATTATAGATGACTTCATTAAGGTTTTGTTTGTTTGTTTGTTTTTGTTTTTTTTTTTTCTTTCAGTGTTTGTTTTTTTGAGACGGAGTCTCTCTGTTGCCCAGGCTGGAGCACAATGGCTCGATCTCGGCTCACTGCAACCTCCACTTCCCGGGTCCAAGCGATTCTCCTGCCGCAGCCTGCCGAGTAGCTGGGATTACAGGCGCGTGCTACTGTGCCTGGCTAATTTTTGTATTTTTTAGTGGAGATGGGGTTTCACTATGTTGATCAGGCTAGTCTTGAACTCCTGAGCTTGTGATCCCCCGCCTCGGCCTCACAAAGTGCTGGGATTACAGGCATGAGCCACCGTGCCCTACCAAGTTATTTCTAATATATTTGAATGTTTTTATCGTGTACTTACTTTTTTATTTTAGTAAACTTCCCTAAGGGTGGAGAGTAGATTTTTTAAACATAAAATAATTTAAATCCAAACCAGTGGCTTGTTCTGCATTGGAAGTTGTGGCTGTAGATTTGTCAGTTATCTCAGAACCTGTTGCCTCATCTGTAAGGCAAAACCACCCATTACACAATATGATAAGGAGGATATATGATAACATAGAGATGCTTTTAAAGTGCTTAAATGTTAGCCCATCTCCACCATTCCCACTTTATGATTCAGAGTGATTCCTAAGTACTTCAACAACTCCTTTCAGATTCTGATGAGAGCTATGAAAAATATACTAAAAAGTTTGCAGTTTGGGCCAGGCACAGTGGCTCATGCCTGTAATCCCAGCACTTTGGGAGACCGAGGCAGGTGGACCACCTGAGGTCAGGAGTTCAAGACCAACCAGGCTAACATGGCGAAACTCCATCTCTACTAAAAGCACAAAAATTAGGCTGGGCATGGTGGCTTACACCTGTAATCCCACCACTTTGGGAGGACGAGGCGGGCAGCAGGGTCAAGAGATCCAGACCATCCTGGCTAACATGGTGAAACCCCATCTTTACTAAAAATTAAAAAAAAAAATTAGCCAGGCGTGGTGGTGGGCGCTTGTAGTCCCAGCTACTCGGAAGGCTGACGCAGGAGAATGATGTGAACCCGGGAGGAGCTTGCAGTGAGCCGAGATCACGCCACTGCACTCCAGCCTGGGTGACAGAGCGAGACTCTGTCTCAAAAAAAATAAAAATAAAAATAAATTAATTAATTAATAATAATAATAAAATAAACCTGTGAAAATTATTTTTTGATATAATAAATTTGTCATAAAATTCACCATTTTATACACTTGAGTAGTTTCTAGTATATCCACAAGGTTGTGCACACACCACTAATCCAAAATATTTTATTTCCCCTGTAAGAAACCCCATACTCATTAGCAGTCACTTCCATTCCTTCTTTCCCCCAGCTCCTGGCAACCATGAATCTAACTTTCTGCCCTTTTGGACTTGCCTGTTCTGGGCATTACATATTAATGGAACCTTTTTTGTCTGACTTCATTTAGCACAACGTTTTCAAGCCTCATCCAGGTTGTAGGGTGTTAACAGTACTTAATTCCTTTTTATTGCCAGGTATTTGGTTGTGTATATGCCCGATTTGTTTATCAATTGATAGATATTTGGGTTTTTCCACCTTTTGGCTATTATCAATAACACTACTATGAACATTTGTGTGCAAGTTTTTTTTGCAGACCTTGTGTTTCATTTCTTTTGGTATATATACCTAGGAGTGGAATTGCTGGGTCATGTCTACATAAAACAATCTTTTCTTTTTTTTTTTCTTTTGAGATGTAGTCTTGCTCTGTCACCCAGGCTGGAGTGCAGTGGGGTGATCTCGGCTCACTGCAAGCTCCACCTCCCGGGTTCACGCCATTCTCTCTCCTCAGCCTCCCGAGTAGCTGGGACTACAGGTGCATGCCACAACGCCCTGCTAATTTTTGTATTTTTAGTAGAGTCGAGGTTTCACCATGTTAGTCAGGATGGTCTCGATTTCCTGACCTCGTGATCCGCCCGTCTGGGCCTCCCAAAGTGCTGGGAATGCAGGCGTGAGCCACCGCACCCGGCCTCACAAAACAGTATTTTCAACCTTTTGAGAAACTGCCAAACTTCCACAGCAAATAAGCATTTTACATCCCATCAGCCATGTATGAGGGTTTCAATTTCTCCTTTTTTTTTTTTTTTTTTTT
>NW_012106720.1:483559-484740 GCF_000951045.1 Mandrillus leucophaeus
TGAGACGGAGTCTTGCTCTGTCGCCCAGGCCAGAGTGCAGTGGCGCGATGTCGGCTCACTGCAAGCTCCGCCTCCCGGGTTCACGCCATTCTCCTGCCTGAGCCTCCGGAATAGCTGGGACTACAGGCGCCCGCCACCACGCCCGGCTAATTTTTTGTAATTTTAGTAGAGACGTTTTCACCGTGTTAGCCAGGATGTTCTCTATCTCTTGACCTCGTGATTCGCCTACCGCGGCCTCCCAAAGTGCTGCGATTACAGGCGAATTTCTCCATACTCTTACCAATACTTCCAGTTGTCCATCCTTTTTTTTTTTTGGATGGAGTCTCACACTGTCGCCCAGGCTGAAGTGCAGTGGCATGATCTCGGCTTCAAGTGATTCACCTGCCTCAGCCTCCCGTGTACCGGGATTACAGGCTCGTACCACCATGCTCGGCTAACTTTTTTTGTATTTTTAGTAGAGACAGGTTTCACTATGTTGGCCAGGGTGGTCTCAAACTCTTGACCTCAAGTGATCCACCTGCCTGGGCTTGGGGAAGTGCTGGGATAACAGGAGTGAGCCACTGCGCCCAGCTCATCTTTTCTTTATTATAGTCACACTAGTAGGTGTGAAGTGGCATCTCATTGTTTCTGATTTGCAGTTTCCTAATGACTGATGATGTTGATCATCTTTTTCTGTGATACTGGCCATTTGTATGTATTCGTCAGATAAATGTCTACTCAGATTCCTTGCCCATTTTTTAACTGGGTTGTCTCTGTTGAGTTGTAAAAGTTATTCATATATATATATATATATTCAGTTATATACTTTGCAAACATTTTCTCCCTTTCTCTGGCTTGTCTTCACTTTCTTGAAAGTGTCTTTTGGGCACAGTGGCTCAAGCCTGTAATCCTAGCACTTTGGGAGGCTGAGGCAGGTGGATCACCTGAGGTCAGGAGTTCAAGACCAGCCAGGTCAACATGATTAAACCCCCATCTCTGTTAAAAATACAAAAAAATTGGCCAGGCATAGTGGCTCACACCTGTAATCCCAGCACTTTGGGAGGTCGAGGTGGGGAGATCGCCTGAAGTCAGGAGTTCAAGACCACCCTGGTCAACATGGCAAAACCCCATCTCTAATAAAAATATAAAAATTAGCTGGGCATAGTGGTGGGCCCCTGTAATCCCAGCTACTCTGGAGGCTG
>NW_012106720.1:485311-502017 GCF_000951045.1 Mandrillus leucophaeus
TGCAGATGGGAGTATTTTCAAAGAAAAAAAAAAAAAAATTGGCCTGTAGTTCCTAGTTCCAGCTACTCTGGAGGCTGAGGCAGGAGAATTGCTTGAACTCGGGAGGCAGAGGCTGCAGTGAGCCGTGATTGCGCTACTGTACTCCAGGCTGGCAAGAGCGAGACGAGACTCCGTGTAAAAAAAAAAAAAAAAGTGTCCTTGAAGCACAAAATTTGTAACTATGATGAAGTCCAATTTGATTTTTTCTTTCTTTGCTTGTGTTGTGTTGTATTAAGAACCCAGTCCCTCATCCAAAGTCATGAAAATTTATGCCTATGTTTTTTTTTGAGACAAGCGTCTCACTCTGTCACCCAGGCTGGAGTGCAATGGTGTGATCACAGCTCACTGCAGCCTCAATCTCCCTGGGCTCAGGTGATCCTCCCACCTCAGCCTCCCGAGTAGCTGGGATTACAGTTGTGTGCCACCATGCCTGGCTAATTTTTGTGTTTATTTGTAGAGATAGGGTTTTGCCATGTTGCCCAGGCTGGCCACATACTCCTCGGCTCAAGGAATCCACCCACCTTCGAAAGTGCTAGGATTACAGACGTGAGCCACCATGCCCAGCCCTATTCCTGTTTTTCTCCTAATTTTATAGTTTGAGATCTTATATTTAGACCTTTAATCTACTTAATTTTTATGTGTAATGTGAAGAGACCTTCATGTTTTGATGTATAGTTTTAATTTCCTTTCTAATCTGCATGTCTTCTATTTCTTCTTTCCTAATTTCCCTGACTAGGACTTCCTGTACCATGTTGAATAGAAGTGGCAGAAGGGAGCATCCTTGTTTTCATCTCTGGCATTTTGTCTTTCACTATCAAGTCTATTAGCTTTATAGTTTTGTTAGATGCCTTTTATCAGGTTAAGGAAGTTCCTTTTTCTAGTTTCTTGGGTTTATTTAAAGAAAAGATTCAGAAAGAAACCTTAAATGCTGTGGTAGACTGGGCGCGGTGGGACACGCCTGTAATCCCAACATTTTGGGAGGCTGAGGCGGGCAGATCACCTGAGGTTGGGAGTTTGAGACCAGCCTGACCAACATGGAGAAACCCCATCTCTACTAAAAATACAAAAATTAGCTGGGCATGGTGGCACATGTCTGTAATCCCAGCCACTGGGGAGGCTGAGGCAGGAGAGTCTCTTGAACCCAGGAGGCAGAGGTTGAGGTGAGCCGAGATCATGCCATTGCACTCCCGCCTGGGTATCAAGAGCGAGACTCCAAAAAAAAAAAAAAGGCTCTGGTAGTTACAGAGCTCAAATATTTTATGTAATCGACAAATTCCAACTTATATATGAGAGCAGAATCTATTATTATCATTATTTTTTTCTGAGACGGGTCTTACTCTGTCGCCCAGGCTGGACTGCAGTGGTGCGATCTTGGCTTACTGCAACCTCCATTTCCCAGGGTGAAGCAATTCTACTGCCTCAGTCTCCCGAGTAGCTGGGATTACAGGCACATGCCACCACACCTGGCTAATTTTTGTATTTTTAGTAGAGACAGGGTTTCACCACGTTGGCCAGGCTGGTCTTGAACTCCTGGCCTCAGGTAATCCATCCACCTCAGCCTCCCAAAGTGCTGGGATTACAGGCATGAGTCATCGACCATGCCCAGCCTATTATTTTTAAAGACAGGGTCTTGCTGTATTGCCTAGGCTAGTCCTGAACTCCTGGGCTCAAGCGATCCTCCCACCTTTGCCTTCCAAAGTGCTTAGATTGCAGGCATAAGCCACCGTGCCTGGCCCAGCATCTATAAATATATAAAGGTGAATTCTCACCTGTGCCTTAAAAACACCTGGAGGGGGGATTACTACCTCACACATACAGACACATACATACGCAAAAACTTGATATTTATTTCTCCTATGGTGCTAAAACCAAAGATTTTGCCTAACTCTCCTTTTTAAGAACCACATTGTCCAGCTTCTTTTGATATGCATGGTCATAAGAATATGTTTTGACCCTTTATATAAGGGGCAACAATGAGTATAGCTTGCTGTATTGGTTCCTAAACGAAAGGGATATATCTGTCCCCATTGCTTGTTTTTATTCAGTAGTAATACTACATATAAAGGATGAAGGGCCTAGAACAGTACTGTAACTTTAGTTAGCTGAGTTACAGCCTGGGTCTAGAAGACCTTTGGAGAAACATACTGCTTCTGCTAATGCTAGTTTTTGGATTGCCAGGTCAACTTAAAATGTAACTGTTTATGTTGAAGAATCTATTAGCCTAGCCTTCTCTAATTTGGAAGTCTGATTTAGGTAATTCCCCCAAATGAGAGATGACAGTACTATCTCCAAGAGCACTTTCCAGGTAACCTTTGTTTACCATGAGCCAAAGTGTGAAGCGGCTATTGCAAGAATGGCCAACTCACCAAAGATAAAAGCCAGAATTCGGTAGGCACTGATAAATGGTCACAGAAAATCTTTACCCAATTTTAAATTACAAAGAACAGAACTGACAGTTTTATAACTGATGTTTTAAATTTGTCATTTATTTTAGAGACTACCTATTATACTTAAGACATTGTGTTAGATCTTTGCCAAAGACATGATTTAGTCATATTAATGTAACTCATTTTTTTAATTTTCCATACTAATTCAATTTTTAATTCATTTTTCTTTATGCTTGCTTCAGGGGCTACATCTGGGACTGAATAGCAGCATATGGGCCAAGGGCTGTGGTTTTGCCACTCATGCTCTATACTCTAGTCTCTTCCAGAGTTGAGTATAGCAGTCACTATCTTTTTTTTTTTGAGACAGAGCGAGACTCTGTCTCCCAGGCTGGAGTGCAGTGGCACGATCTCGGCTCACTGCAAGCTCCGCTTCCGGGTTCATGCCATTCTCTTGCCTCAGCTTGGGTCAGTAGCTGGGACCACAGGCGCCCACCACCACGCCCAGCTAATTTTTTGTATTTTCAGTGGAGACAGGGTTTCACCGTGTTAGCCAGGATGGTCTCAATCTCCTGACCTTGTGATCCACCCGCCTCGGCCTCCCAAAGTGCTGGGATTACAGGTGTGAGCCACCACGCCCGGCCAGCAGTCACTATCTTAATACAATGTGTCACTATTTTATTACCTGCTGAGAAACAGATTAACTTCCTTTATTTAATACTGATAAACAGAAAGCCTTTTTCAAGAAAAAAAAAAAGATAGCTTATATTTACAAAAGTGATTTATGCTAATATCTGCCATTAACAAAGACAAATACTGAAATCCACACAAAATCAGAATTAACTTCTACAACTAAAA
The DNA here is from genome assembly GCF_000951045.1 of Mandrillus leucophaeus. NCBI lineage: Eukaryota > Metazoa > Chordata > Mammalia > Primates > Cercopithecidae > Mandrillus > Mandrillus leucophaeus. The sequence continues at coordinate 488,593 of NW_012106720.1, forward strand.
AAAAAAATTATAGGGTAATAAAACTAGGAAAAGCTGTATATAAAAAGAAAAAAAAGACAAGTCCCTATGCAGCTAATTACAAGATAATATTGTAAATACATTCAAAAAATTTTCCAAATATTCTGCAACCTCATCTAGAAACTGATACATGTTGAGATTCTTGATCTATACCAAACTATAATGTTAAAGGAAATCATGAAAACTGAGGTATATATTTGATGCATTAGAAACTATCATTTGAACACTATTTAAATAGCTTAATAAGGTCCAATTTCAAGTTGAAGTCTGTAAATGGAGATTAGTTTGGATTATATGACACAGGAGACAATAAAACATGTTCTCAAATACATTTTCTGGAAACAAAACCTCAGCAAACGAGAATTTTCATACTGTGCATGGGAATAACTAAAACCTTTATTAGATATGATTTTCCATTAACAATAATGTGAAAATTAGAATTATGAATTCAAAAAGCAGTGAAGTCTGAAAATTTAAAAAGTAGACTAGGTATTAGGGGATTAAAGGTAAAGGAAGACGAGAATGTTTCTTTAATACTATTCATTATTTCCCCTCTGTACACAATGTTGCATATATACAACTACTTCATTTTTATTGACTTTATATAATAGTGAAATCCCTTTAAGCAACCTAGGGTATACAGTTGGTGTCCAACTTTCAGGGGGCGGCGGTGGGGGAGTAGAAACACACTTGATTAACAGTTTTCACCCACACATTTTAGACAATTTTTTTCTTTTTTTGCCAAGATTTTAGTAGTAAATTCATAAATATAGGAAATACTTTCACTCCTTCAGTGTTAAAATAGAAAACCAAACAGTGCCAACAGTAATGGCTTAATTATTGGTATACAAGAAAAACACAACACCAATGGGTTTTCTTAATTATGCATTTTAAATATCAATATGTGCATTTGTTTTTACAGTTATAAATTTTATCATCTGTTTTAGACAACAGCTTGTAATAGTTTTGAATCCATTAAGATGCTGCTTTCAATTTGAAATATTCTGTGTATACATGTATATAAAAAATAACCCAATGTATGACTCATCTGACAGATGTTTAAGATCAATAAAGGCTTATTTTTCAACATGCAGTTAGGAAGAGAGGGAAGCAAGCCAACCTCTCTACACTATCTTTTTGCTGGCTTGTTTTTGCAGTGGTATCAATAGTGGTTTTTGGAGGGAACCATGTGCCTTCAGCCTATCTAGTCAAGATCAGATACCACAATCAACAAGAGGGGTAGAAGAGTTGGGGAAGGGGGAGTGGGTAAGTGTTAAATATCCATTTTTTCAAGTGCGCATTTTGTACTCTTTCTAGGCACAGGATTAAAAACAGGCCAATGAGGAAAAATTTGTTATAATTAGGAAAAAACTGCAATCAAATCAAGACATAATAGCCGAATTAAGTTATTTTAATAGATTGCATATATAGATGTTTAGCCATACTCTTAGATCAACTCTTTAAGAGAAGAACTTTATATCCAATTTACATGCTCTAGATACCACCTTTCTTATTTTTTACAGCAAGGTCTGGTATTCAAATACCCACTTGTACACTGACAGCTTTAAGAAAAACAGGACACAGAGGGAGTTGTCATTTTTAGCAGCAATGAAATACCATTAACCCTTTTTACATACCGAATTCAAGTCACTATCAGAGGTGAGTGCACCACAAAGTCACCAGGTACAAAATTGCTAGTTCATTTTTAAATTAATAACTTGAAATTACCCCTACCCCCCACCCCATTACATCTTTTTATAAACAGCAAACATTTTGCTATTTTATACATAGGCTAGCAGGCTTGTTTCAATATGAAAGTGCTAATTCATTTACAGATTTTTATAATCAGTTATGTAGTGCTACAATAAATGTCCAATAATCTACATAGGAACAATGATGAATGAAAATGATGAAGACTGAATAAGGCTATCAGATGACCTTATCTTATTTACATATAAAGAATAGATACCCAATGGTGAGGAAGAGACAGAAATTGGACAAATACTCATAGGTGTAAAAATTACATCTACCTTTGAGTTTTATACTGTAAATGAGACATTTTAAATAGTCCTGTAGCCCATGCCTATTTTTTCCTCAGAAAAAGAAAAGCTGCCTTCATGACATCCCCTCTTGTTTCAGATTTCCACAGTGTCACTTTGAAGCTTCAGAGTCAGGATCTTACTTTCTTCAAAAAATACACCCCCTAAGGTACCTCCCAACCCCCCCACCCCCAAAATCCTGCTGATTTCTTTTCCAGTGCCAGGTTGCATGATCAGGTCCCATCTCCTGGGGTTGTTGTTTCTTTTGTCCATCTATTGATCATTAGTTTAGAATAGATAACATGAACCAGTTCTGGAACCACTACTAGGAGGAACACAAGCTCTTCACTACAATCACACAGCAGGAAAGAAAGAGATAACTCAATTCATCCCTGGTGCTGGGCCTCCAAAATTGAAAGAACTTGGCACAACTGGAGCACTGAATTTGTATCCTCCATGCTTCTCAATCATTTTGGATTCTAGAAAACAAAATTTTAATAGGGCATTCAATCATCTACTAACTTGGGGAGAAACTGACAAAACATTAAACAAGCCAGTAGCTTAACCATCGTAAGTGGCCAGGAAGTTCCAAAGTTCATGTTTTCTCCAATGTATAGGGGCAAGGGAGCATGCATTATGTAGAGAATAAAATCTCTTTTATTGTATGCTGTAGACTTCTTAGCCAATTTTCATTTCCCATTGTTAAGAAAAAAATCTTTTTTTTTTTTTTTTTTGAGGCGAAGTCTGGCTCTGTTGCCCAGGCTGGAGTGCAGTGGCACAATCTTGGTTCACTTTAACCTCTACCTCCCAGGTGCAAGCCATCACGCCCAGGTAATTTTTTGTATTTTTAGTAGAGGCAGGGTTTCACCATGTTGGCCAGGTTGATCTAGAACTCCTAACCTCAAGTGAGTGATCCATCCACCTCAGGAGTCAGGAGTTTTCGAGACCAGCCTGGCCAACATAGTAAAACCTCGTCTCTACTAAAAATACAAAAATTAGTTGGGTGTGGTGGTGTGCACCTGTAATCTCAGCTACTCAGAAAGCTGAGGCACGAGAATCACTTGAAATCGGGAGATGGAGGTGGCAGTGAGCTGAGATTGCACCACTGCACTCCAGCCTGGGTGACAGAGTGAACTCTGTCTCAAAAAAAATAAATTAACAAAATAATTTTTTTAGTTTATAAAAAATAACATCTATAGATAATTGTTGTGCATTAACAGTGGTGTATAACCTAAAATGTACTCTTATTTTTGTTTTTATTTTTTTAGAGACAGAGTCTCGCTCTGTCTCCCAGGCTGGAGTGCAGTGGCACGAAGTTGGCTCACTGCAATCTCTGCCTCCCAGGTTCGAGCGATTCTCCTGCCTCAGCTTCCCAAGTAGCTGGGACTACAGGTGCATGCCACCACGTTCAGCTAATTTTTGTGTTTTTTAGTAGAGATGGGGTTTCACTATATGTTGGCCAGGTTGGTCTCGAACTCCTGACTTCAAGTGATCCGCCAGCCTCAGTCTCCCAAAGTGCTGGGATTATAGGCATGAGCCACTGCGCCTGGCCTAAAATGTACTTTTAAAAATTTCACACCACACAGAAACATCTGAAGATGAAAAGACACGTCTGGGAGCTATCTAACTTCCTAAGTTTTTACGTTTTTGCAGACGGGGTCTCACTCTGGCACCCAGGCTAGAGTACAGTGGCACAATAATGGCTCATTGTAACCTACACCTCCCAGGTTCAAGTGATCCTCCAGCCTCAGCCTCCCAAGTAGCTGGGACTACAGGCATGCACCACCATGCCTGGCTAATTTTGTTTATTTTTTGTAGAGATGATGATGACTCACTATGTTGCCCAGGCTGAACTTCAACTTCCAAACTCAAGCGACCCTCCTCCCTTGGCCTCCCAAAGTGCTGGTATTACAGGCATGAGCCACCATGCCTGGCCAAATTTTGGATTTTCAGTAGAGACAGGGTTTCTCCACATTGGCCAGGCTAGTCTTGAACTCTCAACCTCAGGTGATCCACCCACCTCAGCCTCCCAAAGTGCTGGGATTACAGGTTTCAGCCACTGCGCTCGGCTTAGGTGTTTACATTTTTAACAGAATTTTCTATTATCTAACCATCACCATGAGCTAAAGTTATTGCATACTGAAAGTACTTTTTTTTTTTTTTTTTGAGACTGAGTTTTGCTCTTGTGACCCAGGCTGGAGTGCAATGGTGTGATCTCAGCTCACTGCAATCTCTGCCTCCTGGATTCAAGGACTTGCCTGCCCCAGCCTCCCAAGTAGCTGGGATTACAAGCATGCGCCACCACGTCTGGCTGCGTTCTCTAGTTTTGTTTTTGTTTTTTTGGAGATGGAGTCTCGCTCTATTGCCTAGAATGGAGTACAGTGGTGCAATCTCAACTCACTGCAACCTCTGCCTCCTAGGTTCAAGCAATTCTCCTGCCTCAGCCTCCTGAGTAGCTGGGAATATAGGCATGTGCCACCATGCCCGGCGAATTTTTTGTATTTTAGTAGAGACAGAGTTTTGTCATGTTGCCCAGCCTGGTCTCAAACTCCTGAGCTCAGGCAGTCCACCCACCGTGGCCTCCCAAAGTGCTGGAATTACAGGCATGAGCCACCACGCCTGGCCCAACTATACTTACAAATAAGCAAACTGGGGCTGGGCGTGGTGGCTCACACCTGTAATCTCAGCACTTTGGGAGGCCAAGGCAGGCGGATCACAAGGTCAGGGGATCAGTATCATATAGCTAACACGGCAAAACCCCGTCTCTACTAAAAATACAAAAAATTAGCTGGGTGTAGTGGCGGGTGCCTGTAGTCCCAGCTACTTGGGAGGCTGAAGCAGGAGAATGGCGTGAACCCAGGAGGCGGAGGTTGCAGTGAGCTGACACTGCACTCCAGCCTGGGCGACAGAGCAAAGTGCCATCTTAAAAAAAAAAAAAAAAAAAAAAAAAAGGCAAACTGTAGCCAAAGCCAAAATTAAGTTATCAGTTATCCTATATTAAATCCCTTAGATTAAATTCCTATCACCTGCAACAACTATACCTTTTATATCATCTTAAATGATATAAAATTTAAAACCTGTAAAATTTTAAAGCTATAAAAGTCACTAATTAAAGAGAAGTTACGGTTAATTAACATACCATGGGCTGCTCTTCTTTGATCAGCCAGAGTTGCTATGTCCTGTAACTGTTTTCTTTGTTCTTCATTAAGACCGTGAGTCAGTGCCTGATACCACACAGGATTACGATTTTGAATAGCTATCAAAAAACAAAAACAAGGGAAAAACAACATGAATAAGAGAGGTTTGGTAGCTCTGTTCTATTCTACTCCTCCTACTCCATCCCGAGCCAATACTGAAATTCTGATCTATTTTATATTCTCCCAATAATTTTTAAAATTACTGTATTTGTGAAACGATATAGGAATAAAAATTAATTACAGCTTATCTTTATGCCTCCAAAAACTCTAATCATTCTTACGATCCATCTCTCTAGCAAATAAGGATTCAGAGCCTAACTAGTTCTTATATAGTTAAGTAACAAACTAGGGAGACTTCAGGAATAAAGCTAACCCAACCATCTTAAAAGATTCAGAGCTAAAGCAACTTGAAAATCATCAAGGCTACTCTGGTACATGGGCCCTGTGTTAGGAACCATCCTTTAGCGAATAATATGTGGTGTTTGTCTACCAAGTACAAGACACAGACACAAGTTAGGCACCTCAATCAGTTCTTGTTGCCATGTAGCTCAGAAACCAGCACTTTGTGCTTCTGCAACCTTGCATCAAAACTGCCTTGTCATGGGCTTAGAAGACTCAAATCCTTGGTTATCAGATAATGTATTATATCAAAGAATATAGTCATCAGTTCCCAATGCATAGGAAATGATTTATAACAGCAATTAACTCTGAGAGGAAAGGATGTTTCAAATACAGGGGAAATTTAATTTCTTGACGTGGATGGTAAAACATAGATGCTATGCCTTGTTGAAATCCAAGTAAATGATGATAAAAAGCAACTAGAACCTAGTATTCTGAAGCCACATACACTGACACATTACAGGAATAGTGGACTTTTCCTGGAATATTTAACAGTGTATATGGCTCCAGAATCCTAGGCATATACAATTCAAAAACCTCAAGGTTAAGTAAGTTGTTTAAAGCTAAAAATTTGATCATGCCAAAGGTGTTAATTTAGTAATAATAGATTATATTAGTTAACATATCATAGAATATAGGAAAAAAAGAATTATAAGATCAGATGCCATAAATGTTAATATACTCTAACAGGTAAGTATAGGTTTGGGCAGGGAAAAAAGATACACACAAATAGTAACATACAACAAACAGGTATACATGTAAGAGTGGTTGCTTCTGAGGAAAGCTGGGAGACTGGGAATCAGAAGTAGCAAAGAGGTACTGTCACTGTATACTTTTTTGAACTACATTATTTTCCTATAATCTTTCAAAATTACAATCTAAATGTAAAATAACAGGATGAATAAAGAATACTCAGAAACTATGGCAACCTTAGAAATAATTTTGGTTACTTTGCCTTACAAGCCTTTTCTAGTCTGGGTTTGACATCCTCCAAACTCTTCTTTTAAAGGGCAGAAACTACAACAGATTTGTTCAGTGAAATGGATCCACATGTAATAAGTTGACTAACTTTGAAAGATAGCTTTAAATATCTGATACTCATCAACAGGGTTATCTTCATCATCAATGATTGTGGAATAGCCTTCCAGAGCAGTCTCTTCAGCATCATCTTCTTCCCAATCTTCATCATCTCCATCCTCACCAGCCTGCTTAGCCAGAATCTCCAAATATTCTTGCCCATCTTCATCAATATCATCTTCATCACTCCCCAGTTCCTCTGCCAAGTCATAATATAAGTACTTTCATAACAATGAGATCTTTTGTTACTCAGCAAATTGACAATCATCTCAATCACTGTCAGTAAATTACAAGTCACAACTGACAAGAGAAAGCTCCAGGAATTGGGGTTTAAATACATGTTCAACAATGAACAGAAATGAAAATTCCCATAGGAGTCCAAGAAAACCAACCTTGATTTAATGTATTCTTGATACTAGACATCTGAAAAAGGACTGCATATTATGAACACACTACCGTTACACCCACCAAACCTTTTATAAGATGTTTTTAAAAGGCTTAGTAAATGATAAAAGACAAAAATGGCAATAGCTTATGTTGAAACCCTTACAATAATTTATCTTAATATTTTATCAATTTATACACTGATAGTGTACCATCTTATAGATAAAATGTATTTATCAACATTTAATTAACATAGAGTGATAATCTCTCTCTTAAAACATACTCGTAAAATAGGTATGCTTAGGTTTTAGAATTAATATACGATAGGATGGATGTCTCCAATAAATTTAGTCAACATTAAGACCATAAATCCTTAGTAGCTTAAAAATAAAATGAAAACCCCATAAATCTTCTAATAGTAAATATAATGATGTGTGTACCTTTGTTAATACTGTTAATTCAGTGCCATCTGCTAAGCCCTATGTTAAGTGTCAAGGATTCCCTCATGTAATCCCCACAACTTTTTTTAAGAAATGGGGTTTCGGCCGGGCGCGGTGGCTCAAGCCTGTAATCCCAGCACTTTGGAAGGCCGAGATGGGCAGATCACGAGGTCAGGAGTTCGAGACCAGCCTGGGCAACATAGTGAAATCCCGTCTCTACTAAAAATACAAAAATAAGACTGGCATGGCGGCACGCACCTATAATACCAGGTATTTGGGGGGCTGAGGCAGGAGAATCGCTTGAACCCAGGAGGCAGAGGTTGCAGTGAGCCAAGATCGTGCCATTGCACTCCAGCCTGGGCAACAGGAGCAAAACTCTGTCTCAAAAACAAAACAAAACAAAACAAAAAGAAATGGGGTTTCACTATGTTGCCCAGGCTGGAATCAAACTCCTGGGCTCAAGCAAATCTGATACCTCAGAGTCCCAAGTAGCTGGGACTACAGACTCATGCCACCTTACAAAAACTTACAAAAAAGGCTCATGTCACTTTATAAAAAAGGGAGCTATAATCTCTCACTCTTAAGTGGACTCAGCACTTTTGTGAGAACTCTATTATTATATACAGAATTATTTGGCTTTGTAATACTTTCCCACAGTCGGGTAGAAAACTTTTGAAGAATCACATGACATCTCATTCATCTTTGTATCTACAGTGCTGAGAATGTGTAAAATTAACAAATCTTTGTTGATTGCATACTATAATGATTTGAACTGCTCTACATGTTGGTGATACAGCTGAAGTTCCTGATTACATCACTCTAGTTAGAAGATAGGAAGTCTTTTCTGTGAATGAAAGCATTTGGGTATGATCCCACATACATACTTGGGAGAAGGGCTAGTGATGTTTCTTTTTTTCTTTTTCTTCTTTTTTTTTTTTTTTAAATCTGAGACAGAGTCTCGCTCTGTTGCCCAGGCTGGAGTGCAGTGATGCATGCAATCTTGGCTCACTGCAACCTCTGCCTCATGGGTTCAAGTGATTCTCCTGCCTCAGCCTCCCAAGTAGCTGGGACTACAAGTGCCCACCACTGCACCCAGCTAATTTTTGTATTTTTAGTAGAGGCGGGGTTTCACCATACTGGCCAGGCTGGTCTCGAACTCCTGACCTTGTAATCCACCTGCCTCGGCCTCCCAAAATGCTGGGATTACAGGCATGAGCCACTGCGCCTGGCCCAGTCCGGTTATATTTCTGAGTAGATACGTTTTGTCTTCTTCCACTGAAAATCCCTTACCGGTTTCATCATCATCTTCAGCTTCATCATCATCATCACTGTCATTCTCGTGTTCTGCATGGCAGGCATATGCTCTTTTCAATCCATTAAATAAAAGGATAAAAGCTGGCAAAATCTGTCCAGAAACCTGATTTAAAACCTGAGGTATCTGTTCCATATCAATAAGAGCACAGAGTCCGAGAACACACATCTTTCTGTCATGAAGCCTTAAAAGAAAGAAAAAATTCTGTTTTCTTTTCTTAAATAAGCAGAGTTCCTCGCAAAGCAAATGTAGTAAAATTGCAATATGTGTCACTTACCCCAAGAAACAGTCAACATCATTAAGCCACTGTGTAATAAAATGATTTGTAACTGGTTCAACATTATTAGGGAAACGAAGATTTTCTAAGGTATTGAGTAGTAGGTGTGGATTATAATACAAAGCTGCAATTGCAACTTGCAGACACATAGTTCGAAGTTCACTTGTTTTAACCTCTCTTGTCAGTCTTTCTAAGGCTGCTTCCACGAATAAGGGAATGCACTACAAAAAAAGATAGCAAGATATTCTAAGACTATAATTAATAGCATGCAAACTATTCTAAAAATATTAACTTCTTTGTTGCCTCAATTAACCCTATTATAGCATTACATGACCAATATTTATTGCTGAGGCACTGTACTGAGAAATCTAATTTTAGAGAAAGCCTACTAGTCTTCATGGAGCTATTAAAAGCTCACGACGGGCCGAGCGCCTGTAATCCCACTACTTTGGGAGGCTAAGGCGGGCGGATCACAAGGTCAGGAGATGGAGACCATCCTGGCTAATATGGTGAAACCCCATCTCTACTGAAAATACAAAAAATTAGTTGGGCGCGGTGGTCGGCGACTGTAGTCCCGGCTACTTGGGAGGCTGAGGAAGGAGAATGCGTGAACCTGGGGAGTGGAGCTTGCAGTGAGCCAAGATCATGCCACTGCACTCCAGCCTGGGCGACAGAGAGAGAATCCATCTCAAAAAATATATATAAAATAAATAAATAAATTTTAAAAAGCTCACGACAATATCAATCATGCCTTCACAATGTTCCTATTAAAACTGACCATGGGCCGCGTGATGTGGCTCACACCTGTAATCCCAGCACTTTGGGAGTCTGGGGCAGGCAGAACACTTGAGGTCAGGAGTTTGAGACTAGCCTGGTCAAAATGGCGAAACCCCATCTCTACTAAAAATATAAAAAATTAGCCAGGCATGGTGGCAGGCGCCTGTAATCCCAGCTACTCTGAAGGCTGAGGCAGAGAACTGCTTGAACCCGGAGGCAGAGGTTGCAGTGAGCTGAGATTGCACCACTGCACTCCAGCCTGGGCGACACAGCGAGAGGTCTCAAAAAAAAAAAAAAAAACTGACCATGGAAATTTAATTACTAAAGCTATCCAAAAAATCTTAAGCCAAAATTTATCTTTCATGATAACAAAGTAGCCATAAAACTTAGTCCAATTCCTATGTATTAAACATATGATGATTGTTATATATTAAATTTTAAACTAAAAATATTGTCTAGATGTCTCAATAAACAAAAACATACAGAATATGCAACAAACGCCAAAAAATGAAGAAAGTGAAAGGAAAAGATTACCCCTCTGAACTACAAATCATTATTAGCCTCACTGACCTGGTCAATGCCACGCCCTTTGCACTGCAGAATGATGACCTCTAACAATTTTGCTGCATGACACTCTGCATCTTCTCCTGCAACCCCTGTAAGAACCTGATCAACACAGAATATAAACTGCAGTAAGGCTTTATCCTTTAAATCAGATATCTAAATCAAGGAAACAATTTCCTACCCTGTGTACAGGCTCTGAGTATTACCTGAAGTATCCTAATTAATACGAATAACTGCAATGTTCATTGCACAGATGAAAGTCTAAAGGATCTGGATAGCTGTGAGGATCTGTAGCTGTCTGCCTCCTATCTTTCATAGTCTAGCCCTCTGGCCCTTTGTTTTTGTGATCAAAGTACCTATCCTGTAGTGCCATTCCTGATTACAGCAAGTTGACAACCACTAACTTCTCATACACAGGTGGTAGCTAAAACACCTAACCTTTCTCCTGTAAAGAATTACTTTCTAGGAGTAGTTTCTAGGAAACTCTTTTCTCTTTGAAAAAGAAAACAACAATAACAATAACAAAAAAAAAACAGTAGGGGAGGAAGGAATGGAGGGAGGAAGAGGCAGCCTTTTGAGGGCAAATGTGGCCCTACGAACTCCAGATAAGAAACAAACATGGACTTAAAAGCTAGTGAAAACTAGATGACTATAAATATTATGAATAAGTGTTCAGGAATAGAAATGTAGATAGTATAGGTATATCTCTATTCCCAGAATATTAATATTAATAATATAATTGGCAGTAAACAATGACTAACATAACTAGATGATTATGTGTGACTTCGTGTTCAGAAGGGAAAGAGATGAGTGAAAGAAATCTAGAAACTTCATGGAGCAAATCATTTTCTAACGACCTACAACAGACATTGCTAGAAATTAAAATACTACCAATTACACTGACTTTGATGCTGATGGACTGCAGTTTATTTGTTTCCCCAACCAGACTGAAGGGGGACATTCATTCCCTATTGCTTGTTGTAAACCTACAGCTGCTAACCTTTTCCTTTATAAAACATCTCTATCCATTCCTAATCCTTTCAAAAATCTCTCAAATTCTTGACTCTTTCCTTCTTTTGATTCCATAAGACCATGTTAGTTAAACTCCGGGCACTCTAAAATTCAAAAACAAATTCCAAGTGTCAGAGGGCACACAAAAGACATATATTTATCAAAGCTGTGGCATCTAGGGACCAATGACTTTTAACTTTTAAAGCCCTTAATTCTGTCAGATCTATGTTTACATGTTTATTACTACAATGTGGTATCACATGAGTCCTCACAATTTCATACATTTTATAGCAGAAGCCTCATGAAATCTGATATATAAAAATGACCTACCTTTTTGCACATACTGTATATCATTTCAAGATACTTGGTGTCAGACAGAAGTGTGTCTGTATCAACTGTTACATAATTATGAAGGAGGGGCATCATATCTGTATTAATGAAAAACATCAGTTATACATCTTTAGTAACACAAATGCTTTATCTTTGTTTTTGAAAAATTTCCTTAGAAAAAGGCAAATCTATGAGATCATTTTGTCTCTAACATTCACCTTTTTTTGGGGGGAGGGGTGGACACTCTCACTCTGTTGCCCAGGATAGAGTGCAGTGGTGTGATTAAAACTCACTGTAACCCCAAACCCTGGACTCAGGTGATCCTCCCACCTTAGCCTCCCAGGTAGCTAGGACTACAGGCACACTCCATCTCGCCTGATTAATTTAAAAGCGTTTTTAGAGATAGGGTCTAATAGCCCAGGCTGGTTAAGAACTTCTGGAATGAAGTGCTTTCCTGCCTTCCCAAAGTGCTGGGATTATAGGCGTGATCCACTAAGCCTGGGCTTAACATTCAGTTTTAATTAAAATATATTCATTTATACTTAAATGCAGAAATGATCCTATTATGAAAGTGATTTTCTTTGTACTTAGTTAAACATAAAAATTATAGACACATTTTTACATTTATATGGAGAAGATTATGAGGGGGTATGTGGATATGTATGTGTATTAACAAAGAATAAACCTATAATAACTAAATTATATAGCAGAAATCAATACCATGCGTCACCACTGAGCATTAACTTCTATTGATAACTCTTCCGAACAGTGAAGCAGTCTGAACACTCAAAAGTGTACGTTCGGGCTAGGCACAGTGGCTCAAGCCTTTAATCCCAGCACTTCGGGAGGCTGAGGCAGGAGGATCACCTCAGGTCGGGAGTTTGAGATCAGCCTGACCAATATGGAGAAACTCTGTCTCTACTAAAAATACAAAATTAGCCGGGCATGGTGGTACATGCCTGTAATCCCAGCTACTTGGAGGCTGAGGCAGGAGAATCACTTGAACCCAGGAGGCATAGGTTGCAGTGAGCCGAGATTGCGCCATTGCACTCCAGCCTTGGCAACAAGAGCGAAACACCGTCTCAAAAAAAAAAAAAAAAAAAGTGTACGTTCAAATGATAAGCTACAAATAAATCAAAGCAGGGAAACCCCTCAGTATTTCCATGCTGATTTGACTCACCTGTAAAGTAATCAAAGCCATCTTGCTGAAAGACTTCAAATACAAGGGGTAGTAGCTGCCACATCTGTGGAGACACTTGTTGACATGTCAAACTATGCGCTAAAGAGAAGATCTCCTCATAGAATTCTAAAAGAGAATACTAAGTCATTAGGCAAATGCTTGCTCATGTGAAACAGCACTAAATTCTTAGCACAATCAGAGGTATAATACCTAAGACATGCTGTTGTAAAACAGTACCAATGACCTGCAAGCAGATTCCCTCAAGCTGTTGGGTTATCTAAAAGAGAAGAAAAAAAAAATCATATGCAGTTACAGCCCACTAAATGGCTTAGTAAGATAACATATACTATAATTCAGTACACTTAAATGTAAAGTCAATATTGTGAAAAAATTAAGTCTTTGTTTTTTTTTTTTTTTTTT
>NW_012106720.1:502192-529509 GCF_000951045.1 Mandrillus leucophaeus
TAGCCAGGATGGTCTCGATCTCCTGACCTCGTGATCCGCCTGTCTCGGCCTCCCAAAGTGCTGGGATTACAGGCTTGAGCCACTGCGCCCGGCCCAAGTCTTTGTTTTAAAATGACTTACACATTATGAAATTGTGATCTCAGATAAAAATGGAATGAAATACCATTACATTGAGAAAAACACAAGGAATGGCCAGCTTAAATTTACCTAAAAAGGAAAAAACAACATTCTCGAAAAATGCAAACAACTATGAAAATAAAGGAGTTGGTCGGGTGCGGTGGCTTAAGCCTGTAATCCCAGCAGTTTGGGAAGCCAAGGCAGGTGAATCACCTGAGGTCAGGAGTTTGTGACCAGCCTGGCCAGCATGGTGAAACCCCATCTCTACTAAAAATACAAAAAATTAGCCAGGCATGGTGGTGGGTGCCTATAATCCCAGCTACTTGGGAGGCTTAGGTAGGAGAATCTCTTGAACCCGGGAGGCAGAGGTTGTAGTGAGTCGAGTGCCATTGCACTCCAGCCTGGGCAACAAGAGCAAAACTCCATCTCAAAAAAAAAAAAAAAAAAAAAAAGGAAGGAGTTACCACCATTCTGAAGATAGCACATCTGTTATGTGCACATAGAGATTAATCAAGCTCAATGTATGAAAAGTCACTGTCAATGACTTACAGAGAAATTATCTGAAGGCAGGCATTATTGCTATGAATCTCAATAATCCTTAAGTCACCTTAGTTTTTCAAAGTGTATTAGATATAGTGAACCATGGAATCTGAACTCAGCCCCCAACTCAAGACTGACAGAAAATACAAATTCCTCTATAATTGTCAATATAGTCCTAAATTAGACCCCAAATCCCCGAGGGCCATAAGAATGTTAAGGGGAGGAAGGGTAAAATAATACCCACTAATCAGATATAAAAGCAAGACATCCATTTCAGATACACAGAACTTAATACATTTACAACTCCTTAAATAGAATTAACAATTCATCTGTTAAAACATAAAGCACATATAGGATTGGTCATGGCTTCTGCTTATATTCAATTATAATGCAGAATACAAAAACAGTTTACGTGGCTGGTGTGGTGGCTCATGCCTGTAATCTCTGCACTTTGGGAGGCCAAGAGAGGTGGATCACTTGAGGCCGCGAGTTCCAGACCTGCCTGCCAAAATGGTAAAACCCTGTCTCTACTAAAAATAGAAAAATTAGCTGGGCGTGGTGGTGCATGCCTGTAGTCCCAGTTACTCAGGAGGCTGAGGCAGGAGAATCACTTGAACCTGGGAGGCAGAGATTGCAGTGAGCCAAGATGGTGCCACTGTACTCCTACCTAGGCAACAAAGGGAGACTCCGTCTCAAAAAAACAAGCTTAGTGAAAAACCTCATGCTGTAAAAGGCAACGTGCAGATAATCTGAAAACATGTTATTTATGGATAAAAGATATATTACATTACAAGCATCTGCACTGCAATTATAAACACCAAATTCATGACTGTTACTTCTATAGGAAGAAAGGAAGCAGGGAAAAGGGGTTAGGAAGTGGTCCCCTGAGGGCTTTCAACTGCATCAATCTGAAATTGTTTTTCTCTTCTCTTTTCTCCTTCCTTTCCCTTTCTCTTCCTTTGTTTCTTTTCTGACGTAGTGTCTCGCTCTGTTGCCCAGGCTGGAGTGCAGTGGCGTGATCTTGGCTCGCTGCAGCCTCTGCCTCTCAGGTTCAAGTGATTCTCCTGCCTCAGCCTGCCAAGTAGTTGGGATTACAGGTGCCTGCCACCACGCCCCGCTAATTTTTTGTATTTTTAGTAGAGACAAGGGTTTCACCATGTTGGCTAGGCTGGTCTCAAACTCCTGACCTCAGGTGATCTGCCCACCTCGGCCTCTCAAAGTGCTGGGATTACAGGCATGAGCCACTGCGCCCGGCCGCCCAATAATGGATTTCTAAAAAAATGGAATTATTTAAAACATACAGAAAAGAGTAAATAAGAAGAAAACTATAACCAAAACTTCTTAGTCACCTAAACTTTATTTTATCACATTTTTAACACTTAAAATATTTCCTTTATGTTAAGAAAAACAATTTCAGGGCCAGGTGCAGCGACCATTGCAATCCAGCCTGGGCAACAGAGCAAGGCTCTGTCTCAAACAAAAAAAAAAAAAAAAAAAAAAAATCCATTATTACAATTCTTACTTTTCCAAAAGACAACTGGAAAAGAAGAAAACTAGGAAGATGGTAGTAATGGTTGCATAACAACATGAATATACTTAAAAATGGTTAGGATTGTAAATTTTATGCTATGCGTATGTCACCAAAATTTTTCAAAGAAAAAGAAAACTAAGAAAAATATTTTTTTTTCCTGGGAACCACCATATTTCCGGATCTGAGAAACCATGAGGAGCCAAAATCCTGAGCCCTAAGATGGCAAAACAAATACTTGCTTCCTATTCCTTCTACTAATACTTTAGAACTTAAAATATAATGTACCAATCTTATCTTTAAAAGGGAAAATGGCAAAAACACGGTACATGAGATGCCAGAGAGATATCAGAGCCCTCTAAAAAGCATAAAATGGCTTGAAAAACTGCAACACTGGATCATCTTCTTACCTCTTTATGATCTTCAACTACACTAAGAAGTGTATCAATTGTATTCAGAATTCCCATAGCAGTAACTGCTTTGTCATCACTACCTTCTTCATCTGGCCCCGTCTGGATTACTTGGTTAAATGTCATTGCCTAGATTCACGAGAATATAACTCAAGTTTGTCACTGAGGCATTATAAACATGTTTTTGTCTAAGACTTTTAATTATTAGAACGTTCTCATTGGGATACCACAACAAATCAATGTCTCCAAATTGATTAATGATCATAAAGAGCTTAAGCTCTATAATCAAATAGTCTACTCATTGGTTGACCTTAAACAAGCTACTTGACTTCTCTTGACCTTTTCTGCATGCCACTTTGGGGATTTCATAGACACCGTATGAGGACTAAATGAGGCAAGGTATAAAAGGTACTTAATATTATGAATAGTTGTCATTAATATTACTGGTTACGACTTGACAATGTCCAAATAAAAGCATATTTAATCATCGAGGGGGTCACTGATTTATCTTCTGTAAAATTCAATCGATTATTTTGAGCATTCCAGGCCACTACACAGATAGTCATGCTGCAGCCTGAGGTAGTAGTTAAGAACAAGTACTGTGAAGGCCCATCTATAAATCCTAACACCACCCTGCCTAGCTTAGACAATTAACCATTTTATACCTCACATTTTCTCTGTAAAACAGGAATAATTCTGAAACACAATTGTGTTAGAATTAAATAACTTAAGTGTCTCTCAAGGGCTTTATGTGCTACACAGTAATGTTGGTGAAGTATCTGCTATAAAGCAAGGGTCCCCAATCTCCAGGCTGTGGAGTGGTACCAGTCCATGGCCTGTTAGGACCAGTAGATAAGTGGTGGGTGACTGAGCATTATTCCCAGAAATTCTCATAGGAGTGCAAACCCTACTGTGAAATGTGCATTCAAGGATCTAGGTTGCACACTCCTTATGAGAAACCATTGCCTGCCTGCTGATACGAGGTGGAACAGTTTCATCCCAAAGCCATCTCCCCCAGACCATCTGTGGAAAAATTATCTTCCACGAAACCAATCCCAAGTGCCAAGAATGTTGGCTGCTATAAGGTAAGGCAAGTCACTTGTGACATAACCTGGAACATACTGAGAGCTACACTAAAATGCTTGCAAAAATGATAGGTTCAAACAACATACCAAATGTTGTGTCATTTCTACTGCAATAGGAGTAACTTCTTCACTATATTCACAGATCATTTTCTGAATTACATTGGTAAGGTCATCATTTTCTGTTTCTCTTATAATATGAAGAAGAGCCTGCATTACAGGTCTGATGAATGGCGTGATATATTCTTTAGCTGTAAGAGAAAGAGTAAAAAACTTGCATAAAACACCTAAAACTTAGGCCGGGCGCGGTGGCTCAAACCTGTAATCCCAGCACTTTGGGAGGCCGAGACGGGCGGATCAGGAGGTCAGGAGATCAAGACCATCCTGGCTAACATGGTGAAACCCCGTCTCTACTAAAAAATACAAAAAACTAGCCGGGCGAGGTGGCGGGCGCCTGTAGTCCCAGCTACTTGGGAGGCTGAGGCAGGAGAATGGCATAAACCCAGGAGGCGGAGCTTGCAGTGAGCTGAGATCCGGCCACTGCACTCCAGCCTGGGCGACAGAGCGAGACTCCGTCTCAAACAAACAAAAAAACACCTAAAACTTCTTAAAACCTGGTATAACAAATATCAATGAGTTTTTTTAAAAAGTACTTTCTCATAAAAAGCAAGTATGCCAAGTTTCTAGGATTATGGCTTTTTACAATTACTACATATATAGTTATATACATATAGTAACGATATATAAAACATATATAACTATATATTATATGTAACTATATATATATTTTGTGTGTGTGTGTGTGTGTGTGTGTATATATTTTTTTTTTTATAAGAGGCAGGGTTTTGCTCTGTTGCCCAGGCTGGAGGACAGTGGCAATCACAGCACACTGCAGCCTCAAACTGCTGGGCTTGAGTGATCCTGCTGCCTCAGATTCCCAAGTAGCTGGCACTACAGGTACATGCCACTATGTTCAGTTAATTTTTTTTAAATTTTTTTGTAGAGATGTTACCCAGGCTGGTCTTGAACACCTGGCTTCAAGCGCTCTTCCCACCTAAGCCTACCAAAGTGCTAAGATTACAGGTGTGACCCACCGCACCTGGCCAACATTCACTTTTCTTGACATACACAAATCCTTTACCTTTTTCTTGATTGCTGATCAATACTTGAAGAGCAATGGCAGCTTCCACTTTCACAGGCATTTCTCTATCATCAATCAGACATCTTCTTGTTAGCTCTAAGGCCGTTTGAAGGTTCTGATCACTTTTGAACTTCACTTCACAAAAATAGTGAAGTACCCAGCAAGCCTTTTGTAAAAACACAGTGAGTTAGTGTAGATACCTTACCTTAAATTCCCCCAAGCTAATCTCTATTCCCTGAGTTCTGTGTGTGGGAATTTGGAGGCTGGCCAGTGGTAGACGTGTCCAGAGACAACACTAGACCAGTACTATGATCCCAAGTTACTCTTTGGCTGCATGACGTTTGTGTGGATAGCAAGATCTGAATGCAAAACACAGACAGACACTGCTACCAGACACAGATGAAACCTATGCACACATTACAGCAGCCATGTAAAGATTTACATTAAACAGAAACCTAAAATAAAACAGCCTTCAAAGGGAACATTTCAAAGTTTCAAGATAAAAGTCCACAGAATCATTCATTACAAGACAAAAGTATATAAATAATGCAGCTTTAAAACATACCCTTGCTCTCATGTAGCCTAGTTCACTGCTGAAGAGAGGGAATACATGATTCTGCAACATGTATTCCATCTGATCTTTATAGATCTTTTTCTGTAAATATAAACAACAGTTATTTTGATACAGTTCCAAATATAATCATCTCAATTTCCAAACAGATATAACACTGTTAAAAATGACTATTAATGTTACATATATTTATGCTCATTCTTTGAACCCCAGAATCCACAACCAATTTTCTTATTCCAGAACTTCACCACCAAAAACCACTAAACACATTTTTACATGCTTTTATATTCCTTGATTAGAAAGCCATTATGCCAAATCTTAAACAGCAATAGTGTTTGAGTGTTGTAAGTTTGGTTAATTTTATTTGTTACTATGAAACTTTTATAATTAAAAAACTTCTCTGATAAAGTTTCTGGTTGAAAATAACATAACCTGAGAAAAATCCTGCTTTCAAACTAATAAACTGGCTATCTAAAAAGGCAGACTTTTTTTTTTTTTTTTTGAGACTGAGTCTCACTCTGTCGCCCAGGCTAGAGTCCAGTGGCACAATTTTGGCTCACTGCAACCTCCACCTCCCGGGTTCAAGTGATTCTCTAAAAAGGCACTCTCAATATTCAAGGTGAGTATTTTCTAAGTGCAAAGAAGCTTTTTACAAGAGTTCCTTAAACTGCACATTAAATCAACATTAAAAATGTAAGACACTTATATATCGACACTTACATAATCAAACATGACAACTTAATGCAATGTGAGACCCTGGACTGGGTCATGGAACAGAAAAACAGACACAGTGGGAAATCTTGTGAAATTTTAAAAAGGTCCATAGATTAGTTGATAGTATCAACTCAAAATCAACTTCATGTTTTTGATAACTGTGCCTCTACCTATGTAAGGTATTACCCCTAAGTGAAGCTGAGTGAAAGGTAAGAATAAACTTGAATGTGCCAAGAGAACTCACTTAATTCTCAGCCTTCTATACCACAAATGATTAGAATGTCTTTAATATATACTTTATAAACAAAGAGAAGGATGGGTGAACACGTATAGAAAAGATGAAAGACGGCCAGGTGCAGTGGCTCACGCCTGTAATCCCAGCATTTTGAGAAGCCGAGACGGGTGGATCACCTGAGGTCAGGAGTTCCAGACCACCTGGCCAACATGGTGAAACCCCGTCTCTACCGAAAATACAAAAATTAGCTGGTGTGGTGGCAGATGTCTGCAGTTCCAGCTACTTGGGAGGCTGAGGCAGGAGAATCTCGCTTGAACTCAGGAGGTGAAGATTGTAGTGAGCAAAGATCACACCACTGCACTCCAGCCTGTATGAGAGTGAGGCTCCATTTCCAAAAAACGAAAAGATAAAAGATACAATGACTAAATATTCTATGAATATTTAGTGCCTGGCTTTAGAATGTAAAGATTTCTAACAACTCAATTATAAGAGACAACCCGATTAAAAATGGGCAAGGGTCAGGCATGGTGGCTCACGCCTGTAATCCTGGCACCTTGGGAGGCTGAGGCGGGCGGATCACCTGAAGCCAGGAGTTCCAAGACCAGCCTGGCCAACATGGCAAAACCCCATCTCTACTAAAAATACAAAAATTTGGCTGGTGGTGGGCACCTGAGGCATAAGTATCCTCATGGTTGCAGTGAGTCGAGACTGTGCCACTGCACTCCAGCATATAGGGAGGTGGGGCTGGAAAGCTCAGCTTCTTGGGAGGCTAAGGCAGGAGAAGCACTTGAACCCGGGAAACTGGTGGCTGCGAGCCGAGATCTCACCACTGCACTCCAGCCTAGGTGACAGAGCAAGACTCCATCTCAAAAAAAAAAAAATCAAACAAACAAAAACAAAGGCAAGCAATGTTTTTGGAGCAAGCAATTTGAATAGATATTCTCTAAAGAAAATATACAAATGGACAATAAGCACATGAAAAGTTTCAAAGCCACAAAGAGATACTACTTCACATTCACTAGGATGGCTATAATCAAAATATACTGCTGGTAGAAATATAAAATGGTATAGGTATGTTGGAAAATGGTCCTGCGGTGTCTCAGATTATGACCAGCAATTCATACTCCTGGGTACAGACCCATGAAAAATGAAAACATTATGTCCACATAAAAACTTAAACATGAATGTTAACAGCAACATTTGTAGTAGCCAGAAAGTAGAAACAATTAATGAATGAGTAAATAAAATGAGGTATATTAATATAATGAAATATAATTTGGCAACAAAAAGGAAAAAGTACTGAAACATGCTACAACACGGATAATCCTTGAAAACATTACACCAAATTAAGTCACCCAAAAAGGGCTACATATTCTATGATTCCATTTATATAAAATACCCAGAATAAACAAATCCATAGAAAAAACGTGGACTATAGGTAGCCTAGGGCTGGGAGATTTGGGGTGAAATGTGGAGTGACTGCTAATGTATACAGAGTTCCTTCTGGGGGTGATAGTTACACAACTGTGAATAAACCATTGAGCTGTACACTCTATAAGGCTGCTATTTTTTATTTTTATTTTTTGAGACGGAGTCTCTGTCACCTGGACTGGAGCGTAGAGTGCAGTGGCATGATCTCAGTTCACTGCAGCCTCCGCCTCCTGAGTTCAAGTGATTCTCCTGCCTCAGTCTCCCAAGTAGCTGGGATTACAGGTGCCCACCACCATGCCCGGCTGATTTTTGTATTTTTAGTAAAGACGGGGTTTCACCATGTTGGCCAGGCTGGTCTCCAACTCCTGACCTCAGGTGATCCCCCCTCCTTGGCCTCTCAAATAGCTGGGATTACAGGCGTAAGCAACCACACCTGGCCTATTTTTTATTTTTATAGAGATGGGGTCGCACTATGTTGCCCAGACTGGTCTCCTGGGCTCAGGCAATCTGCCTGCCTCAGCATCCCAAAGTGCTGGGATTATAGAAGTGAGCCACTGTGCCTGGCTGGCTGTTTATTTTTAAAAACTACTTGCATACTCATGCACATACAAACACACTAAAGAATACCTTCAGAAGTATTTCAGCTAAAGAGCCAATCATATGCAGGGCTCCATCTTTTTTTCGAGGGTCAGCATTTGGTTCTGTAAGAATCTGGTAACAAAATCCCATAGTCTTTTGCAGTACCTAGATTAAAAGAGAAAAGTACTGTTATTGAATAGGCCAACAGTCCTTAAAAAACATACTAACAAAATGACTCACATGACTAACATGTAAAACTGAGTGTATAGTTGAATAAATGTTAAATAATACAGCAAAAGTTATCTAAACATTAAATAAGCCTACCTCTTTCCTCTTACTACAGGCTGTAAACAAAAGTGTCTGGGCAGCAGTGGTAGGAGAAATGAAATCTTCAAATACATCTAGAGAACAAGTTTAAAATTAAGACAATAAATATTAATTTCTTCACCAAAGCATTAAAAAAATTGCTTAATCTTTACATATGAAAATGATCCCAGATCCCCTTATAATTTTGCAAAAGCAGAAT
The DNA here is from genome assembly GCF_000951045.1 of Mandrillus leucophaeus. Lineage (NCBI taxonomy): Eukaryota > Metazoa > Chordata > Mammalia > Primates > Cercopithecidae > Mandrillus > Mandrillus leucophaeus. Next base: position 511,067 of record NW_012106720.1, read on the forward strand.
TCAATGTCTTTTCTGTACAAATTAAATGTTTTTATTTGCTTGTTTGTTTTGAGATGGAGTCTCGTTCTGTCACTCAGGCTGGAGTGCAGTAGGGTGATCTCGGCTCATTGCAACCTCCAACTCCCAGGTTCAAGCAATTCTCCTGCCTCAGCCTCCCAAGTAGCTGGTTTACAGGTGCCTGCCACCATGCCTGGCTAATTTTTGTGTTTTTAGTAGAGATGGGGTTTCACTATATTGGCCAGGCTGGTCTCAAACTCCTGACCTCAAACGATCTTCCCACCTAGGCCTCCCAACATGTTGGGATTTACAGGCCTTAGTCAACGCACCTGGCCTATGCATATTAAATGTTAATCCATTAATTCCTCCTAATAGTTTTTGTTTTTGTTAACTCAGAACTTAGCAGTTTAAATCATACATATGAAACACTACTGATGTTAGAATTTTCACAACAGGGTCACAAAAGTACAAGCTGCGAAAAGCACAGATGACTTGGTAAGAAGGACCAATACTCAACATTATTAGCCAAATTACAGTTCTTTAGTTCTGTACAAGGACATCATGTGACTCCAACTTCCAAGATGTGTTTTCTCATTTCCCACTCATATGATAGCTAACATAAGATCCAAAAGTATAGTTGAGACATTTAGTGTTGAGGTGTAATCTTAAATATCTAACAGTTTTGGCATTCAGTAATAAAAACTTAACAGTACTGAATTTGTGTCTGCTAAAAACAAGATTATCATTATCAAATATCATAATTAATAAATAGCCCCAAAAAGGACTACACAAGGGATCAATTACATTAAAACACCAAAGAAGATACATAATACCCCCTAGGTTGGCTACACACAATCACTGTAATCTTAATTACTGACATTTTTTGTTTCTAAAAATGTGAAAATTCCTCACCAAACTTCATGCGTATATATTCATAAGGGTCTTCTTGCCAAAGTTCCTCATCAGCATCTGTGTAGCACATCAATGGAAAAATAACATCTTGGATAATGCCCTGCAATTTAAAAGTTAAGAAAACAATAGCCATCAATTTTCAAATTTAAACCTTCAAATTTCCTTTAAGTATTAAAACCAAAGTAACACTATATGTATTTTAAAGTTTAATATCAAACGTTAGTAATGCATTTAATGTGTTCTAAGATCAACTATCAAACTTTCCCTCTCTGTAATAATTATAAGATATACATGTACATAGGTCGCAATTAAGTATTCTAAATAAATATAATTTAGTCTATAAAATCCTATAGCTCTAAATAAAGCACATAAATTATTCATAGAAATAGCAGGTAAGTCACTTATCCTAGAAACGAATCTGGTGAAATAAATTTCCTTGGCTACTCCAAATTACATGATAAAATATAATCATAGTCCAATAGTAAGAACTTAAATTACAAGTTTGAAGAAAACAGTTTTGGATTTTAAAAGATAAGTTGGATATTCACTAAACTCTCATAACTTTATGTCAGAGTGTTTTCTCTCCTTTTTCTGCTATACTCTCAAAACAATCACCAGAAGTAGACTAAGTAACATAACTCAACAAACATGCAATTTTTCAACCTTTATGACAATTGATGTTATTTCTATTATATTTGCTATAAAAACATTTCAGATAAAAATTATTACTTGTATATGGGGCTTCAGATTCTTCCAGGTGAGAGCATGAGAAACTCCTTGATTAATATAATTTAATGTCTGTTGTAAAACTCGAGGAGCCATATATTGCTTCTCCTTGTACTGATACAACACCTTCAGTAAAACCTTGGGAAAAAATTTTCGATCAAAAGCAATGTTCAAATAGAAATTTCAACCACTTACAAGCCAGTAAAAACAGTTAACACATATCTTAATGTCCAGCTCATCATCAAGAAAAACAACTGTATACTTTGAAAAATAATTTAACTCATTTCTGATTAAGAAAAGAGAAAACTATATGCTATCTTCGTTTTTCTGGTGTTTTTGTTGTTGTTGTTAGAGACAGTGTCTCACTACGGTGTTCCGGCTGGTCTCTAACTCCTGGCCTCAAGCGATTCTCCCATCTCAGCCTCCCGAAGTGCTGGGATTACAGGTGTAAGCCACCACACCTAACCCATATGCTACCTACTGAAAAATCACAGTATTGGGAGAAAACCCTATCTTGTTAAAGCCATCTTCTGGGAAAACCTTACCCGAAGCAGTCAACTGCCTATTTAGCATCTGTCAATAGTTCTCACTCTACTTCATGTTTCAGATCATCGATAATGCAAAATGTGGTCCACAACCTCTAGTGGTCCCCAAGACTATTTCAGAGGATCTACTAGTTTAAAGCTACTTTCACAATAATGTTATCTTTTTCTTTTTTTAAAAAACTGTGTTTTGAGTAAATCAGTATTTGCATCAATGGTACAAAACCATGGTGTTAAATGTTCTGTTGCCTTATTTGAATCAAGAGAGTATGATATTAAAATCAGTGTATTTTTATTTACTTATTTATTTATTTGAGATGGAGTTTTGCTCTTGTTGCCCAGGCTGGAATGCAATGGCATGATCTCGGCCCACCGCAACCTCTGCCTCCCAGGTTCAAGTGATTCTCCTGCCTCAGCCTCCTGATTATAGGCATGTAATTAGCCATCATGCCCGGCTAATTTTGTATTTTTAGTAGAGACAGGATTTCTCCATGTTGGTCAGGCTGGTCTCGAACTCCTGACCTCAGGTAATCTGCCTTCCACAGCCTCCCAAAGTGCTAAGATAACAGGCGCGAGCCACCACTCCCGGCCAAGTCACTGTATTCTTTACAGCCATATTCTTATAGAACAAGTTTTTCCTAAGTTTTTTTTGTTGTTGTTGTTAAAGACAGAGTTTTGCTGTGTCTCCCAGGCTGGAGTGCAGTGGCGTGATCTCAGCCCACTGCAACCTCTGCCTCCTGGGTTCAAGCCATTCTCCTGCCTCAGCCTCCCCAGTAGCTGGGATTACAGGCACACACCACCACACCCAGCTAATTTTTGTATTTTTAGTAGAGACAGTGTTTCACCATGTTGGCCAGGCTGGTCTTGAACTCCTGACCTCATCATCTGCCCGCCTTGGCCACCCAAAGTGCTGGGATTACAGGTGTGAGCTACTGCACCCAGCCAAGAATATATGTAATGACAAGAAAAATTATGATTACTCAATGAGAAGTATACATACAGCCATTCTACTACATACCAAAGTACAATGGTTACAACACTTGGGAGGTTGAGTTGCAAGCTGAAATAGTCTCTTATTCCACGAAACACTACATTATGCTTGAAAGAACAACTGATAGACAATAGTTATTGAGACTATGAATACGGCAGATTTTTCTCAAAAACGAATAAAATGAGTACATCATTTCAAGGAAAATTGCTGACAATATGTTACTTGTGTTAAAATTTGAGGTTTCAAGCAAAAATTAGAATTATGGGCCAGGCGCGGTGGCTCACGCCTGTAATCCCAGCAGTTTGGGAGGCCGAGGCAAGTGTTCACCTGAGGTCAGGAGTTCAAAACCAGCCTGACCAATATGGAGAAAACTCATCTCCACTAAAACTTCAAAATTAGCCGAGTGTGGTGGTGCATGCCTATAATCCCAGCTACTCGGGAGGCTGATGAGGCAGGAGAATCGCTTGAACCCGGGAGGCAGAGGTGGCAGTGAGCCAAGATTGTGCCACTGCACTCCAACCTGGGCAACAAGAGAAAAAGAAAAAAAAAAATATTTCCGTTAACATGTAACAGGCCTGTTATTATTTTTTAAATGAACTGCTTACTCTTATTTTAATTTCTAAATGATAAATATCACTAGGTCTAACTCACATAAATGAGAACTCAATGGTATCATAAGTAATTTGAACATAAAGAGATCCTGAGACCAAAAATGTTTGAGACCTGGTACAGGGTCCAAACATGCACTCTTTAGAAGTCAAAGAAACTAGAAATAAGCAATATATAAATTAACTTAAAGATACCATGTTTTCACTTAGAAAAACTAAAAACAGACTTACTTGCTGGACACCAACAGCAAATGCCTTCAGAAATACTTCAGCAAATTCATTATACTCCTTGGAAACATTGCCAGGGCTTCCATATCTAAAAGAACATCAAAATGCCCATTGTTTCTTTATAATGCTTTATGCTAGCACTTTAAAGCAAAACCTTAATAAATTAATTTAAATCACCATATATGGATGAGATTACCTTTCAAAAAGTCTTGCTAAAATATGTAAGGCCCACTTCTTGCATTTCCACCATGGTAACTCAGGTCGATCATCTTCTTCAACTTGAAGTGTTTCCTTTAAAGAGACACTTATTTAATGATAGAGATAACACAATATAGGAGGAACAGCATGAGATGAGAACAGATTGACAAAAATGTGAATGCTTCTCTAATGTTGGCCTTTTTTTTTTTTTCTTTGTGAGACAGAGTCTTGCTCTGTCACCCAGGCTGGAGTGCAGTGGTGCCATTTCAGCTCACTGCAAGCTCTGTCTCCCGGGTTCAAGCCATTCTCCCGCCTCAGCCTCCCAAGTAGCTGGGACTACAGGCATTCCCCCACCACGCCCAACTTATTTTTTGTATTTTTAGTAGAGATGGGACTTCACCGTGTTAGCCAGGATGGTTTCGATCTTCTGACCTCGTGATCTGCCCGCCTCAGCCTCCCAAAGTGCTGGGATTACAGGCGTGAGCCACCACGCCTGGCCTGATGTTGGCCTTTCATAGTAGAAGGTTAGACTTGGAAAAGTATTAACCCTATTTAAATCCAAGAGGCATCCTCACTGCTTCACTAGTTGGTTATAAAAGATGCTTTTTAAAATTCTTCTACAAGCTTAAAACCAAACACTTTAGTCAAGATCTAAATAGTATAGTCAAGGCCACGACAATTGTAGCTTAATCAAAATCAGTATATTTCATAATGGAAAGGGCATGAGAAACTCCATTTCGGAAATCTAGTTTCAGGTATATAAGTATAAATGTGCAAGGATTTGTGTACAAGAATACTAATTCTATTTGTAATGAAAAAAAATTGCCAAGAACCTGAACATTCATTAATAAGGGAATGTTTAATTATGGAAGATCCATAAAAGATTATTACACAATCGGCCGGGCGCGGTGGCTCAAGCCTGTAATCCCAGCACTTTGGGAAGCCGAGACGGGCGGATCACGAGGTCAGGAGATCGAGACCATCCTGGCTAACACGGTGAAACCCTGTCTCTACTAAAAAATACAAAAAACTAGCCGGGCGAGGTGGTGGGTGCCTGTAGTCCCAGCTACTCAGGAGGCTGAGGCAGGAGAATGGCGTAAACTCGGGAGGCGGAGCTTGCAGTGAGCTGAGATCCGGCCACTGCACTCCAGTCCGGGCGACAGAGTGAGACTCCGTCTCAAAAAAAAAAAAAAAAAAAAAAAAAAAAAAAAAAAAAAAAAAAAAAAAAAAAAAAAAAGATTATTACACAATCACTGAAAGAAGGAACTGGATCATTATATATTAACCTAAGACATCCATAACATATATATATATATATATATTTTTTGAGACAGAGTCTTGCTCTGTCGCCAGGCTGGAGTGCAGTGGCACAATCTCGGCTCACTGCAAACTCCGCCTCCCTGGTTCAAGTGATTATCCTGCCTCAGCCTCCCCAGTAGCTGGGATGACAGGTGCGCGCCACCACGCCCAGCTAATTTTTGTATTTTTAGTAGAGACGGGGTTTCACCATGTTGGCCAGGATGGTCTCGATCTCCTAATCTCATGATCCGCCTGCCTCAGCCTCCTAAAGTGCTGTGATTACAGGCATGAGCCACTGCGCCCAGCCTATCCATAGCATATTTTTCAAGTAGGATAAGGAAGTGAACATACAGAGCAAGTGAACACTCTCATACATTGCTAGTGAGAGTAATGCTACAGCCACTTTGGAAGCTACTTACAAAGTAAAACATACACCTACCCTATGACCCAATTCCTTTCTTTGATATTTATGCAAGAGTGTGAAAAACATGTGACCACAAAAAGACACGTAAGAATGTTCATAGCTTTACCTTTAATACTGAAAAAGTAAAACTACCCAGATGGCCATCAACATACACAAATTGTGATATATCTATACAATGGGATACCACTTAGCAATAAAATATAATAAATACCACTACACAACATGAAAGAATATTATAAATATATTAAGTGAAAGAAGCCAGGAACAAAAGATTACTTAATAAGTTCTAAAACAGATGAAATCTATTGTGCAGGAAATGAGATGATGGCAGAGATGACTAGAACCAGCCATGAGCAAACATTCTGAGATGATGGTTAGATGGGTACATATAATTGTGTTAACTCACTGAATTGTTTATTTATAATCGGTACACAGATTATAAATTATACCACAAAAAGGCACACAATGTGTATATGAGACCTTTAAAAGTTATATTTTATATCTATTAAATGTGCACAGAAAAATATACACCAAACTAGTTTCCTATGGAGTGTGTAGAAATGTTGTTTCTTATGCATTGTTCGTAAATCTTTTTGAAACAAATCTTAAAAAAAAAAAATTAGCCGGGCGCGGTGGCTCACGCCTGTAATCCCAGCACTTTGGGAGGCTAAGGCGGGTGGATCACGAGGTCAGGAGATCGAGACCATCCTGGCTAACATGGTGAAACCCTGTCTCTACCAAAAATACAAAAAATTAGCCGGGCGTGGTGGCGGGCACCTGTAGTCCCAGCTACATGGGAGGCTGAGGTAGGAGAATGGCGTGAACCCAGGAGGCAGAGCTTGCAGTGAGCTGAGATCCGGCCACTGCACTCCAGCCTGGGCGACAGAGCGAGACTCCGTCTCAAAAAAAAAAAAAAAAAAAAAAAAATTAAACTACAAAATAGGACTTTGGTCTCACTTATGCGATTAACAATATTATATTGGCTAAATTACATAACCCTCCCATGTCTAAGTTTAAAATAAAAGTCAGAAGGAATTTTGAGGGTTAAATGAGTATATATTAATAACAGTACATAAAACACACTAGGTAGGCTGGGCGCGGTGGCTCACGCCTGTAATCCCAGCACTTTGGGAGGCTGAGGCAGGTGGATCACAAGGTCAGGAGTTCAACACCAGCCTGGCCAAGACGGTGAAACCCTGTCTCCACGAAAAATAAAAAAATTAGCCAGGCATGGTGACGGGCACCTGTAATCCCAGCTACTTGGGAGGCTAAGGCAGGGAACTGGTTGAACCTGGGAGGCAGAGGTTGCAGTGAGTTGAGATCACACCACCACACTCCAGCCTGGGTGACAGAGTAAGACTGTCTCAAAAAAACAAAACAAAACACAACAAAACAGGGTATTCAGTAATCTGTAAATTCCCATATATCTCTAGAAAACTAGACTATAGGCTGGGCGTGGTGGCTTATGCCTGTAATCACAGCACTTTGGTAGGCTAAGGTGGGCAGATCACCTGAGGTCAGAAGTTTGAGACCAGCCTGGCCAACATGGTGAAACTCCATCTCTCTAAAAACACAAAAATTAGCCCGACTTGGTGGCACACATCTGTAGTCCCAGCTACCTGGGAAGCTGAAGCATGAGAATCGCCTGAACCCAGTAGGCAGAGGTTGCAGTGAGCCGAGATTGCACCACTGCACTCCAGCCTGGGCAACAGGAGTGAAACTTCATCTCGGAAAAAAATAAAAAAAAAAGAAAACTAGACTATAAAGAAAAATTGTAGTAATTTTAAAAATTTTGATTATAAAAATAACACAACTGGACAACTCTGAATGTACTAAAAACTACCAAGTTGTACTTTAAAAGAATAAATTTTATGGTATGTGAGTTATTTCTCAATAAAGTTATTATGAGAAAATAACTACAAAGTTTGGCCAATTTGTAAAGCAAGTTCTTCCTCTGTACGTGGGCATCTGACAAATTAACTAGGCTAAGAGCCAGCTATGAGCTCTTAATTTAAGAACTCAGAAGAAACAGAAGATTTAGGATGAAACAAAAGGATAACAGAAGCACTTAACCAATAATATATTTTTAAAAACACCTTTTACAACTCTTTACACTGAGTAAATGTACATATATAATGCATATGTAAACAAATGAAAAGGTACCTCTAATCTAGAGAAAAACACATCACATATTATAGAAGTTCATAAAGAGTGTTAGAGGAAACACCAGTTAGAGTCTTCAAAAGACCATTAAATATTCATATGTAGTAATATAAGAGAACATATAGAAACTTACATTAGGTACATCCCTGTTCACAACAGTCTTTAAAATTTCTATCCATTCTGTCAGGTTCTGTTGGTTTATCAGTTCCAGTGGTAGTGTATACTAAATAAAAGTCAAGAATTAATATTTCAAAATCCCTGCTAAAGAAAATCCCACTTCTTTTTACTCTTCACAATGCCTACCAAAAGTATTTCATTCAATCCACATTTCCTACTTTTAGTACACAGGCAAATTCCTTTGCTTGTTATCTATAATGGTAAACAGTGAGTGGGCATCCTTGCCATATTCCCATTTTACTGGGATATCTTATTTTCACCATAAGGTGTGATATTTATTGTAGACTTTTAATGAACAACTTTCATCAAGTTAAGAAAGATTCTATTTTAGGATTCTAACAGTTGTTTATTTTTTTCAAAGCAGACATAGTTATTTAATTTTATGAAATGCTTTATCTGACATCCATAAAGATAGTTACAGGTCTCTATTTTAATGTGATGTAAGGGTTAATTTAAAAATTAATTTCTTACTGTCGATCCACTCTTGTATGCCTGGGATAAATCCTATCTCTCAGTAGGCCAATAAAACAGATAACCAATTTGGGATTTTAGGACATCTATTTTCACAAGTGAGATGGGGCTATATTTTTACAACAGGGTATGCTAGTCTCAAAGAACGAGTTGAGAAACTACTTTGTCCTATTCCCTATGCCCTATGATAGTTTTCAAAAAGACCTATTATTTAATCCAAAAGTTATGATCCTCAGAGTTAGAAAAAATATTGAAAAGACTAGTGTTTATTCAAATTACTTAACAAAAGAATCATGTAAGAGTCCAACAGAACAGCATTAAGGTGCCCTTAGATTCATAGTGGCAGATAATTGAATGTCTTTAAAGATCTAGCAAAGACATACAAAATCCAACCAAAGAATAGAGTTAGGCAAGTACAATCTTAGTGGAGGTGAAGTCATAGATCTTTCTTCCTTTTTTTTAAGAGACCAGGTCTCGCTCTGTGAGGATGGAGTGCAGCCTTGAACTCCTGGCTTCAAGCAATCCTCCCACCTCAGCCTCCAGAATAACTGGGATTACAGGCTTATAGGTGCAAGCCACCGTGCCTGGCTCTGATCTATTTAAATGAGAGTTTTTAATGTAATGGTATGACTTGAGATAAACCCTTCTATGGTACACGGTACAACAAAAAGAACCAGAATTTTCCTGGTTTTTAAAAATCTGTTTTACAAGTAATTACATTTCACTGCAAATACTGACCCAACCATTTCTTTAGTGGGTATCTTTTATCCTAGAAAAATTTAGAACAACATACAGAAATAATAAAAGCCATTACTGTATACCAGTAAAGCCCACTGATTTAGTATTTTTGTGACAAGTTTAGGAATAGGTTTTGTATTGAGACAATCTATGTATATTTTGCATGTTAAGTATGTGTTAGACTTCAACTGTAATCAAGTAACTGGTTTTCAGATTCATTAACTTTTTTTTTTTTTGAGACGGGTTTTTGTTCTTGTTGCCCATGCTGGAGTGCAGTGGCATGATCTTGGCTCACCGCAACCTCCACCTCGCACGTTCAAGCTTTTCTCCTGCCTCAGCTTCCCGAGTAGCTGAGATTACAGGCATGCACCACCACACCCGGCTAATTTTTTTGTGTTTTTAGTAGAGACGGGGTTTCTCCATGTTGGGTCAGGCTGGTCTCGAACTCCCCTCCTCAGGTGATCCGCCCACCTCGGCCTCCCAAAGTGCTGGGATTACAGGTGTGAGCCACCGCGCCTGGCCCAGATTCATTGATTCTTAAGGTGAAAGACAGTTTCTAAACTGACTAATTTGATTGCAGTGGATGGTTTAAGAGAATTAGACATTGCCCATTTGCAATTTAAGATTTATCAGGGGCCTGGCACGGTGGCTCATGCCTGTAAGCCACAGGCAGGCCAAGGCAGGCGATCATGAGGTCAGGAGTTCGAGACCAGCCTGACCAACATGGTGAAACCCTGTCTCCACTAAAAATACAAAAATTGGCCAGGCATGGTGGCACGTGCCTGTAACCCCAGCTACTCAGGAGGCTGAGGCAGGAGTATTGCTTGAATCTGGGAGGAGGAGGTTGCAGTGAGCCGAGATCACACCACTGCACTCCAGCCTGGGCGACAGAGCGAGACAGTCTCAAAAAAAAAAAAAAAGATTCATTAGGGTTGTTTATGTATTTGGGGAGGAAGTATGTTTGTTTAGACTTATAATTTTGGCAATTTATGTTTTGCTAGAAAACCGTCCACTTAATGTAGATTTTAAAATTAACTATTATTCAGATGCTGAAATTCTTTGTTAATTCTTAATGTGGTAAATGACAGACTAACTTTTTATATATAAAAACTGCTTCATAGATATTACCTGAACAAGAGCATAGAAGATCTTGAATATTTGTTTCTGGATGAGGACAGACTGATCAGACTGGTCAGAAAGAAGCTGGATAAAACGATCCTTTAGAACTGGCAGAAAATGCTGCATTGCTGCTACCAATGGACTCCGCTCTTCTGGTTTTTTATACCTTTGAGTAGGAATACAAACTAATTCTGTAAGAATTTATTTCCACAATTTTATATATATTTAAACTATGCATTTATTTCCACAAATATTATCAAATACTTCCTAACCAATTTAGAAAAAGAAAAATATCTAGAACAAAACCATAAAAAGAAAGCATCTTGAATAAAACCTTAAGTAAAGATTATCCAGTATTTTCTGAATATGTATTATGAGGTCAATAATCTTCAAGGCGCACATGAGTATCCTCACTTTTATAGTTGAGGAAACTGAGGCACAGACGTTAACTATCTTTCTCAGTATTACATAGTTAGGCATGAACCTAGGCAACTGGAATAGGTTATTGACCTCATAATAATAAATGTTCAGAAAATACTAGATAATCTTTACTCAAGGTTTTATTCAAGATGCTTTCTTTTTACGGTTTTGTTCTAGATATTTTTCTTTTTCTAAATTGCTTAGGAAGTATTCGATTATATTTGTGTAACTAGTAGCAGCTGATAAATAAAACTGATTATATTTACCATCCGTAAGTAATTTACATACCAACAGCATTAAGGCAGAAGTGGTATACATAAAGCAGAAAATACTTTATTTCTAAAAGCATCATAAACCAGAAGTTCTTCCATTAACCCAAAGGGCAACAAAATGTGACCAACGGGCTATCAATTATGAGCCAAGATCGTGCCACTGCACTACAGCCTGGATGACAGAGAGACTTGATCTCAAAAAATATATATATTGTTAAAAAGCCTGTTGAGGGTTGGGCACGGTGGCTCACGCCTCTAATCCTAGCATTTTGGGAGGCCGAGGCGGGCAGATCATGAGGTCAGGAGACCAAGACCATCCTGGCCAACACGGTGAAAACTCGTCTCTACTAAAACACAAAAAATTGGCCGGGCGTGGTGGTGGGCACCTGTAGTCCCAGCTACTCGGGAGGCTGAGGCAGGAGAATGGCACGAACCCAGGAGGCGGAGCTTGCAGGGAGCCACTGCACTTCAGGCTGGGCAACAGAAAGAGACTCCGTCTCAAAAACCAAAAAACAAAAAACCAAACAATCAAATTTATAACTATACAAAAGCAATTCCAGTATCCTCTTTTTTTTATTTTTTATTTTTGGAGAAAATGCCTCACTGTCACCCAGGCTGGAGTGCAGTGGTGATCATGGCTCACTGAAGCCTCAACCTTCCAGGTTCAAGCTATCCTCCCACCTTAGCCTCTTGAGCAGCTGGGACTACAGGCATGTGCCACCACACCCGGCTGATTACTTTCTTTTTTTTTTTTCTGCAGAGAAAGGGATAGAAACGGGTTCCACTATGTTGCCCAAACCGGTCTCAAACTCCCGGGCTCAAGTGATTTGCCTGCCTCAGCTTCCCAAAGTGTTGAGATTACAGGATGAGCCACTGCTCCCAGCCCCAGCTTCCATTATTAAGGAGTCAATAGACAGACTAAATTTGTAAAATACAGATTACTGATTATAGAAATCATTATTCTAAGAGCCACAGCTTATCTTTCTGGAATAGATACTATCAAAACAGCTTTAACTTGGTTTTCCATAACACATCCCAGTTGTATTTATTGGTACCCCTCTTCCTTAAGAGAGAAAATATAAAGAATTGAGTGAGTACATTTTAAAATGATAATGGGAGACTCTTTTTAAAAGCTAGATTTTTTTTCCTACCAGTTGAAATGAGTAACAAAGTAAATCACCAGGAATAAAAAATACAAAAAGGAATGTTCACATTAACAATGACTGCTAAAGCTATTAACACAATCTACTGACAAATTATTTCAAATATTACTTTAATGTGCTAAGAAATTATACCTAGCATATATTTTAAAAGTTTATCTATACCTTCGAGTTGATAAAATAACAATTCACGAAAGAAAGCCATTTGTACTCTCCAATCTGATTATACAAACTACAAGTATACACAAAATTCCCTTTAAACACTAACTAATATGATGCAGCTCTCTCTATTTATGCATCACAGGTCCATCACCCACCCTAAGAGACTTTAAATACTTGTTCTGCATCAGATATTCTCTCCTACCTCCCTCAATACCCTGAATAGTGGACTGGGAGTTGAGTGGTACTAGTTGTCAATCTAAGCTAATGAGTAAAAAATTACGGTACCAAACTTATTACTACCCTGTAAGACCTGAACATTCCTGAAAGTATGAAAATATGACACTAATAAAATTCTACTACCACAAGGCTGTGATGTGTCAAACTGGAGAACCATACTCACAGAAAATCCTTAAATACTAGTCTTATCACTATTCTGTTAAAAAAAATTTTTCAGTGGTTCTTAGTATCTAAAAGATCATATCCAAATTTCCCATTCTGGCACTCAAAACCCTCTTTAACATGGTCCCAATTTACCAGTCCAAAATTATTCCCAACCTCTCACTGGGAATTATCAATACCATTAAGCAGTCTCCTCACTACCCACTAAAGACAGGTTCTCACATTTCCGTCTCTTTCTTTGTTCATACCACTCCATATGGTGTGACACGCCTTCCTCTTCATGTTCTTTGTGTTCCTTCAACTGACAAGCATTTCCTGAGATCTGTGCTCCTGAGGACCACCACAAATTCCAATTTTTCCATAAATTTTCTTAGAACTGCTTCAGTCCACACAGATCCCTTGTGAACACCTTGTGCTTTACAACGAAACACTGACTGAAAATGAACTGAATTCCAATGATGTAGCAGCCTCCTGTATCTCCCATTTAAAAATCCCTGTCATATTCCCTCCTGCTAAGATTATGGGACAGGACGGACTTGAACCTCCTCAATGATATTGACAGCTTATTGCTTTTATTTTCTCCAATTTTAGTCACTCAGACTAAACTGTAACAGAACTGTAACAGCTGGAACATTCCTTAGCAGGAAGATGGGTATCTGGTGGGAACACAAGAAAACACCAGTACCAATGCTGTAAATGGTATTGTTTCTCTCCTGCTCAGAGAACAAAAGCAGCAGTTCATCAGCCACTTTGAGATGGGACCCAAAGAGAGTATCGGAGGCTAACTATAAGTCCCAGAATTAGAGGGCTCACAATGGCATCTGTGTAGCTGTTAGGACTGGCAATAAAGTCACCATCATGGTATAAAACTCTTCCTTATGCCTTCCTCATAATATCCTATCAAACCTTTTCAAGTGCCTATCAACTACAGACTTAAAAAACTCCTTCAACATGTGGCCTACCACTCTCAGTGCTATACCTCAACTTTCCAGGTTAGATCTTTTTTTCCTGATCCCTAAAACAAGATCTAAAATAATCACTTGGCCTAAAATCTTTTTTTCCTAATACTAATGACATATATGAACTATAATCTGCTTAAATATGCCAACAATGAAATAGGTGAGTGTGAATCCCCCAAAACACACTGATTAAAGAAGATCACATGAAATTCCAATGAATTCTCAAAGAATCAGAGGGAGGTTCCTAAACTGAGATAAAAACTCAAAGAAAAAAAGCCACAAGTAATAAAGAGCTTTAATCCTCAATGTATTCTGATCACCTTCACATTTTAGAAAACTTATCGGAAGGACTTTTATCAGCACGTATTGAGGAGCCCAGCTTTAGAGATACCTTAGTTTTTGAATAGGTAAAGAGACAACGATTAAGAAAAAAGGGCACAAGGAGTTTCTTAATAGAATAAAGAAACTGCAGAGTTAGAATGCTACTTCAAAAAGAAAAGAATAAATTGAAATTACCATATAATTCACTAATTTTATTATCTATAATTTTACATGTTCAAACTGGCTTAAATTTTCCCAACTTTTCCTACTTCTCAAAGCTCTACAGGAATTGAAAGAAACACTTACTCATAATTTTTCACAAGCTGATAAAGGCAAAGTAGAATTCCTAGCCAACAAGCACTGTTATCGGACTGAAGATAAAAGCCAATTTTGTCCACAATGGCAGTCCAGCGGCTTGGATAATCATGTTTGATGATGTGATGAATGCATGTAGTAAGCTGTACCCTGAAAGCCAAAAATAAACAGTAAGGAAAAAATCCTAACTAGGTAAGATTTTGCTAACTCATAGAAAGGAAAATAGAGTTTAGCCAAAATCTGATTTTAAAATAACCCATGTGATGTTAGATGTACACAGAATATATTTGATTCAGAATAAGTCACTGAGCAAAACGAAACTCAACAAATGTTACAAATACAGGTGTTTTATTTTTCATTCCTATCATCAATAAACAAGTTTCATTTAAGAACATCAATTAGGCTGGGTGTGCTGGCTCACGCCTGTAATCCCAGCACTTTGGGAGGCCCAGGCGGCAGATTACAAGGTCAAGGGATCAAGACCATCCTGGCCAACATGGTGAAACTCCATCTCTACCAAAAACACAAAAACTAGCTGGGCCTGGTGGTGCACGCCTGTAATCCCACTTACTCAGGGGGCTGAGGTCACTCTGCCCGGCCCACAAGTTTTATATGAGGTTTTTGGTTTCATCAATGTGAAATCAAACCACAGTAAGAAAATAAATTACAGGCCAGGCATGGTGGCTCACATCTCTAATCCCAGCACTTTGGGAGGCCTAGGCAGGTGGATCATTTGAAGTCAGGAGTTCCAGACCAGCGTGGCCAACATGGTAAAACCTTGTGTCTACTAAAAATACAAAAATTAGCCAGGGATGCTGGTGCACGCCTGTAATTCCAGCTACTCGGGAGACTGAGGCAGGAGGATTGCTTAATCCCGGGAGACAGAGGTTGCAGTGAGCCAAGATTTCGCTACCTCACTCCAGCCTGGGCGACAGAGTAAGATTCAATCTCAAAAAAAAAAAAGCTAAGGCATTCTCCTGTAATAGCATTTGTTGCGTAAGTTTTCTGCAACAAAAAAAAAACAGGGTTATATGTTCTGAAAAGACCTCAAAAGCCCCCCAGAAAAACAAAACACAGGCCGGGTGCGGTGGCTCCCTCCTGTAATGCCAGCACTTTGTGAGGCCAAGGCAGTTGGATCATGAGGTCAGGAGATCGAGACCATCCTTGGCAACATGGTGAAACCCCGTCTCTACTAAAAATACAAAAATTAGCTGGGCGTAGTGCTGTGTGCCTGTAATCCCAGCTACTCGGGGAGCTGAGAGGCAGGAAAATCGGTTGAACCCAGGAGGCAGAGGTTACAGTGAGCAAGGATCGCACCACTGCACTCCAGCCTGGCCACAGAGAGGGAGTCCATTTCAAAAAAACAAAAACAAACAAAAAACAAAAAACCTTGAAAGTTACATCCCTGCAGAAATGGGTAAATTTTAAAAACACATACCTGATGAGCTCAGGAGAATGGATAATGGCTTCTACAATATTTTCTCGAATACAATGGCGATCTTCTTCTGGAATAGTATAAGGGGATATATCCCCTGGTGCTGTTTCTCGATCAGGCCAATACTGTGTTATCATATTTTTCAAATAGATAACACCTAAAATACAGATCAGTTTGACAAAAGAATGTTTACTGTGAAAGTACTGTGAAAATTCCTTAAATGTTCATACCTCACGTATTTCTTTCAGACCACTATTTGTAAAGCTATGCTTTCATTAACAAAATACTACATTAAATTATTTTTAAAGTTGATAATGCACAAATTGAACACTCAGTTACAGCAATCATGCACAAGGTTATTACTAATCACATAGCGTAAGAAAACTCTGCAAATAACCCCAGAGAAAACTGGTTTTTTTTAACGTCACAACACTTTTTACCCTGTTTTCTATGGGAGAGTTAAATTAAATCAAATCAGTTTTCTAAATGAAGCCTCTCAAGACAAAACCATCATACACACCCCAACATAGCTTCTACAACTCATCACACAAAGGTAATAAAAAAAACAATTCTTATCACAGAAAAATCATAGCATACAAAGGTTCTTAATCTATAAATTTAAGTATTTCAATCCCATACCACTTCAAATTCAAATTATGTTATGGGAGAATTTACTGTGTTCAGAAATTACAGATTACTATTTTTCCGTCAGTTATCATACTGCTACCTTCGCACATTGCTATTTGACAAGTTAACAAACTGATGAAGTGGCAAAATCTAGGTTGCTAGCAATGCTTTTTACTCAGCACTTTCAGAGAGAGGGGGACAACAGAATCACAAATGTGTAAGATGTACTGTAAAGGGAAACTGTCCAAAATTAATTCTTAAATTCTGCAAAACACTGGATCGTCTCTAATTAGCAATTCTTATCTCGAGTCCTGTACTTTTTTTTTTTTTTGGCGACAAGAGTCTCGCTCTGCTGCCCAGGCTGGAGTACAGTGGCATCATCTGGGCTCACTGCAAGCTCCACCTCCCTGGTTCACGCCATTCTCCTGCCTCAGCCTCTGGAGTAGCTGGGACTACAGGCGCCCACCACCACACCCGGCTAATTTTTTGTATTTTTTTAGTAGAGCCGGGGTTTCACCATGTTAGTCAGGATGGTCTCGATCTCCTGACCTCGTGATCCGCCTGCCTCGGCCTCCCAAAGTGCTGGGATTACAGGCGTGAGCCACCGCGCCCGGCCTCGAGTCCTGTACTTATTTGAACAAGGATAACCGACAGAACTGGGATTTTTATATTCTAGTTTGCTTTAATTTAGGAATTAAATATTCGATCTTATAGTATTTCAAATAGATTAAGACTATATATTAAAATACCCCTCAACAAGGTATTTTTTTTTTTTTTTTGAGACAGAGTCTCGTTCTGTCGCCCAGGCTGGAGTGCAGTGGCCGGATCTCAGCTCACTGCAAGCTCCGCCTCCCGGGTTTATGCCATTCCCCTGCCTCAGCCTCCCGAGTAGCTGGGACTACAGGCGCCCGCCACCATGCCTGGCTAGTTTTTTGTATTTTTTTAGTAGAGACGGGGTTTCACCATGTTAGCCAGGATGGTATCGATCTTCTGACCTCGTGATCCGCCCATCTCGGCCTCCCAAAGTGCTGGGATTACAGGCTTGAGCCACTGCGCCCGGCCTCAACAAGGTATTTTTATGAGATGGAGTCTCGCTCTGTCGCCAGGCTGGAGTGCAGTAGTGCGATCTTGGTTCACTGCAACCTCTGACTCCCTGGTTCAAGCGATTCTCCTTGCCTCAGCCTCCCGAGTAGCTGGGATAACAGGCATGCACCACCATGCCCAGGTAATTTTTGTATTTTTAGTAGAGACGGGTTTTCACCTTTTGGCCAGGATGGTGTCGATCTCCTGACCTTGTGATCCGCCCGCTTTGGCCTCCCAAAGTGCTGGGATTTATAGGCGTGAGCCAACGTTTTAAGATAAACTACACCTACGATAAAGAGTCAAATAGGACCAACAAAATCCAGGTTATTACTACTACAGAATTTTGGTTCTTTTTCTCCAAAACAGAACAGAGACCAACATTAAGACCACACAACAGTCCCAATGTCTCTGGATGCAATCTCTGAATATTTCCATTCTAAGTAAAGAATGGGATATATATGCTTATGTGATTTGGAATGATAAACATTTTTTGCCCCATCAAAACAGAACTTGGTACTGCACTGTAAGGATCTCATGGCCGGGCGCGGTGGCTCACGCCTGTAATCCCAACACTTTGGGAGGCCGAGACGGGCGGATCACACGGTCAGGAGATCAAGACCACGGTGAAACCCCGTCTCTACTAAAAATACAAAAAATTAGCCGGGCGCGGTGGCGGGCGCCTGTAGTCCCAGCTACT
>NW_012106720.1:529572-558147 GCF_000951045.1 Mandrillus leucophaeus
TGGGGGACAGAGCGAGACGCCGTCTCAAAAAAAAAAAAAAAAAAAGGATCTCATGATTCAGTCTACTCTAGCCAGAATAGATACTCTAGCAAAGACAGAATGAACTAATCATTCGAAATCTAGCAGATGAAACCACCATATGCCATGCACTACAGAATCTCATTCCAAGAACATAATTTTTTTTTCTTTTTTGAGAGAGGGTCTCAAGTCTGTTGCCCAGACTGGAGTACAATGGCATAATCTCGGCTCAGCACAACCTCCATCTCCCAGGTTTAAGCGATTCTTCTGCCTCTGCCTCCCGAGTAGCTGGGATTACAGGTGCATACCACTACCACCCGGCTAATTTTTTTGTATTTTTAGTAGAGACAGGGTTTCACCATGTTGACCAGGCTGGTCTTGAACTCCTTACTTCAAATGATCCACCTTCCTTGGCCTTCCAAAGTGCTGGGATTATAGGTGTGAGCCACCGTGGCCGGCCCCAAGTATATAATTTTTAAATTAGTGATATTTTAAATTTTTTGACCAATTCCATAGTTTAACTGCTTCCAATTGTGTACACACTAAAACAATTTCCCAGTGTAATTTATTTTTCTAGTACACATAACCAAGTCTCTAGAATTTATTAATATCACTCCTAAAGGCCAAACACTTAACTGTATAGTAAAATTTTGGATTTAAAGGCAGATTCTTATCTAAAAATGGGAAAATGTAAACTTTACTAGTAAAAGATAAATGAGACTTGAATATATATAAAAAAGAAACAAGACCAGGCACAGTGGCTCATGTCTTTGATCCCAGCACTTTGGGAGGCTCAGGCAAGAGGATCACTTGAGGCCAGGAATTCAAGACCAGCCTAGAGGCTAGGCGTGGCAACTAAGGCCTATAAATCTCAATACTTTGGAAGCCGAAACCAGCCTGGGCAAGACAGTGAGACCCCATCTCTACCAAAAAAAAAAAAAAGACCAGCCTCAGCAACATACTGAGACTCCATCTCTAAAAAATAAAATAATTAAGATGGGTGTAGTGACACATGCCTGTAGCCCCAGATGTTTGGGAGGCTAAAGCAGAAAGATTACTTGAGCCCAGGAGTTTGGAGATTCAGTGAGCTATAACTGAGTCACTGCACCCCAGCCTGGGCAAGGATCAAGACCCTGAGGAAGAAAGGAAAGGGAGGAAGGGAGGGAGGGAAGGGAAGGAGGAAGGGAAGGGAAGGGAAGGAGGAAGGGAGGGGAAGGAGGAAGGGAAGGAAAGGAGGAAGGGAAGGGAAGAAGGAAGGGAAGGAGGAAGGGAAGGAGGAAGGGAAGGGAAGGGAGGGAAGAAGGAAGGAAGGAAGGAAGGAAAGGAGACAATAAAAATTATTACCCTTTTCTATTAAATTTAGAAATATTTTCAAAAAGATTTACTGCTGACCCGGGAGTTCAGTCATTTACATAAAATTGTTTGCTTTTAAAAAATCATGGCCAGGCATGGTGGCTCACGCCCATAAAACTAGCACTTTGGAAGGCCCAGGCAGGCAGATCGCTTGAGCTCACAGTTTGAGACCAGCCTGGACAATAGGGCAGGACCCCATCTCTACAAAAAATACAGTTAGTGGGGCATGGTGGTGCTGCCTATAGTCCCAGCTACTCAGGAGGCTGAGGTGGGAGGATGGCTTGAGCCTGGGAGGCAGATTGCAGTGAGTCAAGATGGAGCTACTAAATTCTAGCCTGGGCATTATAGCCAGTTTGTCTTAAAAAAAAAAAAAAAAAAATCCTATCTGCCTAGCAGAGTCCAGGATATTTAATTAATTAATTTACAGTGATAAAAAATTTAAATTCATTTATTTCCTGAGTACCTACACTGTACTAGGCAACATTTTAGGCACTGAAAATGAAAATATACTGTTAACAAAACAGATCTGAGACTAAATTCTATTTCTAAAAATTGAAACAGTTTACTGCACATGGCATATTATGGCTAATTATTTAGCCATTAAAATATGAATCTGAAGGCCGGGAGCTGTGGCTCACACCTGTAATCCCAGCACTTTGGGAGGCCGAGGCGGGCGGATCATGAGGTCAGGAAATCAAGACCATCCTGGCAAACATGGTGAAACCCCGTCTCTACTAAAAAATACAAAAAATTAGCCGGGCGTGGTGGCGGTCACCTGTAGTCCCAGCTACTTGGGAGGCTAAGGCAGGAGAATGGTGTGAACCCGGGAGGCGGAGCTTGCAGTGGGCGGAGACCTCGCCACTGCACTCCAGCCTAGGCGACAGAGCGAGACTCCGTCTCAAAAAAAAGAATCTGAAGACCGGAACCACATAAAGAAAAGGGAAATGCTTAGTATACAACATTAAGTGAAACAAGGAAAACTTTTTTTTTTTTTTTGAGGCGGAGTCTCACTCTGTAGCCCAAGCTGGAGTGCAATGGCGCGATCTCGGCTCACTGCAAGCTCTGCCTCCCGGGTTCATGCCATTCTCCTCCCTCAGCCTCCCAAGTAGCTGGGACTACAGGTGCCCGCTAATTTTTTGTATTTTTAGTGGAGACGGGGTTTCAGCGTGTCAGCCAGGATGGTCACTATCTCCTGACCTCATGATCCGCCTGCCTCGGCCTCCCAAAGTGGTGGGATTACAGACTGCACCACCGCACCCAGCTCCAACAAAATTTTTAACAAAATAGGTACAGGGGAAAAGAACAGCAAGAAATAACACAAAAATGTAATATGTTTTTCTAGAATGATGAAATTATTGGTACTTTATATTTCCCATAACAAAATTATTACATCTGCAAATAAATTAAGAAGAAATGAAAAGGCTGGGCGTGGTGGCTCACGCCTGTAATCCCAGCTACTCCGGAGGCTAAGGCAGAAGAATGGCTTGAACCTGGGAGGCAGAAGTTGCAGTGAGCCGAATTTGCACTGCTCACTCCAGCCTGGACGATAGAGTGAGACGATCTCAAAAAAAAAAAAAAAATTAAAAATGTAAACTCCATTATTTTTTACAAATTAACATAATATTCGGAAAAGTATGCCACATTTTCAGACTATTTGATACTAAGGGAAGTGGCTCAATATGTTGAACAGGAACTAAAAATAGTATAATACTTTTTTTTTAAACTGTTAAAATGCAAAAAGGTGTTAAGAGATGACTATATAAACAAACAAGTTTGAGTCTTGTTTGAATCACTCATCAGGGAAGGACTCTAAAAATACATAGAACCTTTTAATAAACCCCATCAATTTCTATTTGAAGCTTCTTTTTTAATTCAACTAAATATAAAATTATTCCCTTAAACTCTGCCACCAAATATCAAGGTACCTGATGTTAGCTGTAAACACTGAAGGTAAATTACCTGGGGGGAAAAATTGCCAAAGGGCCATCCCAAGACACTTCTGCTGTTTGATTATGAACCTTTTAAACAATAGATTACATACACTCAAAATAATTTAGGAAACTTGCCTGCCTGTCTCACAGGTAAATCCAGCTGTTCCGACATAGTAATCTGGAGCAGTGTTGAGACAAAATTCAGAGACTTGTGTGCCTACAAAGAAAAAAAGTCCATTTTAAATTTCTGCAAATAAGTGTACTTTAAAATAACAGATCAAAGAGGCTTCAATACTTTTCCATTGCTTGGCTCACACAAAAGGCTCTTCATAACCGGTTCCAGCCTTATTTCTCATCACTCCCTTATACTGAACTTTAAGGAATTTAATGACTTAAATCCTAAAACTTTTTGGATGTCTGCATTTGCCTGTATACCACTGCACTTCCCATTTATCCCAACTAGCATTCTTTTTTCTTTAATTTTTGAGACGGAGTCTGACTCTGTCGCCCAGGTTGGAGTGCAGTGACGCAATATCGGCTCACTGCAACCTTTGCCTCCCAGGTTCAAGCAATTCTCCTGTCTTAGCCTCCAGAGTAGCTGAGACTACAGGTGTGCATGACCACACCTGGCTAATTTTTTTTTTTTGTTTTGTGAGACAGAGTCTCACTCTGCCACCCCCAAGGCCTGAGTGGAGTGGCGCAATCTCCGCTCGCTGCAACCTCCACCTCCTGGGTTCAAGCGATTCTCCTGCCTCAGCCTCCTGAGTAGCTGGGACTAGTGCCACCATACCCAGCTAATTTTTTGTATTTTTTTTAGTAGAGATGGGGTTTCACTGTATTGGCCAGGCTGGTCTCGAACTTCTGACCTTGTGATCTGCCTGCCTTGGCCTCCCAAAGTGCAGGGATTACAGGTGTGAGCCACTGTGCCCGGCCCTAATTTTTTATATTTTTAGTAGAGTTGGAGTTTCACCATATTGGCCAGGCTGGTCTCGAACTCCTGACCTCGTGATCCTCCCTCCTCGACCTCCGAAAGTACTGGGGTTACAGGTGTGAGTCACTGCGTCTGACCCCCAGTGAGCATTCTTTTTTTTTTTTTTTTTTTTTTTTGAGACAGAGTCTCGCTCTGTTGCTGTGGCTGGAGTGCAGTAGCATGATCTCAGCTTACTGCAACCTCCGCCTCCTGGGTTCAAGCGATTCTTCTGCCTCAGCCTCCCAAGTGGATGGGGCTACAGGTGTGCACCACTATGCTTGGCTAATTTTTGTATTTTTAATAGAGACAGGGTTTCACCATATTGGCCAGGCTGGTCTTGAACTCCTGACTGTGTGATCTGCCGCCTTGGCCTCCCAAAGTGTTGGGATTACAGGCATGAGCCACCATGCCAGGCCCTCCAACTAGCATTCTTAACCTACACTGGTGACAGCAGCTCAATAACAATATCCTCTGTGATACCTGTTTCCTCTTTCAAGTAATTTCTCCATAGAAACATTTCATTAAATGGCCAGACACATACGAAATCAATAAAAATGAACAGTTTGGTCCAGGCATGGTGGCTCTGGGAGGCCGAGGCGGGCGGATTGCCATGAATAGTTTGGGGGTAGTTTCCAAGGTGGTGATAGTGTTATTTCTTGATATGACTGCTGTTTTATACAAGTGTGCTCAGTTTGTGAAAACTGACTGTACCTTTATGATCACCTTTGTGTATACATGTTACATTTCAAAAGAAAGTTAAAAATCAATAGCTTTGAACATACAATAAAAGAATACAGACTATATAATCATAATGTAATAAATACATTTATATGAATATGCAATAGAATTTCGCACATTTTAAATTTTTTAAATTTTCCACATTTTACATTATAGACCTGGATCACTTTCATTAACAGTACAAAAAGGTTACATATTCCTAAATTTGTCATATTTGCTTCTGATTTTTTTTTTTTTTATTTTTTGTTTGCTTTGTTGTTGTTAGAGATCAGGTCTCGCTATGTTGCCCAGGCTGGTCCTAAACTGCTGGGCTAGGCTCAAGAGTTCCTGCCTTAGTCTTCTAAAGTGCTGGGATCACAGGTGTGAGCCACCACACCTAGCCTGCTTCTCATTTAAAGAACTGAACATTTTATCTTGAAATGGTGGGCAAAACAATCTTTTTAAAATGAACATTCAAGTTAAATCTCTTCTTGTATATTTTCTCAGTTTCATTCTCCTTTGTCCCAATATAACCACCACTTACAATGTCATCTTTTAGCTCAATGTTCACATGAACAATATTCTGGTCTGTATTTTAGTATATTCTTTTGTATGTTTGTTTTTTGAGATGGAATTTCACTCTTATCACCCAGGCTGGAGTGCAATGGTGCAATCTCGGCTCACTGCAACCTCCGCCTACCAGGTTCAAGCGATTCTCCTGCCTCAGCCTCCAGAGTAGCTGGGATTACAGCACACCCAGCTAATTTTTTGTTTTTTTAGTAGAGACGGGGTTTCGCCATGTTGGCCAGGCTAGTCTCAAACTTCTGACTGCAGGTGATCCACCCGCCTCGGCCTCCCAAAGTGCTGGGATTACAAGCATGAATGAGCCACCCGTTCCCAGCTATTTTAGTATCTTCTTACAGACTTTACCCCATTCTGCAAACACATTCTTATAGAGAATTTTCCAGCTGGGTGCAGTGGCTCATGCCTGTAATCCCAGCACTTTGGGAGGCTGAGGTGGGCAGATCACTTGAGTCCAGAAGTTCGAGACCAGCCTGACCAAAATGGTGAAACCCCATCTCTACCAAAAATATAAAAATTAGCCAAGCGCATGCCTGTAACCCCAGCTACATGGGAGGTTGAAGTATGAGAATGGCTTGAACCCCAGAGGCAGAGGTTGCATCCAGCCAAGATAAGGCCACTGTACTCTATCCAGCCTGGGTGACAGAGGCTCTGTCTCAAGAAAAAAAGGAAAAAAAAAAACAAACAAAAAAACCACACAAAGACTGGGTGCAGTGGCTTACGTCTGAAATCACAGCACTTTGGAAGGCTGAGGTGGCTGGATCACTTGAGGCCAGGAGTTTAAGACCAGCCTAGCCAACAAGGTGAAACACCATCTCTACTAAAAATACAAAAATCAGACCGGGTGCAGAGGATCATGCCTGTAATCCCAGCACTTTGGGAAGCCACGGTGGGCGGATCACTTGAGTTCAAGCCTAGTCTGGCCAGCATGGTGGAACACTGTCTCTAATAAAAATACAAAAATTAGCCGAGTGTGGTGGCGCATGCCTGTAATCCCAGCTACTCAGGAGGCTGAGGCAGGAGAATCACCTGAACCCGGGATGCAGAGGTTGCAGTGAGCTGAGATCCCGCTATCGTACTCCAGCCTGGGCGACAGAGTGAGACTGTGTCTCGGAAAAAAAAAAAAAAAAAAAAGCCGGGCATGGTGGCTCATGCCTGTAATTCTAACACTTTGGGAGGCCAAGGCAGGTAGATCACCTGAGGTCAGGAGTTTGAGACCAGCCTGACCAACATGGCAAAACCCCATCTCTATTAAAAATACAAAAATTAGCCAGGTTGGTGGCGGGCACCTGTAATCCCAGCTACTCAGGAAGCTGAGGCACAAGAATGGCTTGAACCCAGGGGGCGGAGGTTGCGGTAAGCCGAGATAGCGCCACTTCACTCCAGCCTAGTCAAAAGAGCGAGACTCTGTCTTAAAAAAAAAAAAAAATTTTCCTTTGAATATAAAAAATGGTTTCACATTAGAATCTAGACTTTATTCTTTCAATCACTCCAAAAATTACTTATTTAGGTGTTTGTGGTATAAGACATTATGCCAGGAGCTGAGACTACAGGGTTGAATATGACAACCAGGCTCTATGACCTCATAGCAACTTACAGTGTTGTCAAGAAATACAAGATAATCAAACAGATAATTGCAATAAAGTACAATCGGATACAATTGCAGTAAAATACAGTCAGCACCCCCATACCTGTGGGTTCCAAATCCATGAATTCAACCAACCACAGATGAAAAATATTTGGGGGAAAAATTTTTAAATAACAATACAATAAAAATAATACAAACTTAATAATACAGGTACAGCAACTATTTACATAGCATTTACATTGCATTGGGTATTAAAAGCAATCTAGAAATGATTTAAAGTGTTCAGGGGGAAGTGCACAGGTTATAAGCAAATACTACACCATATAAGGGACTTCAGCATCCATGAATTTTGGTATCCGTGGGGGTCCTGGAACCAATCCCTCATAGTTACCAAAGGAAAAGTGTGTAATGGAAGAAGTAGCAGTATGGAAGAATCAAAAGGAGGATCGCCTAACACAGAAGACCTGAACAGAAGGAGTTAGGTGGATGAAAAGGAGGTATTGACCCTTTTCACTACCCTAGATGTGAAGACTACCAACACTATCACTTTACTTAAACACCCTTCCACCTATGCCATTCAGCATACCATTTTTTCTGGTCTCTTTCTCAGGCTCCTTTACTGATTTCTCATCCTGTTTAATCTATAAATGCTAGAATTCACCAGGACTTGGTCATAGGCCATCTTTCTTCTTCCCAGATGATCTCATCCAATCACTACCTTTACAAAGCATAATTTTCCCCTCAAAATTATTACTCTACTTCCCTGTACCACTTCTTCCAACCTCTCATCACTATCCTCATAGTAATCCTCACCACTTTCCTCTTCATCAACCCAATTTAATATATCAAGTCCTGTCAATTCTATATCCAAAATCCTTCTTTAAAATGTATCCATTTTCTTCATTCCCATGAACACCAACCTAGTCCAAGTGACTATCATCCCTCTTAACTATTTGTGCCCCAATCATTCTCCATTTAGCAGCCAAAGATCTTTTAAAATTATAAATCAATCCCCTTTAAACAAACCTTTTAACAAGCTTGCTTTCTACTGCACCTTCCAAGGTCCTACATGAAGACATCTTGTCCCTGCCATTTTCTTCAGCCTCATTTTTTTTTTTTTGAGAGGGAGTCTCGCTCTGTCGCCCAGGCTGGAGTGCAGTGGCCGGATCTCAGCTCACTGCAAGCTCCGCCTCCCGGGTTCATGCCATTCTCCTGCCTCAGCCTCCCGAGTAGCTGGGACTACAGGCGCCTGCCACCTCGCCCGGCTAGCTTTTTTGTATTTTTAGTAGAGATGGGGTTTCACCATGTTAGCCAGGATGGTCTCGATCTCCTGACCTCGTGATCCGCCCGTCTCGGCCTCCCAAAGTGCTGGGATTACAGGCTTGAGCCACCGCGCCCGGCCTTCAGCCTCATTTTTAAAAACTTTCTCAACATGCTCTCCTCACTGCCCCACCTACCAGCCTTTCGGTTCTTTCACCAAGAAAGAAACATATTTAACAGATACAAAATCACAACTAGATAGAACTAGTAGGTTCTAGTGTACTATAGCACTGTAGGGTAACTATACAACAATTTATTGTATATTTTCAAATAGCTAGAAGAGCAGATTTCCAATATTCCTAGCCCAAAGAAATGATACACATTTGAGATGAATATGCTAATTACCCTGATTTGATCATTACACTGTTGTACACATGTACTGAAATACCACTGTACCCCATAGATATGTATTATACAATTATCATGTATCAATTAAAAAATAATAAAAGCAAAAAGAAACACATTACTTCATTTCAGAGTCTTTGTGCATGCTGTGTATCCTTCTCTTGCATGCTCCACCAGTTAACTGGTTCACAGTTTCACACTGTTTGGGTCACTGCTTAAACATTATTTCCTTAGAGAAGCCTTTTCTGCCTGATCACTCAAGCTAAAGCAGGGATCCCTATTGCTCTCATAACCATTATTTTCCTTCATAACGCTTATTACATATTTGTGTACTATATTTGTAGATGGTTCTTATGCCTGTTTCTCCTATTAGACTCTAAGCCCCACTGAGTAAGGACTATACTGTTTATATCCCCAGTTCTTCATATGACACTTGGCATTTAAGCTATTCAAAAAATTCACTGAATGAATTGGAAGAGCCAAGAAATAAATGCCTTGGAAGATGTGATTGCCTAGGGGCAGTATAGAGTGAGAAAGGTTTTTACATTTAAGGGACAGACGGATGAGCCTGAAGGACATTACTATCCACACTACTAGGGCACTTTTCAGACCATTTACATTACAGTATATATCTTATCTCCTGCATCAAATCATGAATTCCTGGAATGAACTGCTGCAATCAGATAGTCTTGGTTATATATCGAGGTGATGCCACTTCCTAGAATGCTAAGCCTTCAACAAGTTGATGCAGTAAATCTAAGTCTCAATAACAAAATAAGAATAATAAAATCTACTTCACAGGATGGCTATA
The DNA here is from genome assembly GCF_000951045.1 of Mandrillus leucophaeus. Lineage (NCBI taxonomy): Eukaryota > Metazoa > Chordata > Mammalia > Primates > Cercopithecidae > Mandrillus > Mandrillus leucophaeus. Next base: position 539,208 of record NW_012106720.1, read on the forward strand.
AGGAGTGTATAAAACAACACAGGTGCACGGTGGCTCATGCGGTCAGGAGTTCAAGACCAGCCCGACCAACATGGTGAAGTTCCGTCTCTACTAAAAATATAAAAATTAGCCGGGTGTGGTGGCACACACTTGTAGTCCCAGCTACTTGGGAGGCTGAGGCAGGAGAATCGCTTGAACCCAGGAGGTGGAGGTTGCAGTGAGGCGAGATCGCACCACTGCACTCCAGCCTGGGTGACAGAGCAAGACTCTGTCTCAAAAAACAAACAAACAAACAAACACAACACAGAAAATATCTTAGCAAATATCAAGACATAACAAATATGTCTTGATATGGATATATCCTTTATATGTCCATATTCAGTAGAATCTCACCTTCCTCAGAGTATGCTCTAACATCAGGAAGGTGTAAGTCGATATATAGCCAAGTTACCCTTTAGTTCCTTAAATTGTCCATAAAGCACACATATATGGTTTTGTGTATACAACCTCTCTTTAGCTCCCAACATTGAAGTTTTTCCTTAATTTGAAACAGGCTACTTTATATGATTAGAACCCCAGATTAAGCTGTTGGTTTATGTTTGGGAGCTATGTTGGAACAACAAAAACTGCCCAGCACAGTGGCTCACACCTGTAATCCCAGTGCTTTGGGAGGCTGATGCAGGAGGATCACCCAACGTCATGAGTTCAAGACCAGCCTGAGCAACACAGCAAGACACTACCTCTATAGAAAATTTTCAAAAAAAAAAAAAAATTTTTTTTTGAGACGGAGTCTCACTCTGTCGCCCAGGTTGGAGTACAGTGGCTCAATCTTGGCTCCCTGCAACTTCTACCCTCCGAGTTCAAGTGATTCTCCTGCCTCAGCCTCCCGAGCAGCTGGGATTACAGGCACCTGCCACCATGCCCGGCTAATTTTTTTTTTTGTATTTTTAGAGACAGGGTTTCACCATCTTGGCCAGGCTGGTCTTGAACTTCTGACCTCATGATCCACCACGCCCAGCCTAAAAATTATAATAGCTGGGAGTGGAAGCATGCATTTGTAGTTCGAGGCTACAGTAAGCTATGATCACAACACTCCGCTCCACCCTGGGCAACAAAGCAAGACCTCAACTCTAAACAACAACAAAAACCACCACTGTTTTTGTTGGCTGGACAGATGTACAGCTACATTATGTGCATTAAGGCAGGCAAATCTAATCTATAGTAATAGAAGTCAGAAAAATGATAACTTGGAGGAGGAACAGTATTGAATAGGAAGAGTATCAAGGAAACTTTCTAGGCCAATGAAAATGTTGTATGTGTCTTGGTCTGGGTGCTGGTTACCCAGATTTAACTTAAAAAAACAAAACCAAGACTATTTTTACCCCAACTTTCACAGCAGCATTACTCATAATACTCTAAAAGTGGAAACAACCTGTATGCCCATCAACAAATGAAAGTAAAATGTCTTATTGATACGTACAATAGAATGCTATTTGGCAATTTAAAAAAATGAAGTACTGATACATGCTACAACAATGCATGAACTTTGAAAACATAATGCTATATGAAAGAAACCAGTCACAAAAGACTACATATTATATGATTCAAATACATGAAATGTCTGGAATACACAAATCTATACAGACAGAAAATAGGATTGTTGCCTAGGGCTAGGATGGGGGTCAGAGATGGAACGGGGAGTGACTGGTAAGATAATGAATTTTCTTTGTCGGGTCATGGAAATGTTTTAAAGACTGGGTGATGGCTGTACAACTGTGAACATACTAAAAGCCACCGTATTGCATACTTTAAATGTGTGAATAATTAAATTGACAACACTGAACTATGAAAATAAGCACTTATCATTTTTTTTTTTTTGAGATGGAGTCTTGCTTTGTCTCCCAGGCTGGAGTGCAGTGGCACAATCTCGGCTCACAGCAACCTCCGCCTCCCAGGTTGAAATGACTCTCCTGCCTCAGTTTCCTGAGTAGTTGGGATTACAGGGACATGTGCTGCTACGCCCAACTAATTTTTGTATTTTTAGTAGAGATGGATTTTCGCCATGTTGGCCAGGCTGGTCTCCAACTCCTGACCTCAAGTGGTCCGCCCAGCTCAGCCTCCCAAAGTTCTGGGATTATAGGGGTGAGCCACCACACCCGGCCCAACACTCATCACTTTATTAACCTTATTAATTACCTTCGAAAACATGTTAAGTATAAATTTTAAAAGTGCAATTGATTAAAAAAAGCATAACTTTCAGCCAGGCGTGGGGTCTCACACCTGTAATCCCAGTACTTTGGGAGGCTGAGACGGGTGGATCACCTGAGGTCAGGAATTCAAGACCAGCCTGACCAACATCGTAAATCCCCATCTTTATTTAAAAAAAAAAAAATACAAAAATTAGCCAGACGTGGTGGTGGCTGCCTGTAATCCTAGCTATTTGGGAGGCTGAGGCAGGAGAATCACTAGAACCTGGAAGGCAGAGGTTGCAGTGAACCAAGATTGCGCCATTGCACTTCAGCCTGGGGAAGAGAGTGAGACTCTGTCTCAAAAAAAAAAACCAACCAAACAAAAAAACATCCTCCAGAATGCCGTGCGCAACATGCTGGATGGAGAGCTGCTCAACCGCTACCTGTACCTGAGCACCATTGAGCACAGCGAGCTGGCGAAGAAGATTGGCACCACGCCCAACATAATCCTGGACGACTTGCTGGACAGAGACCGTATCACCGCCCACTTCTAGCCCCGTGGATGCCGTTGCCACCAGCACCACCGCACTACCTCCCACCCCCATTTTTGTACAAAACACAAGGAAAAACATTTTTGTTTAAAAAAAAAGGTACCTTTATAACTTTCATACAACTGAGCTAGAGTAAGAATAAGAAAGAAAGGATATTTCTGCTAGCGGGGATATATAGCACAAGCAATCTCAACCAGGAACATCTATCTAGCTGCCCCATACACATTTCTACCCACCTGAAATTCCTAAGACAGGAATACTTGTATTCTCCCAAAGAAGATAACAAATGAGGGCCAGATGTGGTGGCTCACACCTGTAATCCCTGCACTTTGGGAGGCCGAGGCGGACAGACAACAAAGTCAGGAGTTCGAGACCAGCCTGGCCAACATGGTGAAACCCCATCTCCACCAAACATAATTAGCTGGGCGTGGTGGGGGGGCACCTGTAATCCCAGCTACTCGGGAGGCTGAGGCTGGAGAATGGCTTGAACCTGGGAGGCGAAGGTTGCAGTGAGTCAAGATCGCACCACTGCACCCTAGCCTGGGCAAAAGAGTGAAACTCCATCTCAAAAAATAAAAATAAGCTAAATTAAAAATATCACTAGCATCAATCTTTATCACAAAAACTCTCTAAAATTTGGGTAATTATGATATTATTGTCAACAATTTGGCAAACATCAATACAGGCCTCAGAAGATGCTACAATAGATCTTTTATATGAGTCAAAATATAAATGTAACTTCTGAATGCTGCCCCTAATTATATGCCCAGTAGTCCCCTTCTCAAGCTCCTGGATTCTAACATAGAACTGAAGCACCAAATGAGTCATTATACATCATTAATTAGGGCTAAACCTCCTAATACTCTACTTCTAAAAGCTCCTAACCATAACACAAAACCACCTTCCTACACATCTTTGAACCTGCTCATTATCTGTCATCAACTCAGATAATTTCAATAGTCACCTTTAATTCATCTCATCAAAATTCTTCAACAAACCCAACTCCATTCTTCTTACTAGTACTGACAATGCGCCAGACATTATGGAGAAAAAAGATCAGTATGAAGTTATGTTGGGAGTTTAATTCCAATTGGACTAATAAGTAAAATTTCAAGTTAAAACCTAAGGGACGTAAACTCAGAAATTGGAGAAAAGACTTTGAACAGTGAAAGATAAAAATGAATTGGTAGGGCCGGGTGCGGTGGCTCACGCCTGTAATCCCAGCACTTTGGGAGGCCAAGGCAGGCGGATCACAAGGTCAAGAGATGGAGACCATCCTGGCCAACATGGCGGAACCCGTCTCTAAAAACACAAAATTAGCTGGGCGTGGTGGCGTATGCTTGTAGTCCCAGTTACTTGGGAGGCTGAGGCAGGAGAATCGCTTGAACCTGGGAGGCAGAGGTTGCAGTGAGCCGAGATCGTGCCACTGCACTACAGCTGGGAGACAGAGATTGTCTCAAAAAAAAAGAAAAAAAAAAAGAAAAAAATTACAAATTGCTTTTCAAAGGTTTCCGATAGTTGAAGGCATTTTCTCAGAAAGTCTTCAGTTTGTTTAACCTCTCTCATTTAGGAGTATCAACATCCCTTTCTTTTTTCTAAAATTTTTTTACTCATTTTCAAAAGTAATTCATGCTCATTGGTAGATAATTTATTCAATCTATGTAAAAAAAAGGAAATGAGGCCTGTTGTGGTGGCTCGCGCCTGTAATCCCAGCACTTTGGGAGGCCGAGGAGGGCAGATCACCTGAGGTCAGGAGTTTGAGACCAGCCTGGCCAACGTGATGAAACCCCATCTCTACCAAAAATATAAAAAAAATTAGCCGAACGTGGTGTTGGTTGCCTGTTATCCCAGCTACTCTGGAGCCAAGGCAGGAGAACTCCTTGAACCCAGGAGATGGAGGTTGCAGTGAGCTGACACGGTGTCACTGCACTCCAGTTTGGGAAACAGTGAGACTCCATCTCAAGAAAAAAAAAAAGAGAAAAAGGAAACTAACCACTAACCACAATAACCTTCTTAAAATTATCTTTCTTGGCTTCTCTCTTACTTTTATGACAAAATCCCAGTTTGCTTTTTCAGATGTTTCTCAAAGTACTCAAAATAGGCATGGTTGAAAGTTTAGCCCTCTAGTCCATCTCATACCTTTGGATCATACTACTGTAATTACTTGCCTGCAGAAGAATATCACTTTTCCATTGCTGCTTTCTCTCTTAAACTTCAGCTCCACATTCCAATGGCCTGCTAGACTTTTTCTACTTGATGTTTACCAGCTCCTCAAACTAGACACCCTGTATGTAATGCATGTCTTCAAAATCAGTTTTCCCTCTGGACCCACATTTTCCAATGTAATCACTAATGTCAGTATCTTTTAAAACTTACTCTTCAAACCTGTAACTTTTTTTTTTTTTTTTTTTGGAGACAAGAGTCTTGCTCTGTCGCCCAGGCTGGAGTGCAGTAGAGCAATCTCGGCTCACTTCAGCCACTGCCTCCCAGGTTCAAGCGGTTCTCGTGCCTCAGCCTCCTGAGTAGCTGGGATTATAGGCATGCAACACCACGCCCAGCTAATTTTTGTATTTTTAGTAGAGACAGGGTTTTGCCATGTTGGCCAGGCAACCCCCAATCTCAGGTGATCCTGAGATCCACCCACCCTGGCCTCCCAAAGTGCTGGGATTACAGGCCTGAGCCACCACACCGGGCCAAAACTGTAATTTTGTATTATTTCTCTCCACTGAAATATAACCAAAGAGACTTTCAATTAGCTACTATACTTCAGACCATTTTTAAGGAACATAGGAGGTAGAAGAATGCTGTGATATCAGATTTTTACATAAACTACAACCAGGTAATTTCAAGAACCAAGGAACTTCTAACCTTTGTTGTTACTAAAGCATTTGACAAGCTGGGCACAGTGGCTCACACCTGTAATCCCAGCAATTTGGGGGGCCAAGGTGGGCAGATCACCTGAGGTTGGGAGTTCGAGACCAGCCTACCAACATGGAGAAACCCCGTCTGCTAAAAATACAAAATTAGCCAGACGTGGTGGTGCATATCTGTAATCCCAGCTACTCAAGAGGCTGAGGCAGGAGAATCACCTGAATCCGGGAGGCGGAGGTTGTGGTGAGCTGAGACTGCACCATTGCACTCCAGCCTGGGCAACAAGAGCGAAACTCTGTCCCAGAAAAAAAAAAAAAAAAAAGAATTTGACAAAGGCAAATATGACATCTACTTTGGCTACATGAAAAATGAGGCACAGTGAGGTTAAGCCATTATAGTCGTAGACTCAGGACAGGGCTAAGGCTCTTCACTGTGTCCCCCTGCCTTTGTTAAAAAACAGTAATATGTCAGGTGCAGTGGCTCACACCCGTAATTCTAGCATTTTGGGAGACAAGACTGGGCAACAAAGAGAGACCTCATCTCTACAAAAAATCAAAAACTTAGCCAGGCATGGTGGTGCGCACCTGTAGTCCCAGCTAGTTGGGAGGCTGAGGCAGGAGGATAGCTTGATCCCAGGAGAGTAAAGGCCGCTGTGAGCCATGTTCATACTACTGCACTCCAGCCTGGGTAACAGTGTGAAATCCCGTCACAAAAATGATAATAATAATAATAATAATTATTATTATTATTATATTATTTTACAATATCATTTTTATGCTTTCCAACTAGGAAGTTTTATGTTATTTTTTTTTTTTTTTAAGATGAAGTCCCACTGTGTTGCCAGGCTGGAGTGCAGTGGTGTGATCTCTGCTCACTGCAAGCTCTGCCTCCCAGGTTCATGCTATTCTCCTGCCTCAGCCTCCTGAGTAGCCAGAACTACAGGCGCCCACCACCATGCCCAGCTAATTTTCTGTATTTTTAGTAGAAATGGGGTTTCACCATGTTCGCCACGATAGTCTTGATCCTGACCTCGTGATCCACCCGCCTCAGCCTCCCAAAGTGCTGGGATACAGGTGTGAGCCACCACACCCAGCCGGAACTTTAATTTTATTTTTCATTTTTTGAGACAGAGTCTCGCACTATTGCCTGGGCTGGAATGCAACGACAGGATCTTGGCTCACTGCACCTCCGCCTCCCGGGTTCAAGCGATTCTCCTGCCTCCCAAGTAGCTGGGATTACAGACACCCACCACTACGCCCAGCTAATTTTTCGTATTTTTAGAGACGGGGTTTCACTATGTAGACCAGGCTTGTCTCAAACTCTTGACTTCATGATCCGCCTACTTCGGCCTCCCAAAGTGCTGGATTACAGGCGTGAGCCACCGCACCTGGTCCCCAACTAGGAACTTGAAAAAAAAAAAAACTTTTTTATTAGAAATTGTTTAGCAGCCGGGTGCCATGGCTCATGTCACTACAAGAATTTTCTCGTAGTGACAGGGTCTCCCTATGTTTAAGACCCAGGCTGGTCTTAAACTCCTGAACTCGAGTGATCTTCTCCCTGCTTTTACCTTCCAAAGTGTTGGGATTACAAGCGTGAGCCACTGCGCCCAGCCTCTTTCAGATCTTTAACAAGCTACGTCACTGAATAACTTGCTATCTAAGAGCCAAAGTATCCAGGGACTTTCCTTCTCCCAAATTCAGAACAGTAACTTTAAAATATTCCTGGTGAAGGAATGTTATCTAAACTACAGGCTACTCTGGTCTTCTTTTATTGCTTTATTTCTAAACATTCCAAATTATCCTACAAATACGCCATTATTTTACACTTTTCCAGACCTAAGATTTTCATTAATTAAATACTTTTAATAAAATGAAATCAAATGAACCATTTATAAGTAAGGTATATCACATACAGCAGTAATAGTTAACCGTCTGTGACAATCCCAAAAGTGAGCCAGGGTAGTGTGAGTTTAAAAAAAAAAAAAAAAAAAAACCCAAAATATCAAGAAACTTATCAAAAGCAAGTTCACTTTTTCATATAAAGCATGTGAGAAAGTAGCACTGCTGCCTATATACATAAAACCATTAGGCCGAGCACGGTGGCTCAGGCCTGTAATCCCAGCACTTTGGGAGGCCAAGACAGACGGATCATCTGAGGTCAGGAGTTCGAGACCAACTGGGCCAACATGGTGAAACCCCATCTCTACTAAAAATACAAAATTAGGCCAGGCACAGTGACTCACGCCTGTAATTCCAGCACTTTGGGAGGCCAAGGCGGGTAAATCACCTGCAGTGAGGAGTTCAAGACCAGCCTGGCCAACATGGTGAAATCCCATCTCTGCTAAAAACACAAAAATTAGCCCGGGTGTGGTGGTACATGCCTTTAATCCCAGCTACTCAGGAGGCTGAGGCAGGAGAATTGCTTAAACCCGGGAGCAGAGGTTGCAGTGAGCCGGATGGTGCCAATGCACGCCAGCCTGGGCAAAAAGAGCAAAACTCCACTAAAAGAAAAAAAGGTGTGTATATATATAACCATTATATAAAATATTGAGCTTAGGAACTAAGAGTTTAAATGTTTTCTGGGTAAACCCTCTAATTCTACTTACAGCATTTTTCTTGGCTGCAAATACAACAGGGGAGAGACTATTGATGCCAAGATCATATCCACCTTAGCCAAAATCAGATCCAATAGTTTCCTTATCCAAAATTTACATATAGTTTTATTATAGTACTAACCACATGTATTGTAAGGGCCAGTGACATAGTGATTATGGAGCTCTAGTAAGAAAGTGATCATGAATTTCTCTGCATCCAACTACTTAGCTCAGTGCCTAGCACACAGACATTTGCTGTTACATGAACCAGACTGGGAATTATCCTTCGGAATGAGTATTTCATAAGTATCTTCCTGGCATTATATTTAAAAATGCCGGCTGGTGCAGTGGCTCATGCCTGTAATCTCAGCATTTTGGGAGGTCAAGGTGGATGGATCACTTGAGGTCAGGAGTTTGAGACTGGCCTGGACAATGTGGCGAAACCCCGTCTCTACTAAAAATACTAAAATTAGCCAGGTATGGTGGTACGCACCTTAAGTTTCAGCTACTCAAGGGGCTGAGGCCTGAAAATCGCTTGAACCTGGGATTGGAGGCTGCAGTGAGCCAAGATCGTGCCACTGCACTCTAGCCTAGGCAACAGAGTGAGACCCTGCCACAAAAATAATAGTAAATTTTTAAAAATAAATAAAAGAGCTAAAGCCCATATTGCTATTTACTAATATTATAACAGTAAGTCATAAAGCCTATTACTGGTAAATTAAGGAATAACAATAACAAAAAATAATAATCCATGACCTCATGAAACTTAAAATTATAGTGGAGAGAACAAAAGTAAAATTAGGCCAGGTGTGGTAGCACGTGTCTGCAGTCCCACCCACATGGGAGGCTCAGAAAGGAGGAGGCTGCTTGAGGCGAAGAGTTCTAAGCTGTAGTGTACTATGTAGTGCAGCAGAGCCCACTGCACTCCAGCCTGGGCAATATAGCAAGGCCTTGGCTCTGAAAAAATTAAAAACAAGCTTGGGCAACACAGTGAAACCTTGTCTCTACAAAAAATACAAAAATAGTTGGGCATAGTGGCACATCCCTATAGTCTCAGCTACTTGAGAGGCTGAAGTGGGAGTGTCGCTTGAGCCCGGGAGGGAGAGGCTGCCGTGAGCCATGATGGTGCTACTGCACTGCAGCCTGGGTGACAGAGCAAGATCCTGTCTCAAAAAATAAATATAAATAAATAGGCTGGGCATGGTGGCTCATGCCTGTGATCCCAGCACTTTGGGAGGCCAAGGCGGGCAGATGACGAGGTCAGGAGTTCGAGATCAGCCTAGCCAACATGGTGAAACCCCGTCTCTACTAAAAATATAACATTAGCTAGGTGTGGCGGCAGGCACCTAATCCCAGCTACTCGGAAGCCTGAGGCAGGAGAATCGCTTGAACCCAGGAGGCAGAAGTTGCGGTAGGCTGAGATTGCGCCACTGCACTCCAGCCTGGGTAACAAGAACAAGACTCCATCTCAAAAAAAAAAAAAAAAAAAAGGCCAAGCACGGTGGCTCACGCCTGTAATCCCAGCACTTTGGGAGGCTGAGACGGGTGGATCACAAGGTCAGGAGATCAAGACCATCCTGGCTAACACAGTGAAACCCTGTCTTTACTAAAAATACAAACAATTAGCCAGACGTGGTGGCAGGCACCTATAGTCCCGGCTATTCAGGAGGCTGAGGCAGGAGAATGGCATGAACCCGGGAGGCAGAGCTTGCAGTGAGTTGAGATCGCGCCATTGCACTCCAGTCTGGGTGACAGAGTAAGGCTCTGTCTCATAAAAAAAAAAAATTTATTTATTTTTATTTTTTCAGATGGAGTTTCGCTCTCGTTGCCCAGGCTGGAGTGCAATGGCATGATCTCAGCTCACCGCAACCTCAGCCTCCCTAGTAGCTGGGATTACCGGCGTGTGCCACCACGCACAGCTAATTTTGTATTTTTAGTAGAGACGGAGTTTCTCCATGTTGGTCAGGCTGGTCTCGAATTCCCGACCTCAGGTGATCCGCCCAGCCCGCTACGGTCTCCCAAAGTGCTGGGATTACAGGCATGAGTCACTGTGCCTGGCCAATTTTTTAAATTTAATTAATTAATTAATTTTTTTGAGATGGAGTCTCACTCTGTTGCCCAGGCTGGAGTGCAATGGTGCAATCTCAGCTCACCGCAACCTCCGCCTCCCAGGTTCAAGCGATTCTCCTGCCTCAGCCTCCCAAGTAGCTAGGATTACAAGCATGTGCCACCACACCCGGCTAATTTTGTATTTTCAGTAGAGACGGGGTTTCTCCATGTTGGTCAGGCTGGTCTCGAACTCCCAACCTCAAGTGATCAGTCCGCCTCGGCCTCCCAAAAGGCTGGGATTACAGGCGTGAAACACCACGCCCGGCCAAATAAAACTAATTTTAAAAATAAGCCAAATGTGTGTGACAAATCAGTGCTATAGAGGAAAACAAGTGAAAGGAGATAGGGAGTATGATGGTCAAGGAATTCCTCAGTGATAAGGAAATATTTGAACAGGGATGGAAGGAAATGAGAGAACAAGTTAGGGGGATAACTATGAAAGGAGTTCCAAGGAGTTAAGTGCAAAGACTCTGAGGCAGAAGCCCTATTTTATTTTGACACTATCTACACTATAAACACTTTAATAACATTTACAAATTTTACATTGAGTCAGTGATTATTTCACTTAGTGAAGAGATTCATTCAAATGTCAATGATCTTTTTCTTTGATTCTAAATGAACCAAAACACAGCTTCAGTGGAATGAGAGACATCATAGAATAATTCCTTCTTCTATCTTCTCCAAAGCAAGAGCCTTTCAGAAATGTTACTTCCTCATTCTTACTATATTCAAGACTTATCTGAGATCTGTCTCCTAAATCAATGTTCTGCCACAAGAAAGTCAAAGCAAAAAATATTTAAATGGAAGAAGGGAGAGGGAGAAGCAGTGTATTAAACTGGAATGAAAGTAAATATACTAATAGAAAATTTACCTTAGGAAGAATATTTAAAAATCTAAGTGTTATAATTGAAAGAAATGTATGAAATGTAAATAGCTAAGGATTACAAAAGTAAAGGCCATGCAATAAATTTTCTTTGACAGATTAGCGGTGTTCACTGTTTGACAGTATTCCAGAACAGTAGTTTAATGGTTAAGTAAAAAAGGCTTTGAATGCTATTTTGATCATCTGTTTATTTTCCAAAAACTAGCTTGTGAAATACCCTAGGTCTCTATTACAAGATGTTAGTGCATATACTAGACATGCAATGTCTATCTGAGGAATAAATGAATTTCAGATTTTCAGGAAGTATTATTTCCCCAATTTTTGTAGAAGCAAACCAACTCTTTCAAGTACTCACTTTTAAAATTAATAATTACACGCAAGTATAATTAGTCAAAATAATACACGATTACAGCAAAGTCATGATAGAAATGACCGTGACTAAACTTTCAGCTTTTCTAGACTTGTAACTGCATTATTATTTAACAAGCAAAATAATGTTCACCTTAACCCATGTCTATCACAAAGCAAATCAAAACAAAAAGTGATCCGTTGCTCCTTCCATAGCTGTATAACGGTTCAAAATAGTAATATGGTTCAACTCACTATTTTATATCCAAAAAAACTAAGCTCCTCCCAAGGTGACTTCGAGTCTAAAAATTTGAACACATAATCATCACTTCGTGTGGTATAATGACCTCATTTACATACAAAATAGATTTAACATTCTGAAATAATTTTACATTTAATTTCTGTAAACTCTGTAGGTAGTCTTCTTGAACTGTAAGTTCCATGAGGGAGGGATCTCTAGTGCAGCCCTTTACACTGAAAAAGTCCAATTAGTAACATTTCAGCTGTTTCTGGTAAGTCAATATAAACAACGTTTTTAAATTATTTACCAGCTAAAAGACGCATAAAATAGTTGAATTTCTATTTTAAAGTGTGATTTTTCAGTTAAAAAATGTACACTAAAGTTCAATAAAGTTGGCAGATTCAGCAGTATGCTAAAAGACAGTTACTAACTGGCAAAAAAGTTACAGCAGCCCTTTTAAGGAGGCTCTAAAATACTGATCATTAATACATAAAACTGCAAAAGTTTAGAAACAAAGAATGACGTGGAGATAGTACAATAAATATTCATGCAATAAAGCTGTTTTCCAAGGAGCAGTCCCCCCAAAATATGGGGGAAACAAAAACCTTCAGAGAATGCAATATCTGAACTGATAAGGAGCTCGGCACATTCCAAGGCACTCAGACTTAACATTATCGCACCTGACTGTCACAGCAACTCTGTGGCGTAATTTTATGAATGGGAAAAACTCAGGATCAAGAGGTTAAAGTGACTGGCCCAAGGTCACTCAAGAAATCAATGGTGCAGCTATACCTAGAATGGTGCACTTCACCTGATTATTTCCACTACATAAGCCAGCCCTCCGACTGAAGCATTATGACAGTGGAAGAGCAGGGATCAGACTGAATGTCCCGCACTACCCCTGTCCTACTAATGAGGCGCGGGTTTGCCTTTGAAAGCCTTCCCTAGCAACTCAGCCAGAGAGAAGGAAGTTGTGCCCGAGGCAGGCCACTGATCAGCCCAGCCAAGTGACAAGGATGACAGGCGCAGCCCCCAAAGGACCGGTCGGCATTCCCAGGAGACCCTCCAAACCCTGCGACGGCGAGACTGGTCTCAGAAACGTCTGAAAAACCTCCCAGTAAGTTTCGCCCCCTCCTGGGCGTGAGGAACGAGCTGGGAATGAGCTAGAGGGCGGCCGGCCACCCTAGCCGGCCATGTGTCCAACCCGTCACGCCCGCTTCGCCTCAGCCGGCTCCTCATGCCTAGACCGCAGGCAGAGGCCCAGCTCAGGATCCGAAGCAAAGGCAGCCTTGGCTGCAGCCACCACCACCACACCACATCGAGGCGCCCCGGCGTGGAAGTCGCCGTCCGATGTCCGCCCCACCCTCCTGTTGGGGCCCTCAACGACGTCGTCCGCGCCTCCGGCCAGGCCCCGGGGACTCGGCCTGCCACCTCTGTTTGCCCGCCTGCCCGCCGCCACCGCTAGCCGGGCGTCCTTACTTCATTGAGCTGGCGCTCCGCGGCCTCACGCAGGGCTGGGTCCATGGTGCCCCGTAGGGCCTCGATAATGGTGTTGGGGTCCATCGCAGCGCGGACTCGGTCAAACCCGGGGTTCGGGTGCTACTGGGCCAGGGATAGCGCCACTCACTGCGCACATGGACCCGCCGCGCTCCGCAGCGGCAACCGGCGCGAAAGGAAAGAGAAGCTCCAAGGCCCCGGATAGAACCTCTTCGCCTCGGCGTGGAGGCGGGAGATGCTCCGGCGACTTCCTGTGGGCGCGCCTGCGGAGCACTTTGGGAGATGTAGTCCACAAACACAGTCCGCAGCCCACGTGACTGCCTAAGCTGTCGTTCCTACAGACAAGTCTTGCTATTCAAAAACGAAAAATGTTCAAATTCCACAAAAAGAAAAGTAAAACAATCAGTTACAAAAGGTTTCACGTACTATATCCATAGTGATCATAAATGGAATCAGATAGAGTGTGTGGTGCAATCTATTGCTAATGGCTGCGTAAATGAAGGAAACTCTGAAAAGCAGTTAGAAATGTGTTTCTGATTGCCATTAAAATGTTTAAACTGCCGGGCGCGGTGGCTCACGCCTGTAATCCTAGCACTTTGGGAGGCCGAGGCGGGCGGATCATGAGATCAGCAGATCGAGAGCATCCTGGCTCACACGGTGAAACCCCGTTTCTACTAAAAATACAAAAAATTAGCCGGGCGTGGTGGCACGCGCCTGTAGTCCCAGCTACTCGAGAGGCTGAGGCAGGAGAATCGCTTGAATCCGGGAGGCGGAGATTGCAGTGGGCCGAGATCGTGCCATTGCACTCCAGCTTGGGCAACAAGAGCGAAACTCCGTCTCAAAAAAACAAGACAAAACAAAAAATGTTTAAACTCTGACCCAGTAATTCCACTTATGAGACTTTATCCTAAGGCAATAACACGGAAAATTTGAAAGGTTTTTAATCACATTACATGTTGGTAATTACCAAATACTTAAATTGTGGCTTTTTATTGAGCATCCAAATTTTAATTGGAACTTTATATAAATCACCTCTTAATGCAGAGTAAAAGTATAATCCCTATTAAAATTCACCTTCCTAGCCGGGCGTAATCCACCTGTTGAGGCAGGAGAATTGCTAGAGACCAGGAGTTCAAGGTGGCAGCCTGTTAAGATCGTGCCTGTAAATAGCCACTACACTACTGCCTGGGCTACCTTGCGAGACCCCATCTCTTTAAAAAAAGAGGGAGGGGGGAGAAAGAAAGAAAGAAAAAGTCCTCTTTCATAACAGCCAAGAAAAAGTTTGTTTCAGAAAGGTTAAATAACTTACCCAAGGTCACGTAGTAAGAGGTTCAACTAAGATTTCAAACCTAAGATCTTTGTTTTCAAACTTTCCATTGTTTCCACTAAATCACTCTGCCTCTGAAGAGAAATGTTGAACAATGTAGGACTGGTTAAGCAAATAGCAAGAATCCAGTAAATGAAATATTTCACAGCCATTAAAAAGTATAACAAAAAAGTATTTGTGTAAGGATATGGCTTTGTAACATGGACAAAGACTGAAAAGCAAGGTTGACAAATGAAAATAATTTATTTTCTATTAAAAGGATGGTGAGATTTGGAGTAATTTCCTTTCATATCTGTTATTATTGTAACAAAGTTGTATAAACAGGTATACTTAAAATTAATTGTAAGCCTTCAAATACAATTTGTTAAATGATTGCTTATTGTTTTTAGTTTACAAAAAAAAAAGAAGGAAAGGCACACGAAAGCCTTTCCCTGGAGCAGTGGGTTTTGCAATGTTACTACCTCCTATATGCCAGCCACTGTGCCTGGAAAACAGAATTATTCCTGACTTAGGCCAGGTGTGGTGGCTCACAATGGTAATCACAGCAATTTGGGAGGTGGGTGGGATCACCTGAGGTCAAGAGTTTGCTCGAGACCAGCCTGGCTAACATGGCAAAACCCCATCTCTACTAAAAATACAAAAATTAGCCAGGCATGGTGGTGCTCACCTGTAATCCCAGATACTCAGGAGGCTGAGGCAGGAGAATCACTTGGACCAGGGAGGCAGACGTTACAGTGAGCTGAGATTGCGCCAGTGCACTCCAGCCTGGGCAACAGAGCAAGACTCCGTCTCAAAAAAAAATTTACAAATGAAGAACCCAAGGCTCAGGCTACTTAAATTGTGAAGAGTCAGAAAGTTTTCATAATAATAACCTGTAAAAAGTGTAATAGTATTACAAATACAATCTGTTTAAGAATTCTTCTCTCCCTGAATTGTTTGAACCCAGGAGGCAGAAGTTACAGTGAGCTGAGATCGTGCCATTGCACTCCAGCCTGGGCAACAAGAGTGAAACTCCATCTCAGAAATAAAAAGAATTTTCCTCTCCCTGCTCCACTGCCCAAAGTGAGGGCCTTGAAAACAGGATTATGTTCTATTCACCTTTGTATCCTCACTTCCTACCACAGAGTTAGAATGTATAGGAGCAGTTTAAAAAATTCTTTAGTGAATAAATGAAGAAAGGAATTAATAAACTAGTAATGACTTTTAGGTGGCTGAGCCAGAATTGAAGCTTCATTCTTCGTGATTCAAAAGCTATTCCATTATATGCCTAGATTCCAGAATTGACTTGTATATCATGGAATTGTGAAGATTTTAGCAGAGCACAATGTGTGTGAAAGAACCTGGCACATAGAAGGTAGTCCAAAAATGTTGATTTCCTCTCTCTAAAACTGAAAGGGAAAAGAAGTGGTGGTGAAAAATATGGTTTTAAGCTATAGTGCTGGGAACAGGGAGCCAGTGAGGCTTGCAGATCTACAGCTGGCATGGGGCCTGTGTCTCATTCTTCAGAGAGAACAGAGCACACTGGGTACAAGATCCTGTCTGGGGAGCCAGCATTCCTGTATCCACAAAAGGAGCTTGGCCCCAGGGCCCATTCAGGAGCTAGTTGGTAGAGTGATTAGCACACTCAACCTCTTTGTAGATTTTAGTTTTATTTTGTTAAGCTGGTGACACAGACAATGTGACTTCTGTGACTGGAAGTTTCCATGTGAACTCCTCTAGGGCAGGGACCACATCCATCTTTTTGTGGTAGACACCGAAATGAATGACTGCTCAATAAATAAATATGATAAGACTAGTGAAAAAAGTCATTTGTTAAGCCACTGTAAACACAATTACATAATCTTATGGTGTCCCACAATCTCAATCCCCAGCACTACAGTCAACATAGGTATCTAAGCCTCCTTAGGCAAGGTGAAGGCTGAGAATTCAGAAGAGCATAAAACATAGTCTCAGAGTTGATTTTGAGGTAGGATGAAATTAGACAAAAATTAAGAAGAGATGCGGCCAGGCACGGAGGCTCCTCACGCCTGTAATCTCAGCACTTTGGGAGGCCGAGGCTGGCAGATCACGAGGTCGAGAGATCAAGACCACCCTGGCCAACATGGTGAAACCCCATCTCTACTAAAAATACAAAACTCAGCTAGACATGGTGGCATGCACCTGTAGTCCCAGCTACTTGGAAGGCTGAAGCAGGAGAATCGCTTGAAACCGGGAGATGGAGGTTGGTTGCAGTGACCCGAGATCACACCACTGCACTCTAGCCTGGCAACAGAGTGAGATCCACCTCAAAAAAAGAAGAGCGCCTGTGGTCAGCAGTTAGAGACCGACCTGGTCAACATGTTGAATCCCCGTCTCTACTAAAAATACAAAAATTAGCTAGATGTGGTGGTGTGTGCCTGTAATCCCTGACATCAAGTGATCTGCCAGCCTCAGCCTCCCAAGTGCTGGGATTACAGGCATGAGCCACCATGCATGGCCAAGGCTACAAATCTCCACAGCATATTACTGTACTGAATACTGTGAGCAATTGTAACACAATGGTAGTATTCATGTATCTAAACATAGAAAATGTGCAGTAATATAATATGCTATTATAATCTCATGTTCACTGTCCTGTATGCAATCCATTCTCCCATTCTTGACTAAACCATCATTACATGTTGCATAACTGTAATAGATTTTTACATGTTGCTTTCCTGGCATAAACCTCATTTGGTCATGGTGTATTGTCATTTTTACATATTACAGAATTCAATTTGCTATTTTTTTTTTTTTTGAGACGGAGTCTTGCTCTGTCACCCAGGCTGGAGTGCAGTGGCCGGATCTCAGCTCACTGCAAGCTCCGCCTCCCGGGTTTACGCCATTCTCCTGCCTCAGCCTCCCGAGTAGCCGGGACTACAGGCGCCCGCCACCTCGCCCGGCTAGTTTTTTGTATTTTTTAGTAGAGACGGGGTTTCACCGTGTCAGCCACGATGGTCTCGATCTCCTGACCTCGTGATCCGCCCGTCTCGGCCTCCCAAAGTGCTGGGATTACAGGCTTGAGCCACCGCGCCCGGCCGCTAATTTTTTTTAAAAAAATTTTGTAAAGACAGGATTTTACCATGTTGCCAAGGCTGGTCCCAAACTCTTGGTATCAAGCAATCCTCCCACCTTGGACTTTCCAAACTCTGGGATTACAGATGTGAGCCACGGTGCCTAGCCAATTTGCTAATTTTTTTTTTTTTTTTTGAGTGGGGGGAAATGGAGTTTCACTCTTGTCGCCCAGCTGGAGCGCAATGACACAATCTCGGCTCTCTGCAACCTCTGCCTCCTGGGTTCAGGCGATTCTCCTGCCTTAGCCTCCGGAGTAGCTGGGATTACAGGCGCCCGCCACCACATCTGGCTAATTTTTGTATTTTTAGTAGAGATGAGGATTCAACGTGTTGACCAGGCTGGTCTCTAATCGCTGACCTCAGGTGATCCACCCGCCTCGGCTTCCTAAAGTGCTGGGATTACAGGTGTGAACCACCACTCCCGGCCCACTTTTTCTGAAGTCAAATTTGGCAGTCTGTGTCTATCCAGGAATATGTCCATTTCATCTGAATTTTCAGATTTATTGGCATAAAGTGGTTCATAATATTCATTTATCACTATTCTGATGTCTACATTATCTGCAGTGATATTTTCATCCTGATATTAGTAACTTGTGTTGCATTTTGTGTCTTTTTTACTGGATATTGATATGAATTTCAAGTTGTTGAGTGAGTGAGTTTTCTTGTTTTTCTTTAACAAATGTTGGGATTTGACCTGGTTAGCAATTAAATTATAGAGTTCAGTTTGATACTTACAAATCTTGTTTAAAGTTTTTTTTTTTTTTTTTTTAATGTTGGGATTTGACCTGGTTAGCAATTAAATTATAGAGTTCAGTTTGATACTTACAAATCTTGTTTAAAGTTTTTTTTTTTTTTTTTTTGAGACGGAATCCTGTTCTGTCACCAGGCTGAAGTGCAGTGGCATGATCTCAACTCACTGCAACCTCTGCCTCCTGGGTTCAAGCGATTCTCCTGCCTCAGCCTCCCAAGTAGCGGGATTACAGGTGCCCACCACCACGCCCAGCTAATTTTTGCGTGTTTTTTTTAATATAGAGACGGGGTTTCACCATGTTGGCCAGGATGGTCTCGATCTCTTGACCTCGTGATCCACCTGCCTCGGCCTCCCAAAGTGCTGGGATTACAGGCGTGAGCCACTGTGCCCAGCCAGTTAAAGGTTTTTAAGATCAAGTCTGCAGGGGTTGGGGGGGCAAAGGGAGGAAGAGCATTAGGACAAATACCTAACGAATGCGGGCTTAAAACCTAATGACGAGTTGATAGGTG